>NC_024799.2:17363409-17720456 GCF_000309985.2 Brassica rapa | reverse complement strand
GGATTCAACAACAAGGGCAACCATTTTCCCAACAACAATCAATCCCTCTACTCCCCCTCCTCAAGTCAGCCGCAGCACTGATGCTCTACTGAAACAAATCCTGGAGTCTCAAACAAGAAGTGAGAAGCATGTTGGCTATGAGTTGAAGAATCTTCACTCAAAGATTGATGGGAGCTACAATGAGCTCAACAACAAGTTCAGAGCTTTGGAGAACCAGTTTGCTGCCATGAACACTCAAACAAAATCGCCAACAAGGTTCTCTACCTGGAAAATCTGAGCAAAACCCCAAGGAAACCATGAAAGCTATCACTCTCAGGAGTGGTAAGGAGTTACCTCAGAGAACTCTCACCAAGGATGCTGAGAAACAAAGTGAGGGGGTTGCCATCACCATAGATGATGAAGTGGTGATTGTTGATGAGAAGATCAATGACGAGATCTTGGAAAAGATAGTGGAAGCAAAAGGAAAAGGAAAGGTTGGAGAAGAGAAGAAAACAGTTAAAGATGGTGAAGTTGTCACTCCTGCAAGTGAAAACTCTTTTGTTCCTCCTGCCTATGAACCCAAGCTTCCATTCCCAGGTCGATTCAAGAGGCAGCTGCTAGAGAAGTACAAAGCTTTGTTTGACAAGCAAATGAGTGAAGTCCAGGTCACAATGCCCATTATTGACGCTTTCATGCTGATCCCTCAGTACAGCAAGTTCCTCAAAGATGCTGTAGCTGCAAAGAAGAAAGAGATGGAGGGCATGGTGATTCTCACTCATGAGTGCAGTGCTATCATTCAGAGACTGGTCATTCCAAAGAAGCTAGAAGATCCAGGATGCTTCACATTACCTTGTGCCTTGGGCCTATGGTATTTGATAGATGTCTCTGCGATTTGGGAGCTAGTGTCAGCTTGATGCCCCTATCTGTTGCTAAGAAGCTGGGTTTCACTCAGTACAAGAAGTGTAGACTTTCTCTGGTATTGGCTGATCGTTCAGTGAAGTACCCTGTGGGTATCTTAGAGGACCTCCCAGTGATGGTTGGAAATTATGAGATCCCTACAGACTTTGTGGTGCTTGAAATGGGTGAAGAAGCTCAAGATCCTTTAATCCTTGGAAGACCTTTCTTAGCCACAGCAGGAGCTATTGTTAATGTTAAAGAAGGCAAGATTGATCTCCATCTGGGTAAAGGGCACGTTCTGCATTTCGACATCAAGGAAGTAATGAGGAGGCCAACAGTTCAAGGACAAGTGTTCTACATCGAAGAGATGGATGCCCTTGCTGATGAACTCCTTGAAGAGTTGTCACTAGAGGACCCTCTACAGCATTCTTTAACTGTAGAGAAGGAGGCTGAGGTGATTGAGAACCTGGAGAGTACTGCCTATGGGATGATGCTGGATTCACACCAGGCGTTTTTCAGTAAGGACCAGTACGAGGAGCTTCCACAGATGGTTCACCAACAAGTCTCAGTCACTCAACAAGAGGACAACCAGCAGGATGACTGGAGTGAACTTAAGGCACCTAAAGTGGAGCTTAAACCTCTTCCCCATGGTGTAAGGTATGCATTCCTTGGTCCTAATGAAACTTACCCTGTCATTGTGAGTAGTGAACTTACTGAAAATGAGCTATCTGAACTTTTGAAAACACTTAAAAGATTTAGAAAGGCAATAGGTTACTCACTAGATGACATCAAGGGGATATCACCCTCTTTGTGCATGCATAGGATACATCTTGAGGATGAATCAATGACTTCTATCGAGCATCAAAGAAGGTTAAATCCTAACCTGAAGGATGTTGTAAAGAAAGAGATTCTTAAACTCCTAGATGCTGGTGTTATTTACCCTATCTCAGATTCTAAATGGGTATCACCTGTGCATGTTGTACCAAAGAAAGGTGGTATCACTGTGATCAAGAATGACAAGGATGAATTTATACCAACAAGAACCATCACAGGTCATAAAATGTGCATTGATTACCGAAAACTAAACTCTGCATCTAGAAAGGATCATTTTCCACTACCATTTATTGATCAGATGCTTGAGAGACTTGCAAATCACCCATTCTATTGTTTCCTTGATGGGTACTCAGGATTTTTCCAAATCCCCATACATCCCAATAATCAAGAGAAAACGACATTCACATGTCCCTATGGTACCTTTGCATATCGAAGGATGCCATTTGGACTATGTAATGCTCTAGCCACCTTTCAAAGGTGCATGATGTCAATTTTCTCTGATCTGATTGAGGATGTTGTGGAGGTATTCATGGATGATTTCTCTGTCTACGGATCTTCGTTTTCTGCTTGTTTGTCAAATTTGTGCAGGGTCCTACAGAGATGTGAAGACACCAACCTTGTGCTGAATTGGGAGAAGTGTCACTTCATGGTCAAGGAAGGGATTGTGCTAGGACACAAGATTTCAGAGAAGGGGATTGAGGTGGATAAAGCCAAAATCGATGTTATGGTTGGTCTGCCTCCACCAAAGACAGTGAAAGACATCCGGAGTTTTCTTGGTCATGCTGGATTCTACAGGAGGTTCATCAAGGATTTCTCCATGATCACTAGACCTTTGACCAGACTGCTGTGCAAGGAAGCTACCTTCAGTTTTGATGTAGAATGTCTACAAGCTTTCAAGAAGCTGAAAGGTGAACTCGTTAGTGCCCCAATTGTCCAGCCACCTGATTGGGATCTCCCTTTTGAGATCATGTGTGACGCCAGTGACTATGCTGTGGGAGCTGTTCTGGGGCAGAAGAAAGATGGCAAAACCCATGTGATCTATTATGCCAGCCAAACCCTCAATGATGCCCAGATGAAGTATGCCACAACAGAGAAGGAGATGCTGGCAATTGTTTTTGCCTTTGAGAAGTTCAGGAGCTACTTGGTTGGGTCTAAAGTCATTGTCTACACAGATCATGCCGCCTTGAGACACCTTTTGGCCAAGAAGATGCAAAACCCAGGCTTTTGAGGTGGATCCTTTTGCTCCAAGAGTTTGATATGGAGATCAAGGACAAACCTGGAGTTGAGAATGGAGTAGCTGATCATTTGTCCAGGTTGAGGATAGAGTCTGGTGTCCCTATTGACGAAGGACTTCCTGAAGAGCAGATCATGGCTATCGAAGCAGTGATAGCAGTTTGTGAGACTGGTAGGAAGCTGGAAGAGGTCAAAGCAACAGAGGAGAAAGAACCTTGGTATGCTGATTTGGTGAACTACCTAGCCACAGGAAGAGAACCTTTGAATCTTGTAGGGTATGCCAAGAAGAAGTTCTACAAGGATGTGAAAAGATATTACTGGGACGAACCCTACCTCTACATTCTCTGCAAAGATCAGCTTTATAGGAGAGTGGTTGCAAATGAGGAGATTGATGGGATCCTTGCACAGTGTCATGGATCATCCTATGGAGGTCACTTTGCCACTTCAAAACAGTTGCAAAAGTATTACAAGCTGGATTCTGGTGGCCACATATGTTCAAGGATACACAAGACTTTGTTTCGAAGTGTGATTCTTGCCAAAGAAGAGGAAACATCACCAAGAGGAATGAGATGCCTCAAAATCCAATCCTTGAAGTTGAAGTGTTTGATGTCTGGGGTATTGACTTCATGGGACCATTTCCATCATCTTTTGGCAACAAATATATCCTTGTGGCTGTTGATTATGTCTCCAAATGGGTGGAAGCCATTGCAAGCCCCACCAATGATGCTAGAGTTGTAATCAAGATGTTCAAGAGCATCATCTTCCCAAGGTTTGGAGTTCCAAGAGTTGTAATCAGTGATGGAGGTTCCCACTTCATTAACAAACTGCTTGAGGGACTTCTCAAGAAGAACGGTGTGAAGCACAAGGTGGCAACTCCTTATCATCCCCAAACAAGTGGCCAAGTTGAGATTTCTAACAGGGAGATCAAATCTATCCTGGAGAAGATTGTGGGGATTACAAGGAAGGATTGGTCTAATAAGCTTGACGATGCACTTTGGGCTTATAGGACAGCGTACAAGACACCACTGGGTACCACACCTTTCAACCTAGTGTATGGGAAAGCTTGCCATTTGCCAGTGGAGCTTGAGTACAAGGCACTATGGGCAATAAAGTTGCTGAACTTTGACATCAAGAGTGCCAAGGAGAAAAGGCTCTTTCAGCTACACGAGCTTGATGAGATAAGAATGGATGCTTTCGAGAACTCAAGAATCTACAAGGAGAAGACTAAGGCTTTCCATGACAAGAACATCCTGAAGAGAGAGTTTAAAGAAGGAGACCAAGTTCTTCTCTACAACTCTAGGCTGAAGTTGTTTCCAGGAAAGCTTAAGTCAAGGTGGTCCGGTCCTTTCAAGGTCAAGGAGGTTAGACCATATGGAGCAATAGTTTTGTGGAGCACTGATGGAAGAGACTTCACAGTCAATGGACAAAGGGTTAAGCTCTACATGGCTACTGCACCAGAGGAAGATGGGGTTTCAACTCCACTGTCTGATCCTACCCCGGCCTAATCTAAAAAGAGGCAAAGTCAAGCTCGGGACTTAAAACAAGCTCACTTGGGAGGAAGTCCCATGCGTATCCTTGTACATATTGCATTGGTATTTCCATTTTTCATCTTATTGCATAAAAAAAAAGAGAGAGAAGTTGTGTGCAGGTGCTTGATCGGTTCATTTTGAGCAGGAGTCGTGCGTGGGAGCGAGGTCTCACAGCGACACCTCAAGGTCGCTCCAGCTGGGAGCGAGGTTTCGAGAGCGACACTCCAAGGTCGCTCGCGTTTTCGTCGTCGGATCAAGAAAAACCGCCTCAGAGCGAGGTCTCGGAGCGAGGCCGAAGGGTCGCTCCAGCTGGGAGCGACATTATGGGAGCGACACCTCGGAGTCGCTCGCGTTTTCGACGAAACGGAGCTCAAAAACTGACCCGGAGCGACGTCCTAGAGCGACACCTTGAAGTCGCTCCAGCCCAGAGCGAGGTTTCTAGAGCGACACTTCAAGGTCGCTCGCGGTTTTGTCGAAACACGACGCGAGGAAACGACTCGGGAGCGACCTTCCCAGCGACACCCTCACGTCGCTCCCGAACCGGTCCAGGTAAGTTTCCTAACTCTAAACCCCGGTTTGATTCAAGTAAACCGACCCTAGACCACCCTAAACCGAACCGGACGACCCTAAACCTACCCCAACCCCCGCGACTCTATCTCTCTCACTCTCCCCTCCTCTCACAAACTCACAAACTCTCTCAAACTCACCCACACCAAAAATCCCAAAACCTTCTCAATTCTCACCCAAATCAACTAGTTCTTGTTTCTAAACCAAGCTTTCGCCCCTGTAGCCTATTCCTCACCACCCATTCACCATTTCCTTTCATCCAGAGCAAGGTATTGAGTTTTTAAATTCAAATTCGTAGGTCCATGAACCCTAGAATTTGAAAGTCGAAATTTGGTCACTTTCTTGCTAGATTGTGGTGAAATAGACTAGGGAAAGTTTATCTATCAAGTTGGGTTGTTGAATTAATGGTGAAATTGAGTTTAATTTGCACTTTGGCAAAATTAGGGTTCATGGAATTAGGGATTTTCGAATTTGACCTTAATTGGGTGAGTTTGTGGGTGAACTAGATGTGTTAAGGTGTTACAAGAGTGAGAATTGTTGCATTGTGTTGAACTTGAGTTTAAATTGATAATTCATTTGTTAAGTTCACTTTTGCAATTTTCTCTTGCAAAATCCTGTTTTTCTTTACTTCCAACTACTTATCCCTTTTCAAGTTTTTACTTCTTCAGGTGAAAATGGTTAAGAAGACAAAGGGAAAGTTGGAAGCTGAGAAGCAAGAAGCTGAAAGAAAAGAGTTTGCATTAAGAGGAAAAGCTTTATCCTGCGAGCCAACTGGGTCAGGGACGCAGAGAACCGTTCGACAGCAGACTTTGGCTGCAAGGAAATCGCAAGAACAAGAGAAGAGGGCTGGGAAAAGTGTAGCAGTTCCCACTCATGAGGAGAGTGAAACTGAGAGTGCTGATGAGCAGGCACCTACGAAGAAAGCCAAGATGTCCAAAGGAAAAGGGGTTGCTGTTGATCGAGACAGGGCAAAAACTCCATCTGTGGAGGAGCTGTATGATCACTTGAAGAATGGGGTCACTTGGGCTCCAACCAGGTTCGCCGACCTCGATTTGCTGAAGGAGTTGGGCCTAGAATCCGATATTGAGGCGATGCTGGGACATTTGAAGATGCCAAAACTCCTCACCATGGCTTATCCTTTCTACAAGGATGTCACTTGTCAGTTCCTATCCTCTCTTGTGGTCACTTACCACGACACGGCGCATGTGAGGCAAGGATGGGGAAAAATCACGTTCAAGGTCAATGGAAGGGAATACAACATGAACTTCAAGGACATTGGGAGGGTCATGGGGTTCCAAGACCTAGAAGACCACTCACTTCCCAAGTGTGAGAACCTCCCCACAGAGCTTTGGAAGTTGATCACTGGAAACAGGCACTCTACCGGGGCTGACAAGAACTCACACATCCGACACCCGTCTGTACGCTACCTCCACAGATTGCTAGTCCATGCTTTCTACCCACGGAAGCAAGCTGGTAATGTTACTGAGGAAGACATGCGACTGCTCTGTCCGGCTATCCGTCCTTACGCTCAACCTGGAGTGTTACCCCTTCCCAGCACTGATATCTATGCTACCTTTGGGATGGTCAGTTTCTTTGTGGGCCGTCTCGAACACTACAGAGACTGGGCGTGGTACACCACTGATTCGCGCCCAAAGATGGGGATAGGCGGAATGATCACACCACTGCTCCAATTTCTGAATGTTCCCTTGGGAAAGGACGCAGCGGGGCCTAGGTTCATTGATGGCACCTACTTGAGGATTGCCACCTATTTCAGTGGGATGTATGGGAAGGACTACGTCTACCACTACTACTTGCAGGGCAAGCCAGTCGAGGTGGTTCTTCCAAACCGGAACCTGACGAGTTTAGAGATACCAGGAGCTGTCAGCTTCAACATTCCCCAGGAGTACTTTCTCGGAGAACACGGGCCTCTCGATCCAATTCAAGCAGCTTCATCAAGGAGAAGGAGTGTCCCTACGCAACCTGACCCGCCTGTTGCAGACACGTCTGAGCATATCTATGGACCTCCGCGCTACTACTTCAAGCCCCATGACGGAGTCCTTCCCCCTGGAGCTCTCCGTGATGCTCATGACCACATTGGTCGTCTCCAGAGGTGGAACAAAGCTCAGGACAGAACGATAGAAAAGCTGAAGGATAAGTGCAAGGCGCTCAGCAAGACTGTGAAGAAGCAGGCAAAGACTTCAGCCAAGTTCATGAAGAAAGTAGCTGATGTCTTAACTAGGGGAGGAATAGCTGGATGTAGCTCAGCCGATTTCGCTTTCGCGAACACCTCAAACCCCCAGCCCCCACCCCCGCCTGATGCTCTTGGCTTCCCCCTCACTGCTGCGCAGCTTCAGCGTAAGTGGAGGAACCCACCCACTCAACCTTCCACTTCCGGCAACAAATCCCCATCCCTCGCTTCTTCTGACAGTGAGCACGAGATTGACGAGGTTGAGAGCCAGCCATGGTATGGAGGCTCCGGTTCAGCATCCGGTGGTTACTACACCACCTTCCCTCCTGACGACGACGATGCTGGGGCATCTGCCCCCACCTATTATCCATAGGAGGTACTTCTTTCTCTCCCTTGTATATACCATTTCATTTTTTGCATATTAGTTTTCTTCTCGGTATCTCCTTCTTTCTTTGACAACACAGAGACTGTGTAACTCAAGTTTGGGGGAGGTACCAAGCATTTGATCATGTTTGCTTTGATTGTGTTTCATTTGAGTCATGCATTGCACACCTATTTGCATAAAAAAAAAAAGATTTTTCATTTAGTTTGCATCATTTGCACCATTAGGAGAGTCTAGAGCATATAGGTTGCATTCACTTGCATTGGGAGCAATGATTTTAAATGCCTTGTAAAGAACACTACGTTGCACCATTGAGTAGCCATGCACCTCTCGAAAAGACTTGTATGTTTCGAGCCTTGAAAACTCTTCTTGAAACTTGTTGATTGCTGAAACTCAGTCTTTGAAGCCAACTACAACCTTATTAGAAATGAATGAACTTAATGCTTCTTGCTTAGGGTCCCTTGTGTACTGAGTCATGGCTATACACACTGGAGTTGTCACATCTTTTATGCCAATCTTTTTGACAAACTCTAGTGGTAGACCACTCCCAAAACCTTTCCTTCCTTTTAAGCTTTCATTGTTTGATGAGTGAGGCCTTCTTCGGAAAGTCTTACATGCGCATAATGTTGAGAGTATCGGGAACGACAATGCTTGATCTTCATTTTTGCTAGATTGGACACTCTTTTGTCTAGCTATAGGTGGGAGGGTGAGTGTTGTGATCATGATTTGGGAGAAATGAAAAAATAAAAAGGATAGACTCTTTGTGCTTAAGTGAATTGATTTTCTGGGATAAGTAGAGAACCTCTAGCTCTAGTTTTGAAAAGTCTTGGCCCCCAACCTAAAAAAAAAAAAAATAAAAAAAAAAAAGGAAATCGAAAAAAAAAAAGAGAAAAGAAAGAAAAGGGGGCTAGCAAAGTTGTTAGGAGCTAAGAAATGTTTTGAGGTTGTAGAAAAATCCCTTGTAGATTTCAAAAAGAAAGAGTTAAAGTTCTTAGGATCTTTTGGTGAGAGATGTGAGTTGGGTTTGACATTTGGGAATGATTGTGTAATTGTATGTTTGGGAAAAGGGTAAAACAATGGAGATTGAGCATTGTATGCATGAGTTGGTCCCTTTCTTAGATATATTATGTGCAATGTCAAGGCTACTTGTTTTGAGAGTAAACCACCTTAAAGATCATATGTTTTGAACCTCTGGAATCACTTGAATAAAAGCCTTCCCTTACCCAACCAAATGACTTGGACCAACGGACCATTTGCAAGAATTCACCTGATGTTTTGTGCTTAATGAATGTGAGAGTTGGTTGATTTGAATGTGTGGATGCTTGATGATGAGTGTAGGGACAAAAGGAGTTGAGATAGGCCTAGAGAAGCTAGAGTGTAATAAGAGAGTGTGCTAATTATATTTGCTAGTGGTGTTTCTTTTGGCTATGAGCTCCCACCTTCAAATCTCTCTCCCTATGAGCTCTAGAAAGTTCACTTGTGGACAAGCAAAGAACAAGTTTGGGGGAGTTGATATCATGCATATTTCCATTGTTTTATCCATCCATCCATATGCATTTTGATCATATAGATTAGGATTTAGTCATGTTTAGGTTGCATTTTGCATACATGAGTCCTTATCAGGTATTGGAGTATCACATGGAGTTCTTGGAGACGTTTGGGTGCATTTGGAGCTCAAAAGAAGTGTTTAAAGTGATCAGCGGACGAGCAACACACCGGAGCGACCTAACCGCAGCGACACGATGAAGTCGCTGTGCCTTACCTCTCGGAGCGACCTAACCGGAGCGACGTCCTGAAGTCGCTGTGCCTTACCTCTCGGAGCGACCACGTTGGAGCGACGTCCTGAAGTCGCTCGCTCTTTTGACGAAACAGAGCTCAAAACTGAAGCCGGAGCGACCTCTCGCAGCGACACCCTGAGGTCGCTCCCGAAGCCCAGAGCGACGTGCTGGAGCGACTTGCCGAGGTCGCTGCGCGTCGCCTATCTGCTCGAATTCATGTTTTCTCAAGGCCCTTTTTGTCATTTTATTATGCACGTTTTTTATTCTGAAAACCTATGTTTTAATACTCTGTAAGCCACCAAGAGGGGATTATCTTTGTTCTTAGAAAAACCACCAAAAACCTTTGGAAAGTCATCTCTTTGAATCAATTGATCAGTTTATTATTGAGAATTCTGTGTTCTTATCTATTTTTCCTGAGTTTCTCTACATGATTAATCTGAAATCCAACATGGGTTTAAGAGGAATCATGGAGATTAGTGAGTAATCACCTTTTGAATTCATTGGTTAGGGAGATTGAGGGTGATTAGGTTAGAACTAGGATGTTTTAGCGTAGATCATTCATATTTCCTTGCTAGTTGAGTGAGCATAATGCATCTTCTGAGTTGGCCACTCAGTAGTTGAGCCTTAGGCATTTCCCCCCGAAAGGTGTTCGAGGAAATGCCCGAGACAACTCTTCTTAGCTTTTAGCATACTTTGCCAAAGACATTTGTTGTTAGAGGTGCTAAGATAGCCATTGGACTTGCTAGTTATGATTGCTTTCATATTATTCAACCAAAGACATTTGATGTTTGAATTGTGTTAAGTAAATGAACATTCATCTAGACATAGAGTTTGTTTAGGATTGTGTCCAAGCTTAAGGTTAATAGATTGATTGATCGTTTGCCATCTTTAGTTCGAAACTTGATCACCCGAGGTCTAATCCCTATATCCATGAGTTCTCTTTTCCAATAGTTAAGAAAGTATCATTTAGTTATTTCTTTTAATTAGTCATAGTTTAAAAACCCATCTAAATCATTGATTGCACTTAGATTAAGTGATTACTTGCATTCTCGGTGCTTTGATATCTCTCAGAACTGGTTCGACAATCATTTATACTACAGCATTTGTCTTAGGAGCCTTGAAAACTCCTAACATCAGGTCCAGCCTCGCCACAAGAAAAACAACGTAACCCTCATGTGCGCTGTTGTCGAGATGGATCGCTAGAAACAAAAGCAGTCTCGGGTTTCGGAGAAGCAGATTCGGTAGAAGGGGACGCTGAAGCAGCTTGATTCTGGTGTGTTTGTCGATTAGTGGTCCAGGGTACAGAATTGTTGCGAGATTGGGCTTCTACGGTGAGTGCTTGTTGATGCGCTTCCAAAATAGATTGTGGGCAAAAAATATTTAGCATGAATTGAATTTGTTGACGTAATCCTCCAACAAATCGCATGCTAATTGTTGTTTTGTGTCCTGTATCTCCACACGGTTGATAATCTTGAAGAACTCGGTTGCATATTCGCAAACCGTACATGATCCTTGACGCAGGTTCTGAAATTTTTGAAACATGAGTTGCTCATAATTATAAGGCAGAAAATTCTTTTGCATCTCGCGCTTCAGTTTGTCCCATGATGAGATCTTTGTCTTTCCGAGTCGAGAACATGTGGTTTTACATTGATACCACCAGGCTGCCGCTCGATCACAGAACCGAATTGTTATTAATGGAGTGTATCGTTCGAAAGGAATTTGTTTGAATTCAAGGATCTCGTCAACTGTTACGAACCAGTCTAAAAATTCTTCAGCGACGGTTGAGCCGTTGAATTTTGGAATCTCAAGTTTTAAACATGAATTCCAGGAGGAGTCGTTGTCGTCTTCTTCTGATTCCGAGTTATTATGATTGGGATGATTGTGGTGTTGTTGTTGCGGAGTGGGGCAAACGGGTTTGCGGCATCTTCGGAATCGTTGTGGACAGATAACTGGTCGTTGCGTTAATGGTGATTATCTGGGGTGGCCTGCTGCGTTATTAAAGCGGCAACAGCAGCAACAAGGTTTGTGACTTTTTCTTGAAGGTCTGCAATAGATTGTTGAGTAGCCGGAGCGTCATCCTCAACGTATTGGTGAGAACGTGTCTTTCAAACCATTGTGAACTTGTCTTTCAAACCATTTCAAACCATCCTCAACGTATTGGTGAGAACGTGTCTTTCAAACCATTTCAAACCTCAGCGTACGAATGGGTGAACGGTCGATCAAAGAACTTTAGGATTCTTCGATACTTATTCTTGGATCGATCAAGTGTTTCTTTCGATAGCTTCTTGAGACCAACTTCTTGCTTGATAAATTGAATCAAATCAAAGAAGGTTTAAAGCAAAGCTTCTTTTATTAAATCAAAACGTACATAACAAAGAGTCGAGAGATTAGCTTATATAGCTACTTCCCACGATAATCCTTAAGAAGATAGGAATCTAAAGACTAAAACATTAAGGAAATAAAGCATCATTATCCTAAACCGAAAATAAAACATAAAACCAAATCCCTATAGTCCAATGATTTGAATGTCTATGTTGACGGAAAAACTAAGGATTCCGCTGCATCAGTGAGGTTTTAATTTCAGTTTAATACCAACTAGTTTGATTGGTTTAACTGGTTTGATATCGATTTAGATTCAAAACCAAGCTAAACCTTCATCTGTGTGGTTTCGTGTTTCGATCTTTGAAAATTGAGGTAAATGGGTTCATATACTTAAAATGTGTGCAATTAGGATCAGCATGAAAGATTGTGTGAAACTGTTACTATATGATACTTCTGGTATGGAAATAAGTTGTTTGCCAAAAAATAAAAAGAATAGACTTTCCCATACACAGTTATCAAAGAAACTCATTTGCCCATGGATTTCGACACCAGCATATTCTTAACTCGCCGGCATCGCCATCTCTTCTCCGCTTTTCATCTTATTGTCTCCCTTTCTCTTCGTTTCACTTGTTTTGTCCAGGAGTTTCTTGTTTGTCTGGCTTTCTTAAGCTCTTTTGCTGTCGCTAGTTATGAGAGATGGTGTCAGTGGAATCTCTTTATACTCTGGATCTTGTCTATTCCTTGCCCATCTCTTATGAGTCCACTAGTTCCAGATCTGAAGCACTTCTTCTTTATGGTTCTTCTCAGATTTCAGATCTGCAGATGTTGCGATGCGTGCGACCTTTCTTGTCTCCTTCGACGATGACCATTCTCCCTCTCGACCTTCCTTGTCTCCTTCGACGATGACCATTCTCCCTCCGGAAAGATTGACTATGTCTGGTTCTTGTGTGAATATGGCTCGTGTACTAGTCTTTTTGGCCACGGTTTGTCAGATCTATGTGCGTCAGAGGCTCTGAACACGACTACTGAACTATTCCAGCGATGAACCTCCCTTTTGATGATCCACTGACCAATCTCTGTTCACTGCGAACACCACACGTATCTGCACATTCCGCCTACCACAACGACCAACGGCTCAGCTTTGGTTCCGGAAAGTCTCCATGGTTCCATCATGGTAAATGTGAAGTCCGCAGGTTTTGCTTGGAATCAATGCTTGTTTCTTTGGAAATTGGAGTCAAGCGCAACTTACTGTCTGCCGGTGTGGAGGAGTCAAATCATTTAATGTCTGATTTATTTCAGGGGATGACACTTTCAGCTCTATCATGGGGTGAGCATGGCACTATATCCATGAGCTACGTTTCAGATTTCGCTAAACTTGAATGCTCTAGTTTCTCTGCATATGTTGCTCAATTTCTCCAGGTGATGAAGTCGCATATTGTTAAATTACAGCACCACTTCATACACGTTTGATGTCTTTTGGTAAACCTAAAAATCTAACCCTAAAATACCTTACATGTTAAAACTTTTTGTTGCTAATCAATAAAGATCGTCCAACACATGGTTACCAAATCACTAAATATATTTTTTAAATTTCAATTATATTAAATTTTAAGTTATATATCTTATATTGGTTCTTATGTTGATGATTAATAAAAATATTTACACACACTATTTCTAAACACTTTTAAAATAAAATTTTAGATCAAATTACGAAGTAGACTTCAGTAGTTGATTTCTTAGGAGGTCTACACTTTGTAGACTTCTCTCTGCTACATGCAAACTTCCGAAAGATACAATCGTAAAATGAATTCATAATTTTTTTTGTTTAGTCATAAGGGTAAATAATAATTTTGCTATATCTTACTTTTGTTTTGCGTTAATTGAATATGGAGTCTACTTTTCATTTCAAATCAATATAGGTTATATTTGGCAAATCCCTTTTAAAAAAGTTTAACTACTAATTTTTATTTTTATGTTTATATAATTTTTAAAAGTATTTTTATTTAATTTTCCGTAAACGTGTCCACAACAACAAACGTTAGCTGAAACACTCTTTAGATTTTGAGAAGTTTAGAGTGGTGTAAATTGATTTATATCGTTTATTGTGACTGTTGTATAACGCTAAAACCGTTAACATCCACAAACGCAGCGTTGGTGGATAGTAGAAACAAAACTAGTCAAACCCTTACAGCTATTATTTTTTTTCATGAAAATGTAACTGTTCTATTTTATTTTCGTTATTGGTTCTATTTTGATTTTAAAAGTAAGTAGAGTAACATTCCTTACTATCGTGGGTTATTGGGTTTAAGACGAAAAATTAATTATTTCTCTTTCTAAATGTTTATATATTTCTCTTTCTAAGAAGAATAGCTTATTTATTAAAAAAAAAACAAATTACTTTAATTAGGAAAGCAGTATGAAAATCTAATACTAACCATTAGAATTTTATATATACATATTTGTTTGAATCTTCTATATATTATTATATTTGAACACCTTGAAAATCATGTTACCTGAATTCCTAATTGAAATATTCAATTTATATGATATTTATTAATTTTTATAATATTAATGTTTTTGATTGAATGTATTATATATGATTTATATATTAGTAATTTACTAAAATAATTTATTTATACATATATAAAATATTATTACTATAAGTATGGATTAAATAAAATGTGGTCATCAAATTAATATTTATAAATATAAAATTCTAAATTTAATAAAAATATACAAATATAATTAAATTTACTAATTAAAATATTTTTAATATATTGTGCTGGATTTTTTTTTGTTTAAGATAGAAATAAGAACAGATTATTTTATGTATTTTTTATTTTTATCCAAAATATCTAAATTACAAAAATGAGAAATAAAAATTCATATTTATTTTAAATTAACTATATATATTAAAATAAATATTAAAATTATCTGACATACATGTAAATGTTGTTGATATTTATTACCAAGTTTATATAATACAACTAACTTTATTACTTTATGATTTGTTAGAAATTGTGTTGAAATTTTGTTTTATAATTTTAAAAATTATAACTGATTTGAGTATCAATTTTGGTGAAACATTTGATGATATAATTAATTAGAAAGAAGAGACTTCTACATTATATATAGGGGTCATATAGATTTTCTAGTTACACGTTAATGTCAAAGATGGTGTAAAGGCATATGCTTTCCATTTCTTTTCTTTCTTTTTTTTGAATGAAATATGCTTTCCATTCTTCACACCTAAGTACTCTTTCGTTTCATGGCTTTCAGTCCATTCTATACTAGATTATATAAATATGAGAACGGATTAAGACAAGTAACGTGAGAACCTACACCGACTAAGCTTTATGTAAATGTTTGTTAATTAGGAGCTCGAAATTATTTGAAGTTTGAAAGCAACTACCTGCGGAAGTTTGGTCAAGGCTCACAAAAATTCTCCTCGCATCGAAGTTAACAACCAATTAGGAGAGCTTCCTTGAACTCTTTGTTGGCACAACTGAACACGATTAGAATCTTTCTCCAAAAGTATGTAATTCAAGTCGCAATGATCACTCTCTTTGGTGAGAGAGAAACTATAGAAGACATGGCAAAGTTTCAACTCGTTATCTTCAAATCATCATCAGTAATTATTAACAAACAGGTGGGGAACATGCTGCTTTTTATCCAAAAAATGGGGAGCAAAAAATACGATAGAGGTTTAGAGACATTGTAAGTGTGGATGAGTCAGAAATAAATAGAATAAAAACCGTTGCCGTTTTATACGATCAATTCAAATTTTATACGAGATAACAAGTTTTTGCGGTTTTTAAATCGTAAAGTTCTAATGGTGACTATGATCGAGATGAAACAAGAACAAGTTTGATGCAATCTCAAAGGAAGGAGCTACGAGGAAGGGACGAAGATAGATTAGTTGATACAACTCGCTGAACGGGCGAGTTGGATGGTGTGTTAGGTCCAACTCGCCGAACGGGCGAGGTGGACGGTGCGTTCGGTCGGCGAGTTGGATGATAGAGCCTTACAATTGTTTCGTTGTTTGGGATTTTTTTGTCTGAGGCCTAGAGTAACCTTTTTCGAAGACTTATCGTATGAATCCTTTTCAGAATTGATACGAAACTCGGTTTAGGTTTTTCCGCTCTTCTTCTTTTTAAAAAAAAAATTATCTCTCTTTTTCAAAGAGGACATTTCTTGGGAAATTTCTGATGTTGATTCCGTCGTAACCAATTTTGACCCCAACAGTTGTAAACTCTATCGAGCTCCGCTCTGATACCACTTGTAAGTGCGGATGAATTAGAAATAAATAGAGCAGAAAGTAAATGACACAAAGAGTTTGTTAACGAGATTCATTTTCTAATCCCCGAGACCTCATCCAGAATTCGAATCCACTAGAATGAGAAAGAAAATTACAACCAATCCGCAAACGCGTAATACAAGCACAACACTCTTGAATCACCACTCTCTTCTATAGCATGAAATCTTCAAGGTAAATTAACCTTGAACTAAACTCCCCTAGAATTCAGATTTTATCAGGATAACCTAACCATGAGCTAAACTCCCCCTAAGTGTAGACTTCAACTTCCAAGTCTCTAAAGGTATGTCACCGAGTACTTCACCAAGTACATCACGGAGTACGTCAACATCTAACGCACACCAAAGATACCAACGAGCACGTCAACACTAACACACAGCTTGGTTACCACACCACAACGAATAACTCAGCTACACGCAATGTCATCACCAACATCGCAACACCAAGTACAACGGAACACTCTGCCAGACACTAAGTCAAAACCAACGTCAATACTCAACAAGAACACAATGAAACCAATGAAAACGCTCTCTCACTTTAATCTCTGGGTGCTTGTCTTTTCGTAAGACACGTCTATCCTTATATAATAAACCTTAAACTTTATCTCCAAGTTTATTAAATGCACTTCAATGAACCTTCATTTCTATGTATGGAAATCTCCTATTCTTTTGCAAGTAGCACTTCTTCTTAATTAAAACCACTTAGCATAATGAAGAACGTCCTTTGTCTTGAACAAAATATTCTCTTTCCTTTTCTGAGCTCCACTTATATACGTAATCACAATTGACTAACTCTTTGTATGCAACTTCATAACCCAACATCTTGACATACATCTTGACACACTATGTAATATTTCACGAACTACATCAGAACATCTCAGGAAATCACATTTTCATCATGCTTTTTTCCTCCCGTTAACAAGATCATACCAATTCTTCTTTTGTTCTGTTCAAGTAAAATTCAATATGTAATGCAATAATTTGTTTTTTACTGAACTTTAATGCAATCATTGTGAAAATGATTTTTAACTAATGTGACATCCAATCAAGAAATGTAGTTTTTTCTATCGATGATTAATTATGCTATTACAAACTATGAGAAATATTACAAGACGATTCTATAGCCGGTAATTCTACATGTCTTATGAGGATTCACGCATGGCTGCATCATCCTGAACCGTCTTATGAGATCCATGCACTATTTGCACCATGCCGTAGATCTCCTGTATGCTTTTCTCCATAAATCTACATAATTCGCTTTTGATTGGAATCGAAACTCAGACCTCTTAGTGTAGAAGCATTAATGAACCCTTACTCAAACCCTCAATCAAGAAATATAGTTTGAATAAGATTTTTTACTATAAAATATTTTTAAATAGCTCTTTCACATAATGACCAAATACTTACAATAATTAACATAAAAATTAAAGTTTCTGAGAACAAAAGGCTAAACAAATTATGCATATTTTCCATTGTTATTTACTCACAGCTAGGAAACCCAACGATCCCAAAATCAATGCAACAAATTATGTGAAGTAGGCATTCATTTAACGGGGTGTGGTGGGCTGGACACAAAATTTGCGGTACTGAATAAAATAAATAGTTGTGGAAGCCCCTTGGTCCAGTGGTTTGACCAAAAGTTTATCAATGCTTCTACACCATGAGGTCTGAGTTTCAATTCCCGGAGGGTGCAAGAAATACCGTCAAGCATGGATCTGATAGGGCGGCTCATGTGATGCAATCAGGCGTGAATCTTCATAAGGCATGTAAAATTGTCGGCTGTAGAATCATATTTAATACTTTTCAGAGTTTGTAATAGCATAATATATTCAGCGTTCAAAAAAATAATAAAATAAATAGTTGTTTGTAGAATTAAAAAATAAATGGAATAAATTTTGAGATTATTAGTAAAACCGTAAATCGTACTCATTATATTCATACACTAGGATAAGACTTGCGCCTTGCGCAGGGCGAACTTATATGAAAATTATCTAAGAAATATCGTATGGAAAAATAAAATGTATATTCTTGATCGAATAAATTTTTTGGCCCTTAAATCATTTCTTAAAAACTTTTTTGTTAATTATATAATTTGTTTACTCATGAGCTGATTTCGTTTTAAAAATATTTTAGGTCAAAAAATCATTTATCGCATAAGAACCTAACGTTTAGACCGAAGAATCTCAGGCCTACTATTTGGTTACAATGAAAATATGAAAGCTCGATTTTATATCATGACTTAGTAATTTAAAAGTTAATTATGCCTATGAAAAGTTTGCATTCACGTGTCAATCCTAAATATCTTCAATATTTTTTTTATTTTTGTGTTTTTTTTTCATTTTGGTTATTGCTCGATATAAATATTGATTTTTGAATTTATTCTCATTTCGTTATTTTTTTTGTCCTCAGATTTAGAAAATATTTAAGATTTGAAACTATTAAAGAGATATATACTAAGGTTAAGATTTGCACCTTGAACATAATAAATATTTTATATTTATTACTTCTTTTATGTTTTTATGCATATTATGAAATAATAAAATAATAATTATATATTAAAAACTAAGAAATCAGTTACAAATAGTAAATAAATTAGCATGCGCATATAAATCAAACGATCGCTCTTGTTTATTCGCAATCATTTTAGGATAAATGAATCAAAATAATCAATCTTATCTATCGTATATGATATATAATTAAATTTAAATGATATTAACATAGATATATAGTATACTTTTAATATAGATATATATTAAATGAGGTGTCTACTCATATAATTTTATGATTATTTACATATTTTTGTAACAAAATTTTACGCCATCAATTTTTTTAATGTGGAATGTTTAGTGGTTTCAATAATTTATAATCATTAAAAAACAATGAAGATTTCAAAATTAAAATATTAACTTTTCAATATATGTTCAACGTAGATATCAAAATATCAGTATGTATTTCATATGATATATATTGTTTAATTTAAACGATATATATATATATGTTAACATAAATACCTATTGAAATAAAATTACTTATTCATATGATTTTCTAACCATTGTATCTTATTATAGGAAAAAAATTAAACATTAATCACAAAAGTTTATGTGAAACTTTTAACTGTTTTTTATATTTGTTTTGAAAAATTCAAAATACAACATATACAAAAAAATCTAAAATTTTATTAGATGATTAATTTAATTATGTAATTTATTTTAATAATCATTAATTAAAAAAAAATGATAAAAAGTATACAGATTGTTAGCAAATATTTATTATTTAAAATCATTAATTAACATATATATCTTAATCACATTAGGCAATTCCGTAGGTTTTATTTAAAGAAAGAATTCAATTTGATAAATGAATGGTCCATAATGGACATACTATATAATATAACATTTCCTAACAATTTAATTTTGCACTAACAAAATTTTCAATTGATTATCAAGCCGCCATGTAAACTAAATTAGCATCTCTATAATAATATATGAGAAGTCACTTTCTTAGGTGTCATGCTCACGTTAACTCTCACGGTGGTTGATTACTATGATACCTTTAATGAATTAAAAATAATTACATTTTAAATACTATTATTTTCTTTTTAAAATTTTCTAAATAACAATATAAAACAGAAAGGAAATATTTATAAAGTTAAAAAAAAAAATTAAAAACGAATATATATATGTATATATAATATGATTTCATAATAAAAAGGAAAATTTGAAAAATACTAATATTTCATATAAAAGATTTTTTTTAATTTTGAAGTAATAAAACACTTTTCTTATATCTATATATTCTTAGATGAAAACAAATATTTGTATATAACGTGATTTCACAAAGAGAGATCACACAAATGATCTTGATATTATAAAAAAATATTTATCTTTAAAAACATAATTTTACACAATACAAATATATATATTTTCAAAGTAATAGAATTTATTTTTATATATCTATCTATTTTCTTAGATGATTGCATAAAATAATTATGTAACATAAAATGATATATGTTTAATGGACAAAAATAATAATTTATAATTAGTATTATTGAAATGTTTTTTTCCTATATTTTGTTGACTATAATATCTTGCAATTACAGCAAAAATATAAATTAGATTTTACTTATATAATATAATTTCTCAAAACAATCACATTTTTACTGCATATTTTAAGAGATATTAAAAAACTCAAAATAAATTTTAACAATAAACATCTTTTGATCAAATAACTACAACATGAGTGACTCGACTAACACATTTTATATCTAAAAGCATAGACTCAACTACAATAAGAATATATAAATTATAGGATGACTTAAAACATATTAACAAATGAAAAATAAAATATTAACTCTTTGTTACAATTTCTTTTGTAAAATTTTATATATGCATGAGACTTTCAAATATTATCATTATATTAATTTATGTAATTTGGAATCACACATTTTAGTTTATTTTTTTTATTTCACTCTATGCACAAGATTTCTTAAGTTCTACATAATCTTACTAAAATATACTTACATATCTAAAACAACAACCAACCTAAATACAAATAAGAAAATTAATCTAAAAATTAATATATTTAAAATAAAAAATATTATAGTTGAATTCAAAGAAATAAATGGAATCCAATATGTCCAAATGATAATTAAATTGACTATATAAAACTACAAAACCAATTAGATATAAAATATCTAAAATCATATGTATAATTAAAGTAATACAATATTATCAATAGAATTATAAATTAATTTAAAAGTAAAAGTAAATATCAATCAATTATTATAGTATATTTACTTTATAAATATTTATGTCCGTGCACGAGCACGAAAAAATCACCAAATTCTAATTACGTGACAACTCAGCATGACACTTTTTTAATAAATACAAGCTACAGGTTATAACTTTTTAAATGTTTTCTATTAATATATAGGGGATATTCGTGTATGTTAAGAAATATAACAAAATAAGTAAATTTTACAAAATTGGTTTTTATGTTATTGAAAATTGTGTATGTGAAACTAATTTAAAGTTTCATTACAACATATTAAATCTTTGGTGAGATCATATACAGAAACGCATTTCAAATAAATTTATCCAACACAACTGCATTTCACTTGCCACCTATATTATTTTGCGAGAAGTTTCAACATCTCCAATTCTTGAGGGAATCACTTTTTTTTTTAGGAAACCACATTTTACAAACCGTTCAGATCTGTCAATGTCGACCTAGTCATTTATTCTTCAAAGCTCAATATACTTCTTATATGTTGGCGATCTGTGTTTTTAGGAGTTTACGTTTACGAAAAAATTGAATTAATCGATGTAAATCCTAAAATCTACACTGAGTATTTAGTAGTGATCAAAAGTTTAATATACGGAAGAGAAAATGTGTGAACAACAATATCTTTAGAACACAACGATGTAATCAGATTTCGGTAGACAAAGATGGATTTTATTGATGGATAAAACTTAATACAATAAGAAAAACAAGATCCAATACTATAAATGAGATCAGTAAAAGCAAAGATTTAAAGTGAAGTGAAATAAGATCGATGTGTGTTAAGTTCTCTCTAGGATTTTTTTTTATGTCCCTTCCTTTGTTCCTGACGATCAATTTTTATAATTGATCGATCTCGGATTTCCCTCAATATTTCCGCGATCTCCGGTTATTCAAATCGATTCGAACTTGCTAGCATGGGTTGGGCTTTTTCGCAAGTTGCATGGCCCAACTTATCCAGACCCAATAAAAGTCGGACCGAAATTGAGTCCAACAATCGATATTTTCTTACTAACAGAGTTTTATATACTTTACATATTTCTTAAGCAAATAACCACAAATCACATGCCTTATTTTTGTGGCAAAAATAAATAACTATGAATGCAAAGGCAGATCTAAAAATTATTATTGTGGCATACTATATTATAACAAAAATATTAAGGGAGATTTAACCTGCTGATCTTTTAGTATAAAACCATCACAAAACAAAACTATTTAAAATCCCACATCAGTGTGACGTGGCACAGCTTGAATAATAAGGGCAAAATATAATATAAGGAGATTTAACCTGCACTGCTGATTTTTTTTTATAAAACCATATAAACTAAAACTATTTGATATTTGCTTACCTGGCAATTTCCACACTCTCCCCCTCCCTTAGGTCCGCCTTTGCTATGATTTTTTTTTTGCTATTTTCATATATTTGGGTGTAAAAAAATTATCAAAATCAGTCTTTATTCTAGGAATAATTCGTCAACATGCGTTAATCATTTGCTTATAAACGAACACAAACTAGAGTAATCCACAAACCCATAAACATTTTTGGAGAAAAGTCTCTCATCAATGGCAAATATTACTGGTCAGACACAAATCGCCAACTTAGACATCGAAGATGGTAGATCCGGTGGTGGATCCCGCTCACAAGATTCTCCCCGCCCTCCTATATTCATATCCTTCGTTCAAAAGGTAATGATACGCTTTCTTTATTTTATCGAACATTGATATGCACGTTTCGTTTTGACTTTCGTTCAAATATTTGGCTTTTTACAACATTCAAAATTTGAAGTATAATAATCAAAACCCAATTAACATCTATACAGGATCAGTTCGGTAGACTTATTATTTCTAAAACGTAGTTTAAAAGAGTTTAATACTTTAGTTAACTATTCTATTTCTTAGCTATGGTGTTTTAGATATTGAAAACGAGCAGATCAATCAATACCATGGAACTCAAACTCGGTTTAGTTATCATATGTGATGATGATGAAATTGAGTTTTTTTTTTGTAAACTTAAGATTGAGTTTAATTGTTATATATATATACACATAACTAAAACGTATTCTTGTATACTCTAGTTGTTTGGCGAGTTCGTGGGGACATTCTCTCTGGTATTTGCTGGCTGCTCGGCAATCGTGGTAAATGATACGTACGGTAAACCGGTGACACTTCCTGGCATAGCTTTGACATGGGGTTTAACCGTAATGGTGATGACCTACTCAATAGGTCATATCTCCGGTGCACATTTCAACCCTGCTATTACCATTGCGCTTGCTTCTTCTAGAAAATTTCCATTAAAACAGGTGACGAAAGAAGAAAACCATACTATCAAATTCAGTTCTTATATTTTTATAAATGTTACTATTTTACCCATCTAAAATAATATCGGGTATTATATGACATGATGCTGCGGACGAAATGAGAAGATATTTACGTGAATCATACATTAATGCATGAGAACATCTTTTATTCATATGAAATAATTCAAAAAATATATATTTCCGATAATTTTTAAGCAAATCAAAACGTTCTCTCATATATTGTACCCATCAAAAAGAATAATATAGCATTTTATATGACATGATGCGGTTCATATAACGGAATGAATGTAGAAGTAAATAGTTTGTGTGTCATTATGTACGGCCAATAGGCTCCTTATATACAAGGTTGAGAGATCCTAATCTCATAAGGAGATAGAGTAAATACATCATTATCTAGACATTAATAGGATTTATCTAAATCTCCTAGTAGTTATCATATTACTCCCCCTCAAGTTGGAAGTGTGAGATGTCGAACACCTAACTTGGACAACAAATCTTCAAAGAGTGGGCGAGGTAGCGCTTTAGTAAGGATGTCTGCCAGTTGATTCTTCGAGGTAACATGTTCTGTAGTGATGAGCTTCTTTTTAACAGCATCGCGCACGTGATGACAGTCGCGCTCAATGTGTTTTGTACGTTCATGAAAGACAGGATTTGCAGCAATATAAATGGCTGACTTGCTATCACAAAATAGGCGCATAGGAGTAGGATTTGGCATACGAAATGATTCAAAGAGCTCCTTTAACCACTTCAATTCCTTGACAGTTTCAGACATAGCACGATATTCAGCTTCTGCGGATGATAAGGAGACATTATCCTGTTTCTTGGCCCGCCATATAACCGGAGAGTCGCCAAGGAAAATGATATAGGCACTGATAGAACGTCGTGTAGCAGGACAAGATGACCAATCCGAATCACAATAAGCACTAATCTGGAGGGAGTCGTTGGCTTTTAAGAAAATGCCTTGACCCGGACAGCCTTTCAGGTAACGAACAACTCGGAGAGCTGCCTCCCAATGAGGCAGGAGAGGTTTCTGCATAAATGTAGATAGAATGTGCACGATATAGCCAAGTTCTGGTCGAGTGTTGGTCAAATATATCAGTCGACCAACCAATCTCCGGTACTGCCTTGCATTAGCTAGTGGACCAGTGGCCTCTGCCAGTTTGTGATTGAGCTCCACTGGTACATAGCACGGTTTACATCCCAATAAACCAGTCTCAGCAATAATATCCAGGGCGTACTTTCGTTGAGACAAGTAAAGACCAGAAGCATTGCGAGCAACCTCAATTCCCAAAAAATATTTAAGTTTGCCAAGGTCTTTCATACGAAAGCACCGTTGCAGATAATCTTTGAATTCTTGTAGAGCAGTAGCATCATTGCAGGCTATCACAAAATCATCCACATATACCAGGATGTGAAGAATTACCGATCCTCGTATCTTTGAGAACAGAGAATGGTCAGCATAATCATGAGAGAAGCCAAATTTTTCCAAGGCATCCGATAGTTTAGCATACCAGCACCGTGGAGACTGTCGTAATCCATATAGAGACTTCTTTAGTCGGCAGACTTTAGTTGGATCTGAGCTAGTGAAACCTTGTGGGAGTTTCATATAAATTTCTTCCTCTAGATCCCCATGTAAGAACGCATTACTGACGTCCATCTGATGTACTAACCATCCATTCGCTGCTGCTAATTTAAGTATGATACGGACAGTTGAGAGTTTGGCAACAGGGGCGAATGTTTCAGTAAAATCCTCTCCTTCTGTTTGATGATTTCCAAGAACCACAAGTCGGGCTTTGGGTCGTTCCAGCGTTCCGTCAGCATGATATTTATTAGAATATATCCACATGTTTCCAAGAGCTTTCTTTCCAGGAGGAAGAGTAGCAACCTCCCAAGTATTAGTTTCTTCAAACGCAGTGACCTCCTTACCCATAGCATCGTTCCAAATTTTAAGTTTAACTGCCTCTTTAAAAGACTTTGGAACCTCGTCGTGAACAATAGATGCCATGTATGCTCGATGGGTATCTGAAAACAAATGGTCAGAAACATAGCTAGAGATAGGATACGGAGTGTTACCTGAGACCGTTCGTAGAGGACCATGATCAGGTGAGGAGAGATCGTGAGAAAGTTTATTATTTTCCTGTTGTACAGAGTGTGTAACATAGTCCTTGAGGAGAATAGAAGGAGTCTTGTGGCGCAAGCCACGGCCAAGTATCTCAGGTATGCCTGGTGAGGGAACATCGGCTTGTTCAGACGAGGTATATGGACGTGGAGAGGATGGTTCAGGTGTATTATTGTGTCTGGAAGGCTCAGTAGTCGTAGAAGGCAGGGTAGGAGTAGTAACAGGGATCGTAGAGGGCACAGGAGGAGAAGTGGGAGTAGCTTCGTTCGTAGTATTAGGAGGAGTAGTCATAGGTGCAGGCACAGCTGGAGGAGATGGCAAACTCCCCCTAGATTCATCAGCAGGTGAAAGCCAATCATCAATTGATGCATCATAGTAGTTGATAGGTGGTCGAACGTAATCATCAGAGTCGACTCCAGGAAATTTTGACTCGGAGAAAATCACGTCCCGACTAGTGAAAAAATCTTGTGTATCCAAGTCATATAGATTCCATGCTTTCTTGCCATATGGGTAACCAACAAAAATACATTTTCTGCTACGATTACCAAACTTGTCCTTATCTCTGGACCGTCGGTGTGCATAACACAAGCATCCAAAAACTCTAAGTCGATCAAAATCTGGTTTCTTGTTAAACAAGAGCTCGTATGGTGTTTTACCATGTAAGACCTGTGATGGCGTGTGATTGATCAAGTGAGCCGCCGTTAGTATGCTCTCGCCCCAGAAAGTAGAAGGTAGGCGTGCTTGGAAGAGACATGCTCGCGCTACATTGAGTATGTGGCGATGTTTCCGTTCGACGCGGCCGTTTTGCTGAGGCGTGTCGACACAGGAGGTTTGATGCTCAATGCCCTGTTTCTTGAAGTAAGATGCAAGACACATAAATTCAGACCCATTATCAGTCCGTATCTTCTGAACTGGTCGATTAAACTGGCGTTGACAAAGGGCAAAGAACTGCTGTAAAAGACCAGATACCTCTGACTTCTCAAGCATTAAATAAATCCATACGGCTCTAGAGTAGTCATCGACGATGGTTAAAAAATATCTTGCTCCACACGAAGATGGAATACGGTAAGGTCCCCAAACATCACAGTGTATCAAAGAGAATGGAGAAGAAGTTTTATTTGAACTATCAGGAAAAACACAACGGGTTTGTTTGGCCCTAAAACAAATCTCACAAGACGTAGCTTGTTCTGAATCAAAAACTAAGTTATCTAAAAACGGTAAGGAATATAAAACTCGGAAAGATGGATGACCCAGCCGTCGATGCCAGAGTTCTGAGGTAGAAGAATTTTTCAACACAGTTCGGTGGACACTTGCAGCTGTGACTCCAGTAAAATAATAAACTCCCTCACGTTCTTCACCCGTTCCAATCAGGGTCTTCGTAAAACGGTCCTGCAATACACACAAAGTATCAGTAAATATAGCTATGCATCCTGTTTGTTTAAGTAAACACGACACTGAGATCAATGTGCAGTTGAAATCAGGAACAAATAACACATCAGTCAAGTAATAGTCACGACTGAGTTTAATAGTGCCCTTCTTCTGTGCTTTAGAATATCGTCCATCAGGAAATCGGATTGACGATGGTAGTATGTCAACAACATCGATTAGAAGAGACAGGTTTCCTGTCATATGATGCGAAGCACCTGTGTCAATGATCACATCACTAAATATAGGTTTACCAGCTAGTTTCTCAGTAGAGATGCTAGAAGTTTGCTGAGAAGATTGAAGGAGATGAATGATTTGTGAGATCTGGTCGTTGTTGAGATTGTTTAGTGGTGCAGACGTTGCATTGTTGGTCACAGCTCGGGTATGATTAGTACGACCACGACCACGACCTCTGTTTCCAGTATTAGAGAACCGGCCTCCACGTCCTCGTTGGCCAGAAACATTTGCTCCAGTAGTCTTTTGTAGTTCATACCACCACTCAGGATATCCGTGAAGAAGAAAACATTCAGTCTGGTCATGACCTGTTCGAGAACAATGAGTGCAGAGTCTGTTTGGATCACGGCTTCGGGGAGCTACTGCAGTTGATGATGAGTCCTGTTTCGGTGTCTCAGAATGGACAGAGAATCCAATAGCGTCATTCTTAACTTCTGTAGTACGAGCGGAGTTGTTGTGTTGCTCTTCCCGAATTATGCGTGAATAAACATTGTTCATATCAGGTAGAGGATCTTCATCAATAATCTGAGATCGTATAGTTCGAAAACGAGATTCATCGAGTCCAAAGAGGAATTTGTGAACCCGAATCTCTTCTCGTTCTTTTTCAATATCTGGTGCAGCTTCGCAGGTACACGCACGAGTTGTCGCAAGATTGTCAAGCTCTTCCCAAAGTTTGGTAAGCCGACCATAATAGTCTATAACAGATTGGCCATTCTGTTGACATGAACCAATTGCATCGCGTAACTGATGAATCCGAACTCCATTGCGGACAGAGAAGCGACGTTGTAGAGTCTCCCAGAGTTTATGAGCATCCGGAACAAAGGTTACTGTCGAGCGTATTTTAGGATCAATGGAAGTTCGTATCCAACCAACGAGCATAGAGTTCGTTGCAAGCCATCGAGAGAGGTCAGGTTCAGTCGTTGGTTTGAGTATTGAACCATTGAGAAATCCAAGCTTCCGTTTGGCTTGAATTGAGTTAGAAAGTTCAGTGGCCCATTCTGTATAGTTATCACCGCGAAGCAAGACGGAAGTGATGAGAGCTCCAGGGTTATCAGATGGATGAAGGTAGTACGGAGAGGAATTAGAGAGTTCTGTAGTAGTAATCGCCGGAGCTGGCGTAGAAGATAAAGTAGAAGTAGTATCCGCCATATTCCTTTAGAAACACGGCAAGAAAAAAACGTTTTTAGGTCAAAGAATCTTTCTGCTCTGATACCATATAACGGAATGAATGTAGAAGTAAATAGTTTGTGTGTCATTATGTACGGCCAATAGGCTCCTTATATACAAGGTTGAGAGATCCTAATCTCATAAGGAGATAGAGTAAATACATCATTATCTAGACATTAATAGGATTTATCTAAATCTCCTAGTAGTTATCATATTAGTTCATGAAATGACAAGATATGATTTACGTTAACATCATGCATATGCATGATAATATTTTTTGTCACCCTATGATCTCGAATTTTAAATGTCTTCCGAAATATTTTAATCATATCAAAACGTTTTCTCATATTTTACTTTGCATATACTTTTCCCTTCTTCAGAAAATGTCGTAATACGAACTAGATCCATAAACCGTAGGTATAATATTGAATTATGATCAATCTTTTTATATAGGTTCCAGGGTATATTGCCGCTCAAGTTCTCGGATCAACCTTAGCGATAGAATCTCTTCGGCTCTTGTTCAATCTGAACAACAATGGTTGTAGCCTCAAAGGCGCTATTTATGTGGGAACACACCCGTCAAGTTCTAACACAGCGTCGTTCGTAGTGGAATTCATCGCTACTTTCAACTTGTTGTTTGTTATTTCGGCTGTAGCTACTGATAAAAGAGCCAACAGATCATTTGCAGGTCTTGCAATTGGTGCAACTGTAGTACTCGACATCTTGTTCGGCGGGTACGTATATCGAAAACCATTATAATATATATTACAAAGTTATTATGAATGTTATAACAAAATGTGCAAGAAAATTATTTGTTAATCGATTAGGCCAATTTCGGGAGCATCAATGAATCCAGCAAGAAGCTTGGCCCCTGCATATATATGGGGATGTTATAAGGATTTATGGATATACATAGTTGCACCTGTTGTCGGAGCATTGACAGGTGCATGGACTTATAATATGTTACGGTCTACAAATAAATCATTTGGTGAGATAATACGTCCAAATTGCAATAAAGAAGCATCTCTAGAGGAATTTTGTGTTCTTCAAATGGTTGATCCGAATAACCGGAAAATTTTCATACTTTCATCTCCCATTGATATTAATGACACATGCAATATCACATGCAAGTTGGCGTGAAAGACAGATGTGTTGCAACAATAATTGAATAATATTTGATTGGTCATCGTGATTGTTGTCTTTTTGTTGTGTTTGGTGTCTATTTGAGGTTTTCATTTCGCGCGTTGATGTATTTGTGTGTATTGAACTAGTTGTTTATGTTATATATTTTCTAATGTGGATCTGGAGATTTGCTTCTTTTATTTTTGGTGAACTCCTACGGGAACTCTTAGAGCATCCACAACGCAGGGTTTATGCGAATCCTTAACTGCAGCATGTGAATAAAAAATTAATAAAAAAGTGTGATACTGAGAAGGAGCAGTCCGTAGAGAAGGGGTTAACGGATCGAATCCGTAGGGACGTGGCAGCTTCGTATTGGACCGGTCGAAGGGTAAACGTGCATTCAGAAACAAAAATGAAATCATTTGCGAAGAAGAGAAAGAAAAAAAAAAGACGACGGTTTATGCGATTCGATCACCTCGAGCCATCAAGGTAAATCGAAGTCTTTCTACAACGGATTTGTGATATTTATTGGGTTTCTTCTTCTTTATGTTCTTGTGTAGTGATTGGCTGTGGGATTTGAAACGATTTGTGAATTTTTTCGTTTGTAATTAGGGTTTCGGTTTCACTGGAATTGGAGATTTTTGGGTTCTTGTCGATCTATTTCGGTATATCTTCTTCTATTTTTTTGAAATCGAATTGGGTTCAATGGATACGGTCCTAAACGATTTGGGGGTAAACGATTTGGGGTAAAAGGGATTAGGGTTTCAATCGATATGGGTTTCAATCGATTAGGAGGCTTTGATTATCTTTTTCTCTTACATAATCTGCGATTAGGACCGCGTGATTATCTTCTTGTTTGTAAAAGTGGCTCTGTGAAATCCCAAATGGGGTCCTTAAGAATTTCTTTTTTTTTTCTTTTTGCTTTCTATAAAAAAAAAAAAATCAATCGCAGACCGTCACGTATCGGTAGGACTCACAAACATTGCAAAAACTCCCCAAAAACTAATCCTTATTTAGTGATTTTGGAGACTGGTTTTAAAAATTTTTGTGGGATCCACGCGTCAATGAGACCCATATTTAATTCATATAGTACTTCTATTTTAATATAATACATAATATAATTAAAATATATATAAAATAGAATAGAATTTTATTTTATAATAAATTTTAGTTAACATTGAATTATAAAGTTATACTAGATTTCCACCCGCACAACCGTGCGGGTATATATTTTCACATTTATATATATTGATATTTGTTTTACATAATTATTATATATTTTTAATGTTACTCACATATTTAAATGTTTGTATAATTATGCCAAATATAATAATTTTATAGTTTTCATCTGTAAATTAAAATCATCACATATATGTTGCATATTATATATTTGTCCTATTGAATTTGCGTTTGATTACTAAACTAAATTTTTTAATGCGTGAAATAACATATATGAAAACAATTTTGTATTTAATTTATCATAATCATGATCCGTAATTCAAATCGCTATATTTTTTTAGTAAGTTTTTAATGTTTATTAATTTATATAATAAATTACTGAATATTAAAAAGTTTGAGATAATTTAAATTTTTATACATGTATTATATAGTTTACTAATATTAACCCGTTCTACCAACATATTATATTTTTAGCATAAATATTTTATATTTATAAAAATAAAATATGTTAGCTTATCAATTTAAAATAATTTTATCATATTTTGTTCAATATAACGTTTTTATTTTAAAATGATAGATATTATTATAAAATTGATAAAATATGATATAATTTTATTCTTTTAGTAAAATTTCATTATTAATTACAAAATTAGTTGAAACTATTTATATTCAATTTATGACAATTAAGATCTTATTATAATCTTTTTCAAGAGATTTGTTAGAATTTTAAAAAAAAATTAAAAAAATTAAAAGATATAAAAGATATTATGATTAAAATAGTTAAAAATATTATATATATTAGCATTAGTGATATACATTTAATAGAAAATTTAAATGATGGTCCAAATAAAAATATCACTCATCAAAAAATCATGATTTTTATTTTATTAGAAAAAATATATGAAAAAATTAAAATAGAAATAAATATTTATTTCTAACAAAATTTTTAAAAATTATTAGTAAATGTATTTTGAAATTAATAAATTTCATTTTATTTAAATTTTCGTTTATAAACCAAAACTATATTAAATTTTAATTTCAAATTATATTTTATGATAATTTAAAGTAAAACTAACTAATTTTCGAAAGTAAATTTAAAAAGATTCTAAGAAGATTTTAAAAAGATTTTGTTAGAACATTTTAAATATATTCATTTGTATTTCAAATAAAAAGATAAAGATATTAAAAAATATAATAATGAATTTATGTAAAATATGATATTTTTTAGTAATGGTCCAAACTAAAAAAATCACACATGAAAAGAAGTCATGACTTCTGTTTTAATATATTAGATTAGTATTTACGAAATTAATTAAGTGTTATTTTATAAAAATATTTAGAAGGTTGGTAAGATTTTATTAGATTCTTTCTCAACAAAATTTGTTATATTTAAAAATAAATTTATATTTATGTTTGTTTTATTATTAATGTAAATAATGAAATATGTAAATTTTTTAGATGGTCCTAGTATGACTTGTTAACAGTAGATAAAAAAATAGAACTTTATTTTAATAGATTAGATATTTCATATAATTCATAAAGATGAATTGTTTTCCCCTTTACACAATTTAAAAGTATTCAATTCCGTTAGTATCTCTACCTTTTATGATTAATTCTTATTTTATTCACATTCTCACTCTTGTAAACCCATCCTTCATTTCTTTTAAACACCAATTTTAATAAAATTAGATAATTCCAAACTAGGTAGATGGCGAAGAAGTGTGCATACAGAGTGCTTATTTTGCAACATATTCTGCCATAATATTGAGGCATGTCGGGATAAACAAAAACTGGAAATATATTAAAAAAAAAAGGAGAATGATAGATACTCTATATTTTGGATGAGCCCGTAGAGTTCCATTGGAGGAAGCTTTGAGTTGATTGATTCAATGAACACTGGATAATCTGATTTGAAACAGATTTTTAGACATAGAAGCTCTGCTGTGATTTTATTCGTGGAGCGTTTCGTCCAACTCACAGTCCATATAGATGTCCACTAAGTTATGTTACTACATAAGTCCGAGAGAACCTCTCAACAAAGGATAAAGATATAAAAGAAAAAAGAGTCACCTTGACAAATCCATATAGAAGTTACTACCTTACCATGCTCTGAATCCTTGACGAGGAGGGAGTAAGAAGTGGAGGAGATACACTGCATGACCCATTCAATAAAAAAAATCACATAATCCAGAGCTTTTTGTGACGAGTTGAATGAAACTCAAATTTAATATTTTATATTTTTTTTATCATATCTGTTTTTACGGCTATATAACAATTTATTTGAGCTTGTGAGCACTTTAGATAGTGAAGTAGCTCATGTATGATGAGCACATTATCCAAAATCACCTAATTTGGTACAAAAGTTGATTGCGTCTCAAAATGATATCATGAAGGGCCGGTTTCAACCAGAGCTACAAGAATTTGGCTATGTTCTTGTAATAAACACTACATAGTGAAATCAGTCGATACTCTGAGACCATTTTAAAATTGGTGATATTCACAATAATTCTGATATGAGTGACATTGGGTGAGCCCGCTGTTAATCTTGTCGTGGAAAATTTTTGTATTTCAGAGCAAATTGCTGACCCGATAACATCTCCATTTGATTTGAAGAAACATGCTGAAAGTCCATCTGGACCTTGAGTCTTGTCGGGATGAATGGTAAACATAGTTGTTCTAATCTTAACTGCATAAGGGATGGCTGAAGTAGTTGTATTTATTGTTGGGGATATGAACAATGATATTGCACTCTTGTCGCTCGTGCCTCCATAATCGAATGAGGGTTAGAGGAAGAAGATCCACGAGGCATTCTGATCTTCTTTGAAAAACACGTTTCCAAGATCATCTTCAATGACTAACATCATGTCATGAACCTTTTTCCTTTAGCCACCTCATGGAAAAATCTTATTTTTTATCACTTGAGGAGATCTGCCATATGAATCTGCTTTTTTGACGCCAAAATTCTTCTTCCGCCTTATACGCGATGAGGAGGCGGAAGAAGATCTATAACCCGCGTTATAAAAAAATTAAAAAAAATTGGCCGCTTTAGTGGTACTTCAAACCCTGGTTGGGCCAATAAGATCTGTAACATTCTAAACTTACCACTAGCCTAAGGAAAGTTTTTATAAAATTGTGGCTGAAATTATTGTTATAATTAAATGGCCGGAAGCCACTGTTTCTTTGGCTTGGCCCAAGGGCCGGCTCTGCAGGTACTTCAGGTGTTTCTTCCATTCATGTTGAGTAACCAACACTTTTTGGCAGTGTTATTAGGCGCATGCATCACCAAGTTGGGTTGAGTATACTAGGGTGCTAAATTTCTTTGGTGTAAGCCCTTTTTGTGCATTCAGAATAAAATAAAATAAAATAAGGTTGATTTAGAATGTTCATAGTGTTTGTTTCATGTAACTGTATTTTTTATTGGTATCTTAATGCTTGAAAGAGCGTGGAGAAAGAATTTTAACATTTGGGATATCGAAAGAACCAAATCTACCAATAATCTTTACAAGAGCAAGTTCCACCTTTAAATAGGTGAAACCTGTTCCTATCTCTTACAACAATCTCTCTTTCGTAGATCATGGAGATTTTCTTTGTATAAGTGTGACAGTCACTACACATCCTCAGGTTTCTAGCTATTCTAATGATAGACCCTGGAGGTGTATACAGTAGTGCAAAGGCAAGAGCCACCTTTAGGCTATGTCCTTTTAATCTCTCTCTTTTCTCTTCTTCATCTACACTTAGCAAAACCTGGGTCACATCTGGTGTATATCCTTCGAATTTTAGCTGCCATTCCATCTGGTGTAGCATCTTGTAGATCTTTTTGCATTGTGGGTGAAACCGATCTTGTGAAACAAACCTGTGGGTTTTACCTTTTACCTCGACTATACTAAAACCCGGTGTTTGCTTCAAACCCTTGTTAGCCATCTCTGTTCGAACCCTGGCTACATCTTCCCACATTTGAGCTTGTGCATACATGTTAGAGATCACCAAATAGTCACCTGGGTTGTGTGAGCTTAGCTTAACCAGCTCTCGAGCTGCTACCTTCCCTAGCTCAACGTTCTCATGAACTCTGCATGAGCTTAAGAAGCTTCTCCACACAACATCGTTGTGCTCAACAGCCATGTTTTGGATAGTCTCCAAGGCTTCCTCCAGCAAACCAGCTCTTCCTAGAAGATCCACAAGGCAGCCATAATGCTCAGCAGTTGGCTCCACTTTACCTTCCTTCAACATATCCTCAAACACTCGACGGCCTTCTTTGACAAGACCAGAGTGGCTGCAAGCATTGAGAACACTGACATACACTACATGATCAGACTCTATACCTTGTTCGATCATCTCTGAGAACATCCTCAAAGCTGCTTCTCCTTCTCCGTGCAAGGCGAGTCCTGAGATCATTGCGCTGTAAGTCAAACTGTTCCTACTCTCCATCTTCTTAAATATACGCAACGCCTTGTCTAAGCACCCGCATTTAGCATACATATCTACTAGCGAAGTCTTGACTGCTATGTTGAGTTGGCTGATGTTTCTCAACAGGTAGGCATGAATGCTCATTCCTAGATCAAGTGCACCGGTGTTAGCACAAGCCGAGAGAGCACTAACCATTCCACTTTCCTCCGCCTTCAAACCCGTTTCTCTACACATTTCACGGAACAGCATCAAGCAATCACTCCACATTCCAACTCCTGCACGAGCTGACACCATCGAGCTCCACGACGCAGCTGTTTTGGACTCCATTCTCTCGAAAACCGCTGAAGAAAGTGTCATCTCTCCACATCTTCCATACATATTGATCAAACTGTTCTGAACAAACACATCAGCTTCAAACCCGAGCTTAAACACGTGCCCATGAATCTGCTTCCCTTCACGAACCGACTTCAAACGAGTGCAAGCCTTGAGAACAAACGGGTACGTGAAGTTATCCGGCTCAACCCCTTCCTCTACCATCTCACTGTAAACACACAACGCTTCCTCGAAACTTGTCTCGTTGACATACCCTCTGATCATTGTATTGTAATCAAAGGTACACGGATCATCGATTCCTCTGAAAATGGACGCTGCGTAGTTCATACTGTTCTCCCATCCCGAGTGAGCGCACGTTGCGAGAACGCTGCTCGCTGAGAAGGGAGAAGAGGAGAATAAACTGAGCTTGATGAACTTGGCGTGGACTTGCTTGAACTCTTCTATGTTGTTGCATCTCTTCAAGAGGTATAAACACTCTTGCTCTTTTGCTCTAAAGCTGTTGACCTCTGGGTTGTGATTTACATCGTCTCTAGAAGCCAATAGAGACTGTATAAGTGGTGACGACGTTATCATCTTCTCCTTGAGACCATTAAGGAAACTGGAGATTGGGTGCCCAACAACCCTTCCCTGATCATTAGGGACTGGTTTCGAATCTCATCCCCTGGAGATTTTCCTGGAAAATATGAGCCACAAGTTTGAATTTTTTTTTGTTTATGATAAGTTGCGATGAGTGAGAGAGAGATTGTGCTTTGGATTTTCTCTCCATCTCTATGTCTCAGTTGTTGGGACCCACCTTCGCTTAACATATTCAGACATGATTTCACTATGGTTCAGTTCGGTTTGGTTCTTAATCAAACGAACCGAAACTTGAAATTGGGCCTTTTTCGTTTTCAATCGGAAACCAAAACAGGTTTTCATATAAATGAGTCCTCATCTCAGGATTTGTAGCATCAGCAAGTAAGCTGAAAGAACGTCATTGTGGAAAAGATAGTACTTGTCAGAGATGTGGAGCGGAACAAGAAACAGTAAATCATATACTTTTTGAGTGTCCACCGGCAATTTAATGTTGGGCTCTATCTAATATCCCTTCATCTCCGGGGTTATTCTCGTGTTCTTCACTTTATGTTAATGTTGATACTTTGCTAAGGTACTGTAAAGAGCCTAATCATATCGGAGACATCTCTTCGATATTTCCATGGATCATGTGGTATCAATGGAAGGCTCGAAACAATAAGTGCTTTAGTAACTTAGACACTACAGCTTTGGATATTTTGCAACTGGCAAGGCAGGAGGCGGAAGCTTGGAAGATGGCGCAGATCATTGAGACGACCTTCACGATAGAAGAAGAAAATAACCAGAGGAAAGATCCTACCCCAGCACCTAACTTAACGCATCAGTGGAGATGTCAGGTTGACGCGTCATGGGTGGAGGCAAGCGATGGAATAGGAATGGGCTTTGTCTTGTTTGAACAGGAAGTGGAGGTGTTAAGAGGATGGTGCAAAGGACCACAAACAGAGACACCACTACACGCAGAGGCCGAGAGCTTATATTGGGCGATGAAAGAAGTCAACAAACGAGGATGCCTGCGCATAAACTTTGAATCTGATTGTCAACAGCTCGTGCACATAATACAACGGAAGAAACACTGGCCTGCTCTAGAACCGGTTCTGGACGAAATTAAAGCTATGAATGCTCTCTTTAAAGACTTATCTCTTATGTTTATCTCTCGCTCAGCAAATTTCCGTGCGGATACTCTTGCCAAGGAGGCCCGAGCACGCGAGCAATGCTTCAGCTTTTATGAAGTAAAGGATCCGATTAGGCTAGCTATATAGGCTAGCTTGTATGAACCCCTTTAAGTTTGGAATGAATGTTTTGGAAGACAAAAAAAAATAATATAAATGAGTCCTCTTGGGCTCTCACAAAATGGTTGAAAAGTGAAATAGTTCATAAACCTTATTTAACAAAATCAGATTACATTTGGGTTAGGTTATCTAAAACAAAAAGGAATCTTGTGAAAGCGTTTAACAAATAGAACTAGGAATTCAATTCTTCGTTCGGTTCTTCGAGTTCTTTTAGTTTTTCAGTTCTTCGGTTCTAGACGTTAGAAAGTTTGGTTTTCGGTTATTTCGGTTCTCAGTTCAATTCGGATAACGAAATTGGAAACCAACTTATATCTGGGGTAATTTTGGATCCCATTCGATTCTGGTTTTTCGGTTAATTCTAGTTAAAATGTAAAAGAAAATATGTTTTGGATTAAATATCAGATTTTTCAAATTTTTAAATAAAAATTTAGATAATTCAGATAATTTAAAATATTTTGGATGAAAATTATCCTAATAATTCAATTTCTTGAGTATTTTGACATATAAATAATATTTTTTAAAATTATTTGATGAATATAGTTAATATTTATAAATATATAAACTATATTATAGAATTTTGGGTATTTATTTGGTTTTTGGTTCGGGTCGGTTTGGTTCCTTTTTTTGTTTCGAGATATAGAATCTACTAGCTTCCGAACCGAACCAGGTTTTTTGATTCGATTCGTTTTTTTACTGTTTTCGAAAATGTTCTCAAACCTAAATAGAACAGTCAATTCATCTATCACTACTATGATATGATGTATTACAAAGTTTCCATTTTTGTTAGTTAAAGTAACAGGAGGGGTCGGCCATCCATTTTCAATGAATACAAATTTGACTATGATTGTAATTAGCGCACAAAATGTTGCTTACTGTCAACATTTAATTGCCACCGAAAACGAATTAATTCTTATCCCTATCAGAAAAAAAGATCAGAAACTACAACCATTTTCTATACAATCCTCATAATGGCTCAGACTAGGCCTAGCTCAGACGATCCACTAACTTAGATATGTGAATGAAGAAGATTCTACAGAGGAGAACATATAATACGGCCAACGACGTCAGAACACAATAATGTCATTCCTCACATGCTGCTCATTTGATTCGAATTTTAAAATTATTGACATCATTTATGCGCATATTGCATATAAAGTTCTTGTATTTGAATTAGGGCTGGGCAAATAAACCGAACCCGAAAATCCGAACCGAACCCGATCCGATAAAAATGAATCCGAACCGATCTGAATCCGAAATAAATACCGAATAGATCCTGTTTTTTGGTATATTGGGTTATGGGTATTATCCGAACCGAACCCGGACCTAAATGGATATCCGATAGAACCCGAAACATTTATAATTACAAAAAGAACTTCTACCAAATATGATCTTAATTCTTAATATGTATCCAAAATATTTTAAGATATTATTGAACTTCTAAAATAATTATCTATTACATGAAGGTTTATGCTGAAATGTGGCGGTTGAAGCCTAATTTTTATTTTATTTTGGTTTTGTTTTCATTGAATAATGTTTCTCATTTCATGAGAACTTAGTTTTTGTTTTATGATTTCATTTATCTGGTTTTCTTTCTATCACTAACTATGTTTATGTTTCGCTTGATTTTGAATGATCACGTTTGATGTTTATTCTTATTTTTAAATCGATTTTACTTATGTTTTGGCTATTAAAATATGTACAAATCATGTATTTTATATCCGAAGAACCGATTTCATTTATGTTTTAGTTACAAAATAGGTACAAATCATGTATTTTTAAACCGAAGAACCGATTGGGACCCGAACCCGAAAGTACAATGGGTTATACCGGTTCTTTGAAGATTTACTAACCCCAACCCGAACCCGATATAACCCGAACCGGTCTCGAACCGAATTTTTATATAACCCGAATGGGGTTGATTTTGATAAATCCGAAAAACTGAAACCCGAATGGATAAAACCAAAATCCGACTGGGACCTCGAATTCCCATGCCTAATTTGAATGCTGACGGTTTTCAGACAATTTAGTCCGCAAGTAGAAATAATTTAAATATTACTTCAATCATTTAACAAAAATAAACGTTGACGGAAAAAAAGAAAGATCAACAAATTAAGAACATTTTAAGTGTGATGGTGTGTGCAGAGTAAATAAAATAAGAGAGAGTACTTATTACATTGCACATTAATGGACGTTGTGGTTGTTGTGTGTTTTACTGAAACGCGACACGCACGCGCGTACAGGCGCCTGGGATTAGCGTGTTGTGTTATCTTCGGAACCAAATTATTAGATTGGTCTGAAAAAGTGTGAATCACTCGCAAGAAAGAGGGGGCGTGTAGACCCACGCGCTCGTACACAAAAGCCGTCTCCATCGACACGAACTAATGTAAGACACTCGTGGGTCCTTGTCTTTTTTCAATTCATCTCTCTATGGATTTCACCGTCTCTCTGCCGTTTCCTTCTCCAGATTCTATCGGCTTTTCGTGATTTCCCCTCAGGAAAAAAAACAAAACAAAAATCAGAGGAATCAAAACAGATTTGTCACTTGCTATTCTTCTCAGTTCGTCTTCTCAGATTCAGCTTCGACTTTTTGTTCTTCTGCATATATCTCTCTCTTTGGTCTTTTGCTTTAGACTTTTTCCTGTGCAGGTTTCTTCTTCTTCTCTCTCTGTGGGCTGCTGAATTATTATCAAGTGGGTTTGGTATAGATGTTGAATTATTTTCACAGACAATTGATTTGACCTTGAATTTGTCAAATATGCCATTATAATTAATTAATAAATAAAGCATTTTCCTTTCTAGATTTTCAATTTTATTTGCCGGCTATTTGACTTTGATTATATAGATAGATATGTTGATGTTGAAGCCAATTTGTTATTCCTAATCTTTTTAACTCTTTCTCGTTTCTATCTGTCTTTGTGTCTGAAGACAAAACCCACATGGTGATCTGATTTGGGGTTTAAAGGGATTCAGCTTTGCAAATTTCAATGATGGAGAAAGATGGGGGAGAAAGCTGGAAAGATATGGTGAGAAAGATGCTTCCTCCTGGAGCTCCTTTCCCTGAAAACTCATCTGAATTCGATTTCTCCATAGCCATGGAGTACACTGGTCCCACTCCTCTACACTCAATCCCCAGAGTTTCACCTCTTGATGTTAATCCTCATCCCATCCCCTTGCCTGTCTCTCGTATAGCCGGAGGAGTCACAACCTCTCCAGGTCAGAGCCCTAGAGGTTCACCAGCTAGCTCTGAGTCCGTGGTCTCTGTGCTGCACAACAACCCTGAATCATCCTCTGGCTCAGCCTCTGTTTCACCAGTCTCTGCTCGCAGACCAAATGGGAATCACGTTCGGAGACCCGTTGTGAAGTTCAAACCTGTTGAGAGTAAAGAGGAGAACAATGTGGAGAGGGACACGGATAGGGAGAGGAAAGTTCAAGAGTGTACGAAGAAACGGAAGAAGAAGAAGAAGAAGAAGAGAGAGTGTTATAGATGCGGGAAAGCTAAATGGGAAAAGAAAGAGACTTGTATTGTCTGTGATGAGAAGTACTGTGGTAACTGTGTGCTTAGAGCGATGGGTTCGATGCCTGAAGGAAGGAAGTGTGTGAGCTGCATAGGCCAAGCTATTGACGAATCTAAACGGTCTAAGCTAGGGAAACACTCGAGGGTGTTGTCGAGGTTGCTTAGTCCTTTGGAAGTTAAACAGATCATGAAGGCGGAGAAGGAGTGTGCAGCTAATCAGCTGAGACCTGAGCAGCTGATCGTCAACGGTTGTGCGTTAAAGCCTGAGGAAATGGCTGAGTTGCTTAACTGTCCTTTACCGCCTGAGAAGTTGAAACCGGGTGGCTATTGGTACGACAAAGAGTCTGGTCTGTGGGGTAAGGAAGGAGAGAAACCAGACAGAGTCATAAGCTCTAACTTGAATTTCACCGGGAAGCTATGTCCGCATGCTAGTAATGGGAACACGGAAGTTTATATGAACGGTCGAGAGATCACAAAGCTTGAGCTAAGGATCTTGAAGGTAACTTGGTCTTGTGTTTAATTGCCACTTGTCTGAAAACAATCGTGTATAAACCTTGTGTTGTGTGTGTTGTTGTTGTGTATTATCTCAGATAGCAAATGTACAGTGTCCACGTGATACTCATTTTTGGGTATACGATGATGGGCGTTACGAGGAAGAAGGGCAGAATAACATCCGAGGAAACATTTGGGAGAAGGTAGTGTAATAACTTTTTTTATCAGATTCTTGGTTTTGTAAGAAGCATCATGAGTTTGTTGGGTCTTGGGGTTAAACAGGCATCTACAAGGTTCATGTGTGCGCTGGTTTCTTTACCTTTTCCACACGGACAACCTCGAGGAATGGTACAACCACCGAGCACTCATGTAACTGTTCCGAATTATATAGAGCATAAGAAGATTCAGAAGCTTCTACTTCTTGGTATTGAAGGGTCTGGAACTAGCACTATCTTTAAACAGGTAATTAATGTTTTTAGATAAAGAGAGAATCTGTAGATTCGATGGTTTACTTATTTGTTTGATTTGAAACAGGCCAAGTTTCTGTATGGAAACAAGTTCTCGGTGGAGGAGCTTCAGGAGATAAAGCTGATGGTACAAAGCAATATGTATAGATATCTCAGTATCTTACTCGATGGAAGAGAACGGTTTGAAGAGGAAGCTTTGTCGCATATGAGAGGTTTAAACGCCGTTGAAGGAGACTCGGGAGGTACTATTCCCTCTGTTCCAAAATAAATAATGTTTTGGTTGAGGCACAAGAATTAAAACATACATTTATTTTTTTTCTAAAAAGTAGCATTAAAAATATAAACTAAAACTAATTTAGCCAAGAATCAAAAGATTATAAAACACCATTTGTCACACAGTTTTCAATAAAAGTAAAACTAATATCAAAACATCATATACTTTGAAATATTAAAAACTCTTTTATGGAACAGATGGAATATAAAACATTTGGTTCTTGTTTTGTTAGTTTCTTGATTTTCTTGAAATGATCTTGCAGGCGAGGAAGCAAACGAGGATGGAACTGTCAATACTCCGCAGTGTGTGTATACATTGAACCCGAGGTTGAAGCATTTTTCGGATTGGCTTCTAGATATCATAGCAACTGGTGATCTCGACGCGTTTTTCCCAGCTGCAACACGTGAGTACGCTCCCTTGGTTGAGGAAGTGTGGAAAGATCCAGCGATACAAGCCACGTATAAACGAAAAGACGAGCTTCATTTCCTTCCTGATGTTTCAGAGTACTTCTTGAGCCGGGTACAGACAGAACTCGTGTTCATGGTTCTGTTGTTATTAGTTTCATAAATGTTTTAACTTAGGCTTTTCATTTTGCAGGCTATGGAAGTGTCGAGCAACGAGTATGAGCCTTCGGAGCGAGATATCGTATACGCGGAAGGCGTCACACAAGGAAACGGATTAGCTTTCATGGAGTTTTCTCTTACCGAACAAAGTCCATTGTCTGATACTTACCCTGAAAACCCTGACGTCTTGTCACCTCCTCAGCCAAAGTACCAGCTCATCCGAGTAAACGCAAAGGGGATGAACGATAGCTGCAAATGGGTAGAGATGTTTGAAGACGTACGAGCAGTCATCTTCTGCATCAGCTTAAGCGACTACGACCAGATCAGTATCACACCAGAAGGAAGCGGAACGGTCACTTTCCAGAACAAGATGATCCAGAGCAAGGAGCTTTTCGAGTCGATGGTTAAGCATCCTAGTTTCAAAGACACTCCTTTCATTTTGATACTAAACAAGTACGACCTCTTCGAGGAGAAGCTTAACCGTTCGCCGTTAACATCTTGCGAATGGTTCAGCGAGTTCTGTCCCGTGAGGACGAACAACAACGTGCAGTCACTTGGTTACCAAGCTTACTTCTACGTTGCCATGAAGTTCAAGCTGCTTTACGCGTCTCTCACGGGCCAGAAACTGTTTGTGTGGCAAGGTAAGGCTAGGGATAGAGCCAATGTGGATGAAGGGTTTAAGTATGTGAGAGAGGTTTTGAAATGGGAGGAAGAGAAGGAAGAAAGTTACTTAAATGGTGGAGAAGATTCTTATTACAGTACTGATATGAGTTCTTCGCCATATCTTAGACCTGAGGAGTGAAGAGATTGTCTCTTTGGAGGGAAACTCTTGATTCATCATTTGTTGTAATTTTTATGTTAGATTTGGTTTTTCGCCCTAGGATTTTTTCTCCTTTTATTTGAGTGGAATAAGGTTTTGATGATATCAAATGTGTAAGTGTTAAACCATAATTCATATTTTTAGATTAAATTGATCGAGTATGTTTGTGGGCTATGTCATCAAAACTTTGATTACCTTTTGAAGGGAGAAAAAAAAAAGAAGAGAATTTGTTGATCAGTTTTTTCTTGTTGAAATTTGATATTTATTAATCAACAAAAGCACATTTATAAACTTATTGAACAGTTTGCGATAAATCTGTGGGAATATATGGTATATATGCGAAAATCCCGCAATTGACAAAGTGTTTAATGGGAAGGATATATCTCTGATGCATACCATGCAATTAGGTTGTTAAGCTAGAAGCGGAAACACTGACAAGTAGCAAACCTTTCCACTGAAGCTGAGGACAAGATGACAGCTTTTCATATCCCTTCAACAGAATCAGAGCAATTATATTCAGCTAATATGTGTTATATTCTGATCCTATACCCGGTTCAGGTTTCAATTTTATTGATGAGAAAAAATTGAGTTGCTGGCATGGCATTTTTGAAAGAACCCGAGTCCTTAGTCTCAAAATTGACCGAACAAAATACCTAATATTGTACTAATAACTATGTCAACTAATAGTCGGTTTGGAATATTTATTATCAATTTATATACGTGTACTGATCTTTAAACTGCTTTGCTGCATAAAGCTTTAATCAAATAAAGACAATTATAAATGACCAAACAAGTTATCTGTCTAGAGAATAAAAAAAAAAATATATATATATATAGATATATATATATATATGTTCTTTGAAGGTGTAGATAATCAGTAAATTGTTGTGCTCTTTTTGGACAAAGAATAATTGAGTTGATATTTGTAATTTTTAAAAACTAAAGAGAAGTTTGGTGACCTCTATCAACACAATCATGTGAGTCATGAGAGTAACTTCAATTCAAAGCAAAGGTCTTTTTAATTTTCTTCTTACCCTCATCTCTTCTTTCTTTTTGTGCATTCTATTTATTGTCATCATTTCAACTCTCTGCAACCCATATTACCAATTTAAGAAAAAAAAAGAGTACTATAATGGGTCACTTGAAGCTCTCAAGTCTTCTCCTTGTTGTTCTCTTGATACTTAACATACTTCTGGTTTCTGCAGATACTTCAAGAACTCAAGTCAATTATGCGACGGTCCGTGCAGCCACAGGAGAAAACCAGGCCGTTGCATGGCATCCAAGAACGAGGATTAACCATGGGAGCTACCGTGGGCCGAGGAAACACCTAGTGAATCCCACCGTGAAACAAGATGTTTACACAGTTCCTGAGTCTTCAGCTTGAATGAAAGAATTTACAAAGAAGATCAGTTTCTAGCAGCAAGCAATAAAAGATGCTATGTATTTTCTTCATGTTGAAGTAAAAAAAAAAACCAAAGTGGATAAACAAAGTTTGTTTGAGTTTGAAAGTACTTTTGTCTCTCTTATCATTAAAAGGCTGACACTGAAGTTTACGTTAGTAGAACTCAATGAATATTACCCTAGAAACGTTAAAGCCTGAATGGCAAATCAGTTATAAGAAACATGTATCAAGATCAGTCAGTGTGTTTTCTAAAACTATGAAAAACAATGAATCAAAGATTAGTTCTAGGTGTTGTGAACCAAAGAACAAGTCTATCAGAGTGAAAGAAAAGACCTTTCAGTGTAGAATATTAGTGTAGTGATATGTAAAAGAGCATAAGCTCTCAGTGAACCTTAGTTGAGTATATAAATATAATATATAACATTACACTATGATTTGGTTTTGTTATTGCATAGACAGAAGTAAAAGTGTAAACAACAAAAACACATAGATTCACAAGGGGGTTGAAGGAACAAGGTTGTATCCGTGTGATGATATCTTATAAACTATTGAACTTTATAAGGAACTCTTTTGTTTCATCCGTTCTTGGATGCTACAGCCTGCATAGCATTGCATTCTTCAAGTAGATTTAGCAAGTTGTGTTCAGGGGCACTGAGTGATGGCAAGATGGAACGGTTTGGCTGACTCGGGCGAGGCGGTTTTGGTGCAGATCCATCAGATTCAGCAGAAATCTCGTCTTTAGCAATCTGTAAATCACCTTTTCTCCTCATAGATGCTGATACCCTCTCCTTCCAGATTCTTCCGTCCTGTTTCATGAGAATTACAAGCTTTCTATAAACAGATACACTTAGATCAACTAGGAACCAAAAGTCTTACATTTAGAATGGATGGTTCAGGTAGTGGACACTGGATCGGTTGATCATTGTCCAAAGGCTCGACCGGATGTTCCACCGGTTTAAACTCTGTTGCTACCTCAATTCCATGAGAAGCAGTTGTTGCAGTAACATCAGGGTTTGGAGCTAATACTTCCTTATCATCCTGATTCAAACACATGTTTCAAGAACTCAAAAACCCCAGTTCATAGAGTTGTAAAAGGCTAAAGATTTTGAATCTGAAACTGAAACAGAAACTAAACGATATTGGAATCGTATCACGAAACTGTACTGTAGAATCTAATCTGGAGATATCAAATCCAAGCTAAAAGGAGACATTTTTCCACCGTTTTGGACCAGACAAAGATCTAAAACATGTTCCTTACGTTGTACTTCAAGAACAGAAGGTCAATAAGAATGGATCCAAACCAAAGATAAAGAGAGCTTACGATTGCACTTTGAGTCCGTCTATGGCTGCTTCTACCAACAGAAAATCTTGAAAATATACCAACCATGGTTTTATTGAATCTGAAATCTTCTTTTGATCTCTAAACACGAAGTCTCCCTTTGATCTTGAGTTCCAAGAAAGAAACAATTATGAAGAAGTATGTCCCAGAGCAGAGGAAGACGAAGAAATAAAGAGGATTTATCGTCAACCACTTGAAGAAGGAAGGGTGTCGCTTTATATCTCCACAAGAAACGTAGTGAATGCTATGATAAATGCTTTTTTTTTTCTTTTTTTGTATTTTTTCTAAGGCTTGTGATTGGCTTAAGCATATTCTTCTTACATCTTATGCTTATGTTTCGTTTACTTTTCTTTCTTTCTTATTTCGCCCCTCAGCTTTTCTTGGATTTGGTAAATCTAATTATCTTTTAGTGATGGATGATGTATTTTGTTGTGTCTAATTAATTGATGTATGATAAAAACAAAGACTAGTTGGGTTATTTAAGAAATCTAGTTGAGTAAAGATAAGTTTGTTATTCATGTCACTCTCCAATTTAAGCCTCACTGAAATAACAAAAAAAATATTTGCTTAGACATTATAAAGTAGTTTGTGCATGGAATCTATGGATGTAAGACCATCTCCAATGTATTACTCTAAAATGGAGTTGAGTTTTACTCCAATGTATTACTTCTTTTTTTACTCCAAACAAAATATTTATTTTTTTCATTTAGTTAATAATTGTTAGTAGTACCTTCAACTTATAAAAATTTAACAATTAACCCAACTACTTTATGTTTACAAAATTTCCATAATAATATATTTTATTTAAATTCAATATTTAACATTAAAATACAACTAGAGATTATCTTCCAATTTCAATTCGTGCAGATTTTATCATATGGAATTTTTCTCATTCAAAAAATATTTATATGCATTAAAAGAACATAAAGAAAAAATAAAGTTTTGTTTTGTAATTTAAATTATGTATTGGATCTTATTGTTTGTGCATATATCAAGTTCAACAAGTACAAATGTTATCAATCAAAATTTTGACTCACAAGATTAAAAAACTCATCTATTCCGTTTGAGTAATACTTCACCGATTTTGGTAGTTTCAAAAACAATTTACCGAATTATTTATTAAATTACTTATTTATATTATACTATATTTATTTTATATTATTTATTCTTAGTTTTGACTTTTATGAGTTTATGCATATTTTATGTAAACTATAAAGTAATCTTTTGTGGAATATTATATTTTTCATGTTATTATATTATTTTAAGTATGAAATAAAAACATTAAAGATTAAAATGACCATTTCATAAATATAAAAAGTTTAACTCCAAAATGGAGTAATGGGTAAGATTACTCTATAAATAGAGTAACCCTAGTCATTACTCCATTTTGGAATTGAATATAGAGTGGGGTTGGAGAATATTTTACTCCATAATTGAGTTTAGAGTAAAAAATGGAGTAGAGTTGGAGATGCCCTAAAACACCAAATACCTAACTGTATTTAACATTTTTTTAATGGATCCCAACTTTACTAGTCAAACTACTCTACAGACTCTTTGTCTGTGTCATTTGTAAAAAAGTGAGTATTAATCAAGAATCTATACATATAATCTCTGCTTAATTCCATAATCACTTTAATTAAAACAATCTATAAATTAGAGAAATCTTGCTTATAATCTTGCTAATAATCAGCTTATAAATTGACACAAACTTTTGAATTAAAGTTTCAGCAATGGACCAAAGACTGTTACTAAAACTATTACCATTATGTGGAAGAACCTATACTAAAACTATTACCATTACTAAAACTTTTGAATTAGAGTTTCAGCAATAGAAATGTCGATATTTCCCACGTCGCTTGGGAAACGCCCCACATCTTTTTCGAAAATACTTTAAAAAACAAGGTTCAAAACGAACTCGAGAAAAAAGAGCAGCGACAAGGATTCAGAAACGGAGACAAACATCGAAATCTCTATAAATGATACTTCAGGAAAAAAAAAAGATGAACCTCGAAGAAGCAAAAGAGCTCGAAAAAAAAACTTTGAAGCTCAATTTATACTTGTATCCGCTTTAAGCATGTCCCATACTAGGTTAATCCTCGACAATTTTGAGCTTCAAGGTTTTATTGTGTTCTCCGCTTAGAGAAAAACATTTTCTCCCAACTATCGATCCTTGTATGATACGGTAACTTTTATACTTTCCAGATCATCTACTAGCTTTAAGAATACATCCACATTCTCTTCAATTGATTTGTCTTCTTCCATTTTGTAACAGGAAAACTGCTTCTCTAGATAGATCATGTTTGGAAGAGACTTGAGCTGATACATCTTCTCCAAAGATTTCCACATACCAAGAGTTGTCTGCTCGTGCATGACCTTCCGCAAGATAGAATCACTCAAGCAGGTACCAAGTAAGCTTCTCACCCGTAAGTCCTTGTCAAACTTCTTCTGATCAATCACTGGTTTCTCACTTTCCTCTTGTTTTTCTGATGAGGAGGAGTAAACCGTGAAGTCATCAGTTATGGCTACCAGAAGCCCTTGGATCTCAAGATGTCCCATCATCTTGAACTTCCACATCCCGAAGTCTCCTTTACCATGGAACTTATCCATCTCTAATTTCCCTAGAGTTCGTTCCATCTTGAACCATAGAGACCTCGAGATTCACTTCACACAGAAGATGAAACTGCAACAATCACAGCAACACAAGCAAGAATATCTCAAACCACAACGATCGCAAGACACAATCACATATAAGAGATCTCTCTCCCTTCACCTATCAGATCTGATCTTACTGTAGTCTTAGCACCCAACCTTGTGCTCTGATACCACTTATAGAGATTTAAGATCAATTTCTAGGTTTAGATCTTGCTTGAGTGATTGATAGATTCGACTTGTTTTCTTTTCAGATTTGCGATCGAAGTACCAAATCAAAGAACAACACAAGCCAATTTGTTCACCCGGTGTTCGCTGATCTACTCATCGGGGAGGGAACGACATCCCTCAACTGCTTCACTATCAGAGATCAAGGTTACAAACAATGGTGAATCGCTTAAACCAAAAAACAGAGCAACAAGAGAGTAATAGCGAGCTTATCACTTCCTCTATGAAGCCGGAAAGTCACCGCAGGGATGATCCAACCTGATCGTGTACCGCTTTCATGACTCCGTCGAGCTTCAACCTCATGGCCTCAAGCTAAGTCTTCTTCTCTCTCTCGATCTGATCTCTTGATCGTCTATGTACTTTGTGATAGTGATGATGCCAAACTCATCCACTTGCCTCTTACGAAACACAACGTTTGGCTGAGACTTGGGCTTGAATCTTTGATGCAGGTTTCGCGTGAGCTGGGCCGCAGAACGCGAAGCCCACTTGGAGTTGTTGGCTGAACCTAAGTCCACAGATAGAAACTATGGAGTCAGGCTCCGTCTCATCCATCGACCAAGCACTCCCAACGTCCGGCGATGAAAAAGATAAGTTTACCGTCTACTCTACTGCAGTTCATAAGGTCGTGTTCATGATCAATGTCGTAGTCTTAGGGTTACTTCTTCACCTTGTGAGACAACAGTCCTCTGTTTTGAAAACACATAAACCAACATAGACCTGTTTTAGTCTCCTCGTTTTCTTCTACGCTGTCTTTCGAGTACGCGAAGCCATTGATGTGAATCGACGTTTCGGGGTTATCGCCAGACTCGTCGGGCGCACGAGCCATCTGTTGGGTGGTCTTGCCGCTTCCGTGCTCATCTCTGTCGTTAGTACAGAGTTAGCTTTCGTTCTTCTCATTCTCTAGTTTTGCTGGTTCTCCTTTGTTGCTTACAATACTTTCAACGAAATCAAGATAAATAACTCTCGAGCAAACAGTACCGGAGCCGATTCACCCCGTTCGTCGCCGGTTTAATAACTTGTGAATTGTACTTTGTTTACGTCTCGTGGACATTCGCTTTGTTTCAAAAATATATAAAGGTAAGTATTTCAGTTGAAATAAAAAGCACTCGAATACTCGATACTGTGTACCTTAACCGCAGTGATGTTTGTAACCGATTAATATTGTATAAGGTCTACTTATAAAATATGAAAAAAAAAAATTTTGCTTGTTTGTGATCCAGCAAAAAAACTAATTTGCTCGCTTATTTCTCTAATTCAGACGTTTGAAACTAGCCCTGGGATTCTGACCCGAACCGATTGGTCCGAACCGAACTGAACCGAGTAATAAGGAAATCGGTTAGGGCTCGGTTCTTATGAAGAAACCGATCGGCAGAGATTTTAATTTATTTCGGTTATCACGTCGGTTCGGTTCGGTTCACTATTACCGAATGGATAACCGATTTTAACCTAAGTATATAAATCTAATCTTATCTCTCTTATCCTTAAGTCACCGTTAACCTAAAATTAGAAACGGCGTAACCTAATCACCTCTCTGTTAAACACGATCTTGATCTTGGCTTGTCTGATTTTCTGACCACCAGACCATCTTCTCTTCATCTCGATATCATTTCGATCACAAGGTTAGTTCTCTTATCTTTCTTTTCTTGTTTTCAACGTTCTGTAAAAATCGATTTAGGGTTTGTGTGGGAAACGATTTGGGGTTTCGTTGTTACTAGCTAGTTGTTATGGTTTGTGTCGATTAATGAGTAAATAATCAGTCTCTGTTATTCTATTTGTGTCGATTTGGGTTGTGAACCGAGTTGGAGCTTAGAGTTTGGATTCTGAAAAGTGAAAATATTCAATTACTTACAATGTTACATAATCAATTTAACACTATAAATATACTTAGAAGTAACGTTTGTTATATATATTAACAAATTTAATTGTGTTGTTGATGTAAAAGTTAAAAAACTTTTGGTGTTTGTTTGGTGTTCGTTTGGTCTGCTATGTTTGTATGTCTGATATAAAACTTTTATCTTATGATTGTAGATGTCAGAAGCTTGTGAAGATAATGATGAGTTCATTCCAGAGGAAGTTCAGACAGATGTAAATCAAGGTGGTGGGAAGAAAAGATCTGCTTCTGAGAGATCAAGCACTGACCTGCCGCCTGTTGCAAAGAAAAAGCAAGCCCACAGAGCTGAAGTTTGGCAACATTTCATTCAAAGAGAAGACAATCCGAGTATCAGCAACTGTCGTTACTGTGGCCAAGAGATTGGATGTGATACCAAGAGAAGTGGGACAAGTGCGATGAAGAATCACAATGGTCGATGTAAGTTGTACGATCTCTACAAATCATCTGGAAATCAGCAGGTCTTAGCAGGAGATAGCAGTGGTGTATTGACAGCTATTAAGTATGATGCCAGTTTGTTTAGGAGATCAGTGAATGAGATGATAGTGTTGAATGAGCTGCCATTCTCTTTTGTCGAATCTGAAGGGTTTAGGAGGTTTTGTCACAACGTCCTGCCTATGTACACAGTTCATTGCAGGAGAACAGCAACCGAAGATATATTTGGAATGTTTATGAGAGAGAAAGCTATCTTAAAGGAGTTGTTTGGTTCTGATAAGAAGAGAGTTTCTCTGACCACAGATATTTGGGTTGCTCCTACTACATCCTACAGCTACATGGTCATCACAGCTCACTGGATTGATAGGAATTGGGATATGCAGAAGAGAATCATCAGCTTCAAGCCTGTCACGGATCATAAAGGTGAAACTATTGCTGAGCAGCTGAGTCAGTGTCTAGTTGATTGGGGAATAGAGAAGGTCTTCACGGTGACAGTAGACAATGCCAAGGCGAATGACAGGGCTTTGCGGATTTTTACAGAAAGTTGTAGGGAACTCGGGCCAGATGCATTGGTTAAGGGTGGTGCATTGTTGCATATGCGTTGCTGTGCGCATATTCTCAACTTGATAGTCAAGGATGGATTATCTGAGGTCAAAGAGAGTGTAATGGGTATTAGAAATGCTGTGAAGTATGTCAGATCATCAGGTACAAGATTGCAGTCATTTCAGTTGAGGGTGTTGACAGGAAAGGTGAGTAGAGGGAGCTTGTCTTTGGACTGTATAACTCGTTGGAACTCCACCTATCTCATGTTGTCTGCTGCTTTGAAGTTTAGGATTGCATTTGAGAAGCTGAAAGCAGAAGACATGTTGTATAATGAGTATTTTAAAGAAGCAGAGGAGAATGGACAGAAACGGGTTGGACCTCCTACTTCAGAAGGATGGGATGAGGTGCAGAGGTTAGTGAAGTTTCTGAAACTCTTCTTTGGTTGCACCTTAGCGTTCTCAGCATCCAAGACTGTCACGTCGACCATTTGCTACAATGAGATTGTGATAATCGAAAGGAACTTGATTGCACTCAGTAATAGCAAGGATGATGTCTTACGGATTCAAGCAAGGGAGATGAGGAACAAATTTGAGAAATACTGGGATGGGCTTGTCAATATGAATCCATTAGTCATCATCGCCAGTGTGTTTGATCCAAGGAACAAGATGCAGTTCGCTTCTATATGTTTTGATAAGCTGTATGGTAAGAATAGTGTGGAGAGTGGTCATCTCAGAACCTCAATAAGGGCATTGATAAAACAGTTGTATGAAGAGTATGTGAGCAAGCTTAGCACTCCATCTCAAGGAGATAGCCTCAGCAACATTAGTGGTAATGGAGAATCAGAAGTTGGAAATATGTATGATATTTCTGATGACGATGATGAGGAGTACGAGAGGAGGGATTCTTTGTATTCAGAGATGGTTTCAGAGGCAGCATATGAAGACACTAGTAGTGAGCTCGACATATACCTGATGGAAAGACCAGTACCAAGAGGCTCAAACAACTTGGGATTAGACTGCAGCGTGTTATCTTGGTGGAAGAAAAATTCATGTAAGTTTCCTGTCTTGTCTGAACTAGCAAAGGATGTGTTAGCTGTTCAAGTCTCCTCTGTTGCTTCAGAGTCAGCATTCAGCACGAGTGGTAGGATTTTAGATCCTTTTCGTAGTTGTCTGACTCCATACATGATCGAAGCTCTTGTCTGCACACAACAATGGATTCGAAACAACATCCACGCTGAGAAGCTTGCAAGCTTGGTTCAGATGTTTGAAGAACTTGATTTTCATGAGTCATTAGGTAAGCCTTTAAGTACTTTCTTTACATTTTCTTATGTTCATAGAATCACATTCCTAATCGTCTTTGTCATTGTGTAGAGTCTCTGACTATTTCTGGTGAATCTGATCATTAGAGGTAATCTATTGTTTTGTCTTTTAACACATTTTGTATCTTTTGTCAAGTTTGTTGTTGTCTGTTGTTATTAGTTATTACTGATTTTTATACTTCATGAAATGGCAGGTTGGAGACTAGGAGTGACAAGGAAGAACTTTTTGAGCAACCAACTTAGTTTATCTCTCATTTTTTGGACAACCAATCCTTTTGAACTTCATGAATCTATGCATCTTTCATAGTGTTATCTTTGCAAAGAGATATAGATTCAAAGTGTTGTCTTTTTTTGGTTTTTGTTGTTTGAGAGAGTGATCGAAACTTGCTTGATCAGTAGTTATAAGTTGGTTTGGAACTTTGGATATTTTTTATATTGTTTGTGTTGTTGATTGCTTAATTTTACAGGTGAAACCGAATCATAACCGAATAAACCGGCACCAACCACAAACCGAAATTACCCGATTTAACCCGAAAATAACCGATTTAACTGCGAAATTCGATTTCAAAATTTATTTCGGTTATTTTCGGACCAATGTTGATAAACCGAAAAAATCCGAAACCGAACCGAATTGAACCGAATTTTTAATCGGTTTTTTCGGTGAAAATTCTCAATTCCGATTAAACCGACAAACCGAATTACCTGAACCGAACCGAACCAAATAACCGAAATCGCAGGGCTATTTGAAACTATAGGTTTAATAATCTCAACGATCTTGGAGACAAAAACTTAATCCTAACAACAGTTAGCGGCGAGTACATTTTTTTAGAAGACATTTTTTTTTTTTGGTATTAATGATAAAGAAAGTCTGAAAATCAACTCTGGATTTGGTGTCTCAAAGTAATTATATTTTTAAACACGGTAAATCATAATGCATGTAATTAGGCCCACCTTGAAAGTTAGACCAATTAGCAATAACGGCCCATATGCTTTTAAGGGTCGTTTTTACAAGTAGCAATGGTTCCAACCAAGTCACGCGTCTCGCATGTGTTGAGTAAGAGAGAGAGAGAGTCCATCCAAATCAGTTTCCTAGTGTTTTCTTTTTCCTTATCGGATATAACAAGATTCGAGTTGGTAAAAGTAAAACAAAGGGATCTGAGTGCAACCAACGATGAATCGCCACCACGACCCCAACCCTTTCGATGAGGAAGATGAAGAAATCGTCAATCCCTTCTCCGTAAACTCTTTCTCACTAAATCTCCGCTTTGCACTTTCTCTAAGTCGCTTTTGGATTTTCTGCGTTATGAATCTATATCTCTCATCTCTGTTTCGAGCAGTGCTGAGGTTATCGATCCCCGATTTTTCATCTGTACTGAACTGTATCGTTGGATCTGGGAACTAGTTTAGGATTGTGTAGTAGTAGTCTTTATGATTGAGACTCATTCCTTTAGATTTGGATTATCAAACTCAATGGTGAAGTTGGTTACTACTGACATTAGATTGTTTTACTGATTGTTATTTGCAGAAAGGCGGCGGAAGGGTTCCTGCTGCATCTAGACCAGTTGGATTTGGCCAAAGCCTCGATGCTACTGTTGATATTCCCTTGGATACCATCAATGTACTCTCTTTTTTCTCCTGAACTCATAATAAACCCTCTTCTCACTTGCGTTTTTAACTGCTGCAGGACTCTTCACAGAAACAAAGAAAGCTTGCTGACTGGGAAGCTGAGCTTAGGAAGAAAGAAATGGTTAGTCACACCGACCACTTGATGATATGTATTTGTCAAATATAACCTCACCGTCCTCACTAATGTTTATTTGTACAACTCTGTATATTCTCTTCATTCAGGATATTAAGCGGAGGGAGGATGCTATTGCTAAATGTAATCCAAATAACAAATGATGATAATATTTTATCATTAGTACTTTTATCTAACTGTAGTGGTGGTGGATAAAAATACCTAACTGTTCTCATCTTATTTTGTTGCAGCTGGTGTTCAAATAGATGATAAAAACTGGCCCCCGTTTTTCCCAATCATACACCATGACATTGCTAATGAGATACCAGTTCATGCTCAAAAGCTGCAGTATCTAGCTTTCGCTAGTTGGCTAGGTGAGTCTACTTTAGTTTGTCTGTCCTTTTCTATGAAATGTTTCTACTGCGTTTAATTGAGGGGATTGTATTATACTATACTGCTGGCTTTCAGGTATAGTTATGTGTCTGGTATTCAATGTGATTGCAACCATGGTCTGTTGGATTAAAGGCGGAGGTGAGCTTGACACTATCACTTTATGTTTTATTTCTATGGGTAATGAAGTTCTGATTGGATTTGGTTGAAGTTGAACTAATGCTTGTTGTTTAATATTCATGATAGGTGTAAAAATCTTTTTCCTTGCCACGATATATGCGTTGATGGGATGTCCACTTTCTTATGTTGTATGGTACAGGCCTCTCTACCGAGCCATGAGGTAGTGCTCCTTTTAACTAGTTTTCTTCAATGGTTTTAGTACAAGTCATTATTTACTGGACAGTTTATATAACTGGTATACTTTTTACGACCTTGTAGGACTGACAGCGCTTTGAAGTTTGGTTGGTTTTTCTTCACTTACTTGGTGAGTCATACAAACTTTTCATATCTAAAATTTTGTACCTTACCTAGAAGTAGATGTAGTTTCTATTTCCCATATGATTGACCTATGCCTCCTCACAGATTCACATTGGCTTCTGCATCGTTGCCGCCATTGCCCCGCCCATCTTTTTCCAGGGAAAGTCTTTGACGTAAGTCTTTCAATCATAGCCAAAGATTCCCTTTGCGCTCGAACTTTATGTGTTACTTCGTGTATAGTTGATTAGTCTAGTGAGTATTTTCACTTGGAAAATTCTAAATTGTTTTGATCGATTTGAAAATAAGGAGTTTTAACTTAATAACTATAATTTTTCTTTGAGCTTCGTTCACTTTAGCTGTGATTCAACTTTGTAAAACTTTCTCGGACAGAGAAACGTAGTCGACCGTCAAAATTAATGCTCTAGAAGATTCCGGGTCTCTTTATGGTTTATTGCCTTGGGATAATTTGTTCACATTCTTTTTTTTATGATCAACAGGGGTGTGCTTGCAGCAATTGATGTCATCTCAGACAGTTTATTAGCAGGGGTACAAGCCGTATTTTATATTTTTTATTTACGACGCTCATATGTATATGCTCACCTTGAAGAAAGCTTAATGATAGCTAAGCTAAACCAAACTTAATGAATGAATGCAGATCTTCTACTTTATCGGTTTTGGTCTCTTCTGCTTGGAGTCACTTCTGAGTCTATGGGTTCTTCAGGTAAGCTACTGATAGTAACTCCATGGCTTCTTTAACAATTGTTAACAGCAAAGGGATTTACTAATTTTAACCGGCCAACATCTGAATTGATCGTGTTTCGTTGTGGGTGTGCAGAAAATTTACCTCTACTTTAGGGGGAACAAGTAAAACGAAGGGAGACAGGACAGGATGGTGGTAATTTTCCCCCTTAGATAAAAAAAGGTTTGAAATATCTCGTATGAATGTAATTACCATTTTACCGTTCGGGTGCGTTATGTTGTGGTAAATTTCTTTAGTTACTATAGTTGCAAGAGAGAGTGGGTTTGTTCGGCCATTTCTGTAGGGCTTTTTTCTTCAGTATCTTCTCCGTCTGTAACACAATATCAACTCTGAATATTTGGATTATTATTTCTCTCGAGGAAGTGAGTTGAATTCTTAAAACAACCATAGCCACAAACTATTTCGAGTCTCTCGTTTTGGTCTGAATGTTATTTGCAAAGAAAACATGTTTGATGCTATTTCTTTAAATAGCTTTATCAGATATTTTTTACAGATAGTTTATGTACTCGTTCAAGTCTCCTATTTTGGTTACATACTTATATTGCCAATGGTGAAACTAGAATTCATGCATGTTAAAATTGTGGTGGTTTCAGTTCTCGTTATATAATTGTCTTTGTTGACTGGTGATACAAGGCTTGAAGAATTTTGTCAAGGGCATTGGGCAAAAGAGAAAGCTTTGGTCTAATTCATTTTGGTCCCCGGAGAAGAAATAAAGGCTGTAACTGGTTATTCCTAATAGGAATACATGGAATAAAAGGAATAATTATATGTGGAATAAAGAAAATTGGAATGATCAACAAAATGGAATAAAAACTGAAATTTGTTTTGGAATTGGAATTCCAATCATCCCACACATTCACGATCATTTTTGATATGGAACAAATGAAAAAGATTTTACAAAGGATTTGTTTTTAAGTTTTATTCCATTTTTGGAATATGTGGAATTGATTTCAAAAGGTTTTCCATGTAACTGGTAAATATTTTTTGGAATTCTGTGGAATGATGCATTCCAAACAATTCCATTCCAAAATTTAGCATTCCAGTTGCAGCCAAAGATTCGAAGCTGAAGGGATATATGGAACGTGTCACTGGGACCCACATAAAACACTCATTCAACTTCAGACCTTAAACGCATAATCCCCATCTCTCCAATTAAAGTCTTCCACGTTTCTATTCAAATATCCGAAACCTCCAAAAATAAGCAAATATCCACCGTGCGTCTCTCCATGCTCTGTTCTAGTTTTATCACTTTCATCGGCAACTCCACTCTCTCCTAAACTTCAATATCCAATTATCACTTTAATAAAATATTTAAAATCAAGTACCATTTTGCAAATCTATATAATTAAGACAAATCAAAAGAACCATGAAGTATAGAAGATACATATTGCTTGTTTTCGTGCGGCTAGAAGTGGTTTACTTCTTATCAATTATCTTAACAGGGAGACTAAAAACTTATCTAAAACAAACATCACATAGTGTTAACTTGAGGAAATCAAAACATGAGCCACTCATTACAGACCACATCAGATCAAAACCATAACTCATTTGCCATTTGTTTCCTATAGACTCATTTGCCTCCTCTCATTTGTTTTCACATCTTTACATCACCACACAAAAACCCATATTTCTTTCATCATATCCAAATCCTCATCACTCAACCAAAGCTCTCCCAAAACAAAACAAAAACAGAGAGCTTAGGCGGAGAAGAAGAGTCACCAACAACAATGGCTGTCTCAACAATCTACTCAACACAAGCTCTCAATTCAACTCATTTCTTTACCTCCTCCTCCTCCTCAAAACAAGTCTTCTTCTACCGTCGCCAAAACAACCGTAGATTCAACACCATCATCACTTGCGCCGCACAACAAACCGTGGTGATCGGACTCGCTGCCGACTCCGGATGCGGCAAAAGTACCTTCATGCGGAGGCTGACCAGTGTCTTCGGTGGAGCCGCCGAGCCACCAAAGGGAGGGAACCCTGACTCCAACACACTCATCAGTGACATGACCACTGTGATCTGCCTCGACGATTACCATTCCTTAGACAGAACCGGTCGCAAAGAGAAAGGAGTCACTGCTTTGGACCCACGCGCCAATGACTTTGATCTCATGTATGAGCAAGTCAAAGCTCTCAAGAGTGGTATAGCCGTCGAGAAACCCATTTATAATCACGTCACTGGACTTCTTGACGCACCTGAGCTTATTCAGCCTCCCAAGATTCTCGTCATCGAAGGTCTTCACCCAATGTAAGTAGGCCACTCACTATGTTTTGTTTTTCAGACAACTTCAATAGTTTGGAAGTCTTTTAGTTTCTTGTCGGAATCTTGGATTTAGATTTTAGATAATAATATAATGAATATTTGAACCTTTTGCATTAAGTATTATAGTTTGACGATGATGAAATTATATTCGACTAATTAATTAAGTTAGTCTATAGTTTTGGTCATGCAATATTTTTATAATAATGTTTTATCTACTTGTGAAGGTTTGATGAGAGGGTAAGAGACTTATTGGACTTCAGTATCTACCTAGACATTAGTAATGAGGTCAAGTTCGCTTGGAAAATTCAGGTGTGTTTCTTTATCTATTTCATCTTCGTATTCGACCGTGACAATGTAACGTATCAAACGAGTTTGTGTCACAGAGGGACATGGCTGAAAGAGGTCACAGCTTAGAGAGCATCAAAGCGAGTATCGAAGCACGAAAGCCTGACTTCGAAGCATTCATTGGTATAAACTCATATTCAGTCTTCATTTCCTGGAAAATTTTGTTGATAACAATGTGCATCAAATGGCTTATGCAGACCCACAAAAGCAGTACGCGGATGCGGTGATAGAAGTGCTTCCAACACAGCTGATTCCAGATGACAATGAAGGCAAAGTGTTGAGAGTGAGGTTGATAATGAAGGAAGGTGTTAAGTACTTTAGCCCGGTCTACCTATTCGATGAAGGTTCAACCATCTCGTGGATCCCTTGCGGCCGCAAACTCACCTGCTCGTACCCTGGTATCAAGTTCAACTATGCACCTGATTCCTACTTCGACCATGAGGTACATTGGTTGATATTGCAGAATGAGTTTCGTTTTTTTTTTGTTTTAGCTCTTGGTTTGAGCATTTTGTTCTCTCTGTTTCAGGTTTCGGTTGTTGAGATGGACGGGCAATTCGATAGACTGGACGAGCTGATTTATGTGGAGAGCCATCTGAGCAACCTCTCGACCAAATTCTACGGGGAAGTGACTCAACAAATGCTGAAACATGCTGATTTCCCTGGTAGCAACAATGGAACTGGACTTTTCCAGACCATTGTTGGATTGAAGATCAGAGATCTCTATGAGCAGCTCATTGCCAACAAAGCAACTGCTCCTGCAGAAGCTGCTAAAGCCTAAAACAAAAACCAAATTATAACCCGTCTATAAACCCGTTTGCAGTTTCTTCTTTCCTTCTTTTATGGATTTTTTTTTTCATGGCGAAAAGGACTATCTTGCTTTGGTTTGTAATTTATGTGGAGATGGTAACAGAAAATTCTGTAATGTAGAGAAGTTAATAGCAAAGCAATAAAAAATTAAATTAATACAATATATCCATTTTAAAGTTTCCTCATCAAACCTTTTTTGAAGCAATGGAAAGAAAGGTTTCTTCCTATTGATCATATACTCATGTTTGAATCTTAAATAGACAAATATCGATTTCGAGTTACAAAATGCACAGTTAGTAAACTTCCTTATTGACCCGACCCATATAATAAGAAAGCATACAGCCAAACAGTAAAGTCCCATTCTTTTGCAAACACACCAACTGCTACTTTGGGTACCAAAACATGCCTTTGATGCCTTCTGGATCAGCCTCAAACCCCAAGTTTTGATAGAAATCCACAACTGCATGACAAACTCAATAACTCTTAAAAAAGAAGAAGTGTTGATTACAAAAGTTTGTATGGTGATTTGATATTTGTATTATTACCTTGACTATCTGCAAAAAGAGATATATTACCAATATCTCTCTGAAGAAGAGCCCTTACAAGCTTTTCCACAAGAGCTTTACCAAGCCCTTGACCCTGAAAACCAAAAACAACACTTATTAACAACATCCCAAAAAACTAGTTATTTGTTTTGGTTACCTGATACTCAGGATCAACAAGAACATCCCAAATTGTAGCATTAAAGGCATGATCCGACGTGGCACGTGCCATTCCAATAAGCTTCTTATTCTGCTGCTGCTGCTGCTGCTCATTATCTCCTTCTGTGTCAAATAACTTCTCCAAAATCCGCTAAGATATTCATCAAAACATCGGATGAATGAAGATTAAGGTTACTTGAATGAAGCACCTGATGATGATGATGATGGCTTCAATACAGAATGCAATGTAGCAACCATATAACTATTCTTCAAAGCTGCAGCTAGTTTCGTTAGCGGTCTCCGAGGCCATCCCACCTTTATTTTATATCTAAAATTAGATATATTTTTTTTCTGAAATAACATCGAGAAGGAAGAGAGTAAAGAGTAGTTCTTTTTAACTAACCTTGTCACAAAGGGTTTGAAGATCATAGACATCAATTTCACCACCAGAAGAAAATATGATCTCTTCAATGAACCCATCTTGAAGAGTTCTCTCAACCAAAGTAAACTCAACAGGAAGTAATGGTTCCGTGTCTTCATCTTCTTGGGTTGTAGGAGGTGGTTCCACAAGTTGGGTCGTGTTATTATTATTCTTTACAAACCTGAATCAATCAATCAATCAAGCATTTAATGTATCAGCCTAAGTTTCATATGAGTAAGAAAAGTAAAAATCTTATTCAGTACCCAGATCGGATTGACTCCCAGAAATTAGCTCTGAGACGCAAAGACTTCAGATTTCTGCTTCCTGAAGTAGTAGCCACAGAGTCAGTCGTAAACAAATTGAAACCTTAGATCCTAGCGAAGGAGTTCAAATCAACACATTGAAGCATAAGTACCATGGCGAATTGGGTAAGCGGATTTGGAGAGGAACAGAGACTGATTCGAGGGATATGAATTAGAACTGAAGGAAGCTTGCGGAAGGCTACAACACGAGTAAGAAGATGATGAAGAAGAAGTTGGGATTAGTATCATTTTTTTTTTTGGTTTTGTGGCTGAGAGTAGAATTCAGACAAGACTGGGGAGATAGTTTGGTAACGCTTTTAGCTTTACGCCTTCCGTTGAAGCTTTGGGCTCTCTCGTCATCTTCTTTTCTTTTTTACTCTTTTGCCCTCTCAGTTTTTTTTTTATCAATTTTGATAATTCGTAAGTTATTATTTTGTTTTATCACAAGACTGAAAATTGAATACATAAATTTCTAAATTGCAAGAGAAAGAAAGGTAAAAGATGTAACTGAGAATTTGTGAATTTTTTTTTGCATCAATAAAAATATTAAATTTTACATATTTTGTTTCCATTATAATAAATTCACAGCATATACAAAATAGAATGAAAAATTAATGATGCAAACCAAACTGAAGTAACTCTCGCCGGCTTCTAGGGCCAACCACCAATTGTGTGTCGCCACGTGATCACTTCTCATCCGACGACAGCCAGCAAACTCTGTCGGACGGCAGGGACAGAACAGAGTAAGGATCCGAAGATTCCAGTGAGAGCATAAGCAATTGCACAGAAGGGAAGTGCCTCTGGCTCCTTAGCAGACAAAGCTGCTGTTCCAAGTCCATGAGCACTGTCCACTTAAATAATGTTATTAGATTTTTCCTCATTTTGATTCAAAAGATGATATCTGTAAAGAAGTCACCTTGAAGCAGTTGCGATTCCTCGAGCAATAGGATCATTTAAACGCAGTTTGTCAAGAACAACTTGTACAAAGTTAGCTCCGATCAGACCGGTCACAACCACTACAGCTGCTGTAAGCGACGAATTGGTCCCTGAAAAACGTCCAAAAGAGTCGTTAAAAATGTTCTTTAATGTACTCTGCTGAGGAGAAGAATAGCATGTTATACCTTCAAAGAGTGAAACAATGCTAAGGGCTAACGCAACCGTGATGCAGCGAGGTAGGATTGAAACCGTTAAAGATGGCTCCAAACCAACTAAACGTCCAACAAGAGCAGTGGAGTAGAGCGAGAATAGCGTTGAAACGATCACAGACGTAAAGATCTCAGCTGCATGCCGCTTCACAAGCTGAGGCAAAACCAGAACAGATTGTCACCACTTTTCTAAAGAAAAACAAGAACAAGTGTGTTGTTTTTGTTGTTACCTTTCTCTGTTTGAACATGGAGAAAGCGAAAGTGAGAATGACAGAGCCAAGAAAACCCATTAAAATGTCACCAGCACCAGGATCCGATGCTACTTTTGTGAGGTAGTTTCCTGTCACCACCATTAAAGAAGTTTTACTTTCTGTTGTTCTAGGTCTTTCTTTCTCTCTAGTTTGTGTGAGTTTTACCTAAAACAGGATCAAGTCCAGATCCTGAAGCATATCCAAAAGCTAGAGCAGCGAGTAGCGCAGATAGAGCGCAGCAGATTATCGGATGGAATACTTTCTTGATAGCAGATGGCAACCTAGACAAGACAATGAGAATAACATCAGGCTAGAGAGACTTGAAACTTGAGGAACAAGGAAGAAATGATTTGAGTTTTACCCGGTACCGACAATGTAACCTAGAACAGTAGAAGAAAGAAGGAAAGGGAGACAAGTCCTTGCACTTGTCCCCAACGAATTAGGGTAAAACAGAGCACCAACAAACGACGCAACAAAGATCCCACTCCAACTCCACAGCTCAAGTGCTGAGAATGGAGAAGGTTTTGCCATAGGCTCAGCTTCCGTCATCTCGGTATTCACCATTTTCCTCACTGCAATAGCTGTGAACCCTGCTACACAAAGAGACGCCAACCATCCACCAGCTGTACAAACATTGAATCAAACATTAAACAGAGCTAACATTACTATGGAAGGTACCATAAGAACAGGAGAATGATCATTTATATACCAACAATGTAGCAGATTTTGAGGCCTGAAGCTGCCGGAATATCTCTGACGGAAAGAGGGAGAACCACAAGAGAGGGAACGTAGAACAAAGGAAGCCATCTCTGTATGAACAGAAACGCAGGCTCGAAGAAACTCATCATACCGTTTGCAGCAGCGGGGACAACAGAATCTAATATCATAAGAACAGAGAAAATACAAAACATCCCAAACAAAGCGCTTGGGAACTTTATGGACGCCGCTATGAAAGCCTGTTTCAAGAACTGGTCTGCCGCTAGTATGATCCCAAGTGACACCAACAAGTGCGCTGCCGCCAACACCTAGTGTGCATAATAACAACGAGGATGAAAACCTAACCTAACGTGGTATACAAACATCACAGAATCTTTAAGCTTACGTTACTAGTGATCGTTGATGTGTTCCCTGTCCCTGCACCATCCGCGGCTTGAACTGAGAGTTTTCTCCCAAAAGTCATCTCTCGAGAACCCATTTGCAGGAACTTACTCCTTTGTCCATTTAGTTTACTACATTTCGATAGATTCAGCTTCTGGTGTCCATTGGACTCCAAAGGGCTCCCATTGTTCGACTGGAATCGGATCTTGGGATACGAACGGCGGTTTCTTGCGGAAGAAAGAGCTAAAGGGGAGAAGAGAGGAGCTGCTAAAGGAGTAGCCATGGAAGTGGAGACGACTTGGGTGTGATTCTGCGAGACCACACATCATAGTCTTCTCAATCTTCATTTAATGACAGGAACTGGATGACAAGAACTTGTATGGACGAGACAGAAAGTTCTATCAAAATACAAGATGAGCTAGTTTTGTCTCTCTTTTCCTACGGTTACGTTTTTCGGTTAAGAAATATCTTTATCTTAATTTAATAAATTAAGCCTGCGGTTACTACTCAAACCAGAACCTTTCGAACCGAATCAAAAAGTTTGGTTTTCGGTTAGAAAGTTCGGCAACTAAAAATTTTGGTTTCGGTTTTTTTTATTTGGTAATCGGTAATTTAGTTTTCTAGAAACTTCTTTTTTCAAACAGTATCAATTTTAACCAAAATTCCGAACCAGCCAAATTCTGAATCAAAATAATCAAGCTAACCAATTTTTTTTCTGAAATCCCCTATATATTAATTGAGGAACATTTGAAAAGATGTAACCTCAATTTTGTATTAATTAAAAGAAGCTCCAATGCATAGGTGGCACTCAATTAGGTAGTCAATTACATTTAATTGAAAAATAAGTAGGTCCATATTCGATTTTTATATGTTGTTAGATACATAAGTTGGTCAAACTATATGATATAATGATATGATATGCTATTTTATTTCCTTAAATAAAACCTACGGAATTACCATAAATGACTAATATATATATATATGACAATTAATGATTTTAATAATAAAGATTTGATAACAATTTATATCTCCTCCATCATTTTTTGTTTAATTTTATATTATTAAAATAAATTAAACAATCAAATTAGCTATAAAAATAAAATTTAGATTTTTTCGTATATGTTATATTTTGAATTTTTAAAAACGATAATAAATGACTAAAACTAAAACTATTAAAATTATTATGTTAAAAATTAATGATCAATGGTTTAACATTTTTATTATAAGAAGATACACATGATTTTAAAACCATATGAGTAAAAAATATCATTTAATAATAAAATAAATATATATATATAGATTAAACACTATATACCATAAGATTACATAAATATTTTAATATTAAAACTTTCAATGAATTTTCAAGAACATTTATAAATTATAAACTTATTAAAGATTTCAGATTGAAATTTTTTTTATCGATGATTTAAATATTTTGTTATAAAACGATATGAATGATCATAGAACCGTATGATTATAAATTCTTATTTAATAAATAACTATACAAAATATATTATTCTTAGAAAAATAGGTTGGTCCATCTTAACTTATATTACATTTTTTATTAAACTAACTATCGAATTGATAAATAACGTACCAAAAAATGTTTTGCACTTTCCTTAAATAAAAGCTACGAAATTATCTAATATAATTAACGTATATGTGAAAATTAATTATTATGAATAATAAATATTTGATAACAATTTTTGTATCTTAGTTCTTTTTTTTAATTTTATATTATTAAAAGATATATAAAAATCACATTAAATATATAATAAAAACATTTATATTTTTTCTTATATGTTATATTTTGAATTTTTCAAAACGTCTATAAATTATTAGAAATTTGAAGATCTCCACTCTGAAAATTTTGTGATCAATAGATTTTTTTTTGTCATAATAAGTTACAAATGATCATAAAATTGTATTAATATGAACTTTTATTTAATATTATAAGAAGATACACATGATTTTAAAACCATATGAGTAAAAAATATCATAATAATAAAAACACATATATATATATATATAGATTATACTATATACCATAAGATTACATAAATATTTTAATATTAAAACTTTCAATGAATTTTCAAAAACATTTATAAATTATAAACTTATTAAAGATTTCACATTGAAAATTTTGTTATCGATGATTTAAATATTCAGTTATAAAATGATATGAATGATCATAGAAATGTATGATTATAAATTCTCATTTAATAAATGGCTATATAAATTAACTTTTCTTAGAAAAATAGGTTGGTTCATCTTAACTTACATTATATTTTTTATTAAACTAACTATCGAATTGATAAATAATCTACCAAATATTTTTTTGCACTTTCCTTAATTAGAAGCTACGAAATTACCTAATATGATTAGCGTATATATGAAAATTAATTATTATGAATAATAAATATTTGATAACAATTTTGGTATCTTAGTTCTTTTTTTTTTAATTTTATATTATTGAAAGATATTAAAAATCACATTAAATATATAATAAAAACATTTATATTTTTCTTATATGTTATATTTTGAATTTTTCAAAACGTCTATATATTATTAGAAATTTGAATATTTTCACTCTGAAAATTTTGTGATCAATAGATTATTTTTTTGTTATAATAAGTTACAAATGATCATAAAATATAACGGATATGAATTTTTATTTAATAAATATTCAAACTAAATAATATATATATATATAAATACTAATGATTTAAAGCAACAAGATTGGCTGATCAATTTAGTCGTTCAGTTGAAATCTTTTAAAAGTATGTGAAAGACTAAAGTCAAAGTAAATATGCGTTTAGAATAGTAGTTATATTTTACTAACTGAAATACCGAAAAAACCGAATCGAACCGAAACTAACCCGATATCTGGATTGAACACCCCTAATCCAAATGAAGCCAAACTATTGTTTCATTCTCCAAAATATAATAAAAATAATAACTTAATCCCGCGCAAGGCGCGGGTCTTATCCTAGTCTATACTATTATTTGCGAAGTAAATTTTTGCAATGGAGCTCGAACTACAAGATAATTGACTATAAGTAAATATAATAAAATTATCAAAAATAAAATATATTTATAAAACATAAAACAATTCTTAAATATGTTGTGTTTTTATCTGAAAATATTTATTTTTATTATAAAATATAATTTTTAGTGTCTGATTTATCTTTTTAAAAACATAATTAATAATTTATTATGTTTGTTTTGATTTAATAATTATAAATAGATAAATATTTATAAGAACACTATGCCCGCATATCCGGGCAGAACACCTAGTTTACTCAATTCAAAAAAATTAACTCAGCAAAATCAAAAATTTTAGTAAAAAGTTTTGAACTAACCGAATTCCAATTCCGAACTACCTGTAGAAACCGAACCTTTGGCCTAAAATAATAAAGAGAAAATTGGAAAAATGAAACACTTTAAACTTAGATTTGTCTCAATATGATTTTTAGCAGATTTTTTAGGAAAATAAGATTCTAATTCTTGTGAATACCATAATACCCTTAGAATAACAAATTAATATGAATAATAATAATAAATTATAATTTTCGTAATTGATTTAGTATTAGATTAACTAGATTTTTTAACTGCGCTACGCGCGGATAAGATATTATATGTATTTTTCAATCCTAAAAAATAATGTATAATATTGTACAACATTATTTAAAGAATATAAAATAAGACTACATAACATAAATATATTTTTTAAATTTTCTTTGTAGAAATCATTATGTTGTTTGATTGTTGTACTTGATTCACATATTTGCATAGTTATTTGTGATAGATGAATAACTATATTTTTATTATCAGTAAATAATATATATTTATTATATAATATAAGAAAAATAAAATTATTTACTTTTAAAACAAACTTGTCTCATGTTGGAGACTCGATTATAGACATATCATATTCGAATGAGACATTTTTACAGTTATCAATCTTCTTAACAGTCAAGAAACAAATCTGAATATCAAAACAATATCTCATACGATCTCTTTGTGGAATAACTGCTCTGAAAAAATTGAATTTAGGTATCAAAAATGACTGGAAATGGATGTGCAGATGTTTTTATCTAGTCAGCTTTACAAAGTACTATTCATAGTTCATATATCGTTATGTCCATCCTATTTTTTTGTCCATCCTTTCTTAAGCATCTTGAAATAACTGATGCTAATTAATAATAAACTTTTAGCATGCAAAAAAAATCAAATTTGTCTAATTATCGCTTAATTTGTCTAACTGATATATATGTATTTCTCAATTCTAAAAAATAATGTATAATATTGTCTTACATTATTTAAAGAATATAAAATAAGACTACATAACATAGATATATTTTTAAAATTTTCTTTGTGGAAATCATTATGTTGTTTGATTGTTGTACTTGATTCACATATTTGCATAGATATTTGTTATAGATGAATAACTATATTTGTATTATCAGTAAATAATATAAATTTATTATATAATATAAGAAAAATGAAATTATTTACTTTTTAAACAAAGTTGTCTCATGTTGGGGATTCGATTATAGACATACAATATTCGAAGGAGACATTTTTACAGTTATCAATCATCTTAACAGTCAAGAAATAAATCTGAATATCAAAACAATATCTCATACAATCTCTTTGTGGAATAACTGCTCTGAAGAAATTGAATTTAGGCATCAAAAAGGACTGAAAATTGATGTGCAGATGTGTTATCTAAGTCAGCTTTACAAAGTACTACTATTCATAGTTCATATATCATTTAAGTCCATCATTTCTTAAACATCTTGAAATAACTGATGCTAATTAATAATAAACTTTTGGCTGGCAAACAAAATCAAATTTGTCTAGTTATCGCTTAAATAATTTTATTAATATTGTCTAAGAAGCTTTCAATTGATATCATAATTTAATTTTTATTACTTTTTTTGTTAATTTTAGATTTTTTTTTTGTATTTGAGATTTTTTTCCTTATTAAGCTTAAATTTCTTTCACATAATATATATATGTGTCATAAAAATTACCATCAAATCAGTTTTACTTATTTATTATTTTGTTTTTAATGAAAATACACTTTTTAAATAATTTAATTTAAAATAAAATTATATATTAATTTTGTTGTATTCTAACAATTTGATTGATTTAATTAATTTGCTTTGGTGGATAACTTAAAAAGTTTTCATATGAATCGGGGAATGCAAGCTTATGTTGTTATATTATATTTATTTATGTATATGAATCTATATATAATGCTAGTGTAATAAAGAAAGAACATTATTTTTTTGTAACTTCAAAAAGATACATTATTACAATTTGAAATTAATCAAAATTGAATAAAATAGTAACTAAATAAATCTAATTGTTTTTTATCTTGTTTAGTTGGATTCTCATGAAAAGAAATCGATAGGTTAAACAAATGTTTCAAAATTTGTTGTGTTATTGTTTTGTCTATAAATTACAAAATTTATTGAATTGATATATTTAATTATTGCACCCTTAAATAATATTTTATTAAGACATTAGAAAACTATGTTTTGAGTTTTTTTGTCAAAATTGTACAAAAATCTATGCTTTTTCATATTTGTCACGAAAATTTATATGTTAAACTTACTTTTACAAAATTCTTAACTTTGTAACGAAAACAAAAATCTATGCTTTTTCATATTTGTCAATGTTCTCACACTTTCAAAGAATATATTAGCTTAGTCACTTACTTATTTTTTTTTACAAAACAAAGTATCAGAGTCTTGAAAGTTGAATCCATATTATTGTAAGTGTACATAACAGTTTGTGATTACATATTTAGTGATTCTTGTATATGTGTCCAAGAAAGTTTCAATGGTTTAGTGGTATCTGCCCTATATTTATGTCATACTAACCCGGGTTCGATCCTTTCATTTGCATTATCTTTTTATTTTTTACGAAAAAATAAATGAGATGACTTGACAATTTCGAATTTTCTGATTGGACGATTTTTTGTGCCTACGTGGACACTCTAAAAGGGGCTTATATCCCCTTTTAGTATAGTATAGATTAAAAAGGGAAAAAATAATTAACACGGTTAATGGGTATGACTTCCCTTTACCCTAATTTTTTTACCCCCTCTTCTCCGCCGAAGCTTTATTTCACTCCATCCATGGTGATTTAGTGTTCTTGGAGAAAATCATTGTTTCGTCGGACCTTTCGTCTCTAACTTCGTTTTTGTCATCCTCCCCTTCGTTCTCACACACGGAACAACGAAATCGAAGTGTTCTTCCGCAAACAGTTTCGTCGGACGGTTTGGTTCATTACGAAATTGAAGTGTTCTTTCTTCAATTTCATCTGAATCTCATGTTTCTTCACACTAGGTATGTGATTTCTTGTATTGATTCTCTTAACCCTAGATTTTGGTAAAAATGATTTGTCATCTTTCTTAAACTAAATTAGTTTTAGGTTGATTAATCATCTTATACATGAACAGAAACTGAATATGGTTATTTCTGCTGTCAAAAGAGAGAAGGACTTTTTATCTAAAAGTAGAGAAGTCTCGTGCCATGACCGAGATTGATGAACGAATGAAGAAGGTGCTCACTTTTTCTAACATTCTAAGTTACAGCTTTGTGTTCCTTTTTTAAACTCGTAATCCATGCTAGTGCTAGCATGCTGACTCTTTGAAGGTACTGTATTGATTTTCTCTCTACTCTAACTTGATGTTTGGTTATGTGTTATTCTCTGTTTTTGATGTTTGGCAGAAGTGAAAGATTCAAGAAGAATCAGGCAGCAAAGCTGAACCAGCACAAGTCTTCCCACCTAGGTGGTTCGTCAGTTCAGACAGAAGATAGCAATAAAAAATGAGGTGTCTCAGAGAAAACCTGGCCTCTCCACAGATGTTCTAGCATCGGTTAGTATTTTGTTTATATCTTATTTCTTGAAAGGATAATGATGCATTTCTTTTGTATTTATGGTTTTGTTTTTCCTGATTCAGGTTTTCGGCGGTTCTTAGAAGATTAAGAAGAGGCATGTGAAGCTATTGCAGGTTGATCAAAGGCTTTAAGTTTTTGAAGAGGCATGTGAAGATATTGCACATCGAACGTTCCAAACCACGAAACAGACATGGCTAAATTTTAATATATTGCACACTTGGCCCCTGAGATTAATTCCTTTCTTATTATTTCCCCATAACCTTTATTTTGAAAATTATTCCTCGATTTCGCCCCAAAACTTTTGGTTCAGAAAATATCTTTAATGTTCGCCCCATAACTTTTAAATTTTACGGAAATATCTTTATGATTTCGCCTTAAATTTTAAACGTTCACTTTTGATTCTATTATACGAAAATACAATATATACAAAACTCAGAAATTTATCGTGGAGCAATCCAAGATTAGATTTAAATTTTTTATTATACTTGCTAGTAGTAAGTTAGTATACATATCAAAGTAGTGTGAATCATATGTGGTCTAGTGGTTTCTGTGTATAATTTTCTCTTGAATAACTCGGGTTCGAGCGGAGGAAAGAACAATTTTGATGATTTTTATGACTTAGGAAAGAATATACACTTCGAGAATTAGATTAGATTTTGTGTAGAATTAGGAAACATCTTTAACCAAATATGAAAGTTTCCATATTTTATGGATTTGCCTAGAATATATATCATAGCTTACGCAGAACACAATAGAGTAGATGAGAAACATATTATTCCTTAAGCGCCACATAAGGTAAAAAGCAGAACATGTTATGGCACAAAATATGGATAAGGTATATCACTGCGTTGTGGCTATATGTCGTTATCAAGTTGTTGGTATACTGAAGACATCTTTCTTAATTATAACGTTTCAAAAAATAGCTGCGTTATGATATATAAGAAAGTATAGTTTACGTTGTATACCCAAGATATATCTATGTATAAAACTTAGTATCCGATTTCTAGACTAAGTAGATGACCATAATGAGTATTCTAAATGTATCTAGAAGATAAAATAAAATATGATTCCACTTAAAAAAAAAAACTTTTAAACATATATATTGTCATACTTATGTTTCCAATAGTTTTCATATTTTTTAATAATTTTTAAATTCAATTTATTATTTTTCTAATAAAATAAAGATAAAATATGTCCAGAATTGCCCAAAATATCAGAAGTCCTAGTGTGACAAATAAAAGTTTAAAGTGTCTTATTTTTCCAATTTTCCTAATAAATATTCATAGTTTTCATCACATGCACTATCAACCAAGTTTTACAATTACCAAAAAAAAAACTGAAAGAAGATGCGAATAAATCAATCTTGGAACAACACTAATACCACCAATCTCCTAGCACCACCAATAAAACCTAAACCATTTAATTAAATTTTAAACGACTACTTATACAAGTACGCCTCATATAAGACACCCTTTTGTTTGTCAGTTGTTGTAACGGTATCCACCATGCTCCTCATACCGATGAGTTTCGTAATGGTACTCATACTGAGACGATGACTGCTCATAAGCGGAAGCGTAATGCGAAGAAGGGGACGTGGGATTGTAGACTTCATGTTGCTGGTAATGAGAAGGAGTACCGAGCTCGGTCACAGGACTAGACGACTGTGTTTCATGTTTGTCCACTCTAACCTCCGTTGTCTCTTTTTGGTGCCTCTCATCTTCTTCATCTAATTCTTCGTCGAATGAAAGGAAGATCGGGTGTAAGTACGCGTCCGCAAGATCAGCTTTCATGTTCAACTCCGGTTCTGTCTCCTTCTCCAGCTTGTCTTTTGCCATTGCATCCTGCAGTAAGACCAATGATAAACACATGTTTGAGTAAGAAACCTCGAAACTTTTCTTTTGGACTATGATGTGTCCTTGAGAAGATTGGTGGTTTACCTCGAGTGGGTACTTTCCGAAGGCGGGTTCGAAGCGGTGTTTGCAGTACTTGTGGAAAGAAAGAGTGAGAATGGGTAAGATGATAAGCAAAGGCGTTGAGTTTGCTGCCTTTTTAGAAGTCAAAAGTCCCATAAGCAGAAGCTGAGATATCAACAAGCTAGCTATTATCCTCCCATGAACGTGCGGCCAGAACGCTCCACAGCTCTCATATTGTTGGTTGTACACATTGATTATCTGCATTGCAAAACCAAGAAAACTTAAATATCAACAAAGATGGATAAATTGTTTGAAATACTATAAGTTAAGCTACCCACTTTTCAAAAATACCCTAACATTATATAAATGATAATAAATTATTTTTACACATTTAGTGGTAGTTTAGTCTTTTTTTCATCACAAATATAAGGTATGAAAATGGTTTGAGTAAATTTGAAAAACAGTATTAGATGCCACTGAGTTGTAAAGCGAACCTGATGGCGATAGACCAAGTAAGCAAAAGCGAAGAAGACACAAATGAAGGGAAGGAGAATGGGAGTGACAACGGCGTAGACAATCCCCAAGAGGAAGTAGAGCTGGAGAGATGGGAGAGTCTCCTTGAAATCGACAAAACCAGGGTCCATTGCTCTCTCTCTATCTCGGTCCGTCTTCACAATAAACATGTTCTTCAAGTGGAAGATCACGAGTGGCTTTAACCGGAGTATCTCACCCGCGATACCAGCCCACCCGTCAACCATTATGTACGTTATAAAGAAGGTAGCCTTCATCGGTATAGAGACCCCAATGGTTCGAGGAATCCTGTACAACACAATGAAGAAATAAACAAAAGCATTTTTAAAGGTATGATTCTTTTGGAGAGTTTATAAGAGGTTAAAGGTTGCTTACTGAGTTGGTGACTGGTGAAGGAAAGAGTCAAGCTGCTCAAACGCTGTTCCGGCGATGATACTTCCCAAGAACACATTTACTAACATGAAGTAATAGTACTTCGCTGCTGCTCTACGCTCAAGTGTAGATAAAGCAATGTAGCCCTCAATCTTCGACATAATCAGCAGTACTGTCGGGAGGATCCACAAGAAAATCTTCAGAGCAAGACCAGGTAGGAAACCTTGTAAGAATGACTTTACAAAGTCCCTGCAATAACAAGAAGATGGGAGTCATTCAACTCTATCAAGTTTGTGTAAATTGGCATGTGATTGCTTTGACTTACAGTCTAGTGACAGGTCTGAGGAAAGGCGCAACTCTATCAAGACCTTGTAAATTGGCAAGAGATTGCACGAAAGCGATGGGGATCATGTAGAAGAAGACCAATGCAAAGACTGACACACCGATTATGAGCTTTCTGATGGTCAATGAGATAAAAGGTATAGAAAGGTTTTGCCAATAGATATCACGAGGCTCTGGAGCGCTGCTCGTTAGCCACAACGTTGGATTCTTGCTCTGCTGCGTCTGTGCGCAAACGGCAGCTCCCCACCGTGAATCAAACGACACGAATGCGACAGGAAGCATCAGTTTTGAGTCTTTTAGAACTTTTTGGCGCTCCAAAGCCATCTGTTATCAACATCATCAGACACGTGTTTAAAATGAGGTTAAAGTGTTTGTGTTAGCTGCACCAGAGGAGTAGCTTACAGTGTGGTCAAAGTCCTTGATCTGTTGTTGGTAGTACTCGATGGAGTCAACTTTTTTACCCCATAGACCAAGAAACCCTGTCTGGAGAAGACAACAACCTTATCAACATCATTACATCTAAAAAAAGGACTAAAGAAATGGCGTGGAGAGAGAGAGAGAGAGAGACTAACTCTGCAAGTAGGCTTCTTCTTATGAGGATTGCGTTGATGCTTGAGCACATAATAGTCATACCAGTCTTGCAGCCTCTCTCTTTGCTTCACCAGCTTCGCGTACTTGTTCGCGTTATAAACTGCCTGAAACAACAAGATCCCATCCCTCAATCGAACTGATTATAACAAAGATAAGCAATTTTATAAGGACAAAACATATATTTACCTGATGACAGAGGTAATGCTCGGGGTGATTCGTCTTAAAGAACTGATCCACAGTGTCCGGAACTGAGTGTCCAGGCATGTCAGGGACGTTTCTGACAACAACCTGCAAAAACAAAAACTCCAAATGTATTAAGAAAACACTCATCAGTGTTAAAACTCTGAAGCTTTCACTTACAGTGAACTGCTCAGGACGCCTACGCTGAGAAGCTAGATACTGGAGACGCATTAGTGCAACAGTGTTGTACTCTCTGTAGAGCATGAAACATGCCCATAGCGTGAAAAGGTACTCTACTCCAATGTGGAAGAAGAACCTAAACACAGACACACACACACATAAAGATGTTAATAATGATTACTAAAGCTTCATTTTTTTTTTTAATACAGAACTAAGCTCTCTCACTTGGAGGATTCAGGCTGGACATTAGAAATGGAGAGCTTATCAATGTCGCTGACAACGAGTTCCTTCTTCAAGAAGAAGAGTGTACCGCTTGATACATTCACTGGAACAAGAACTGCGAGTGCTAGTATCATGGCTGGTACAAAGATCTTCAAGCTGCCAAACACCAACATGAAAAGAAAAAAAAACATCTTTAGAAGGAAAAAAACTAACTAATGCAGATTCTCTCATAATTAATCTCAATAACTTTCCCGGAAAAATGAATATCTAAAAAGTGACTTTCTCAGGAAACAAACAGTGACAACAAACGAAACTTCCATTATTGCTTTGTCTTTGTGGAATACAGAGCGGACAAATCCGAAACTTAGCTGTGTTTTGTAATAACATGTTCTGTAAGAATAAAGTACAAATATTTTCTGACGAATTAAAGATTATTTTTAACCGTAAAATTCGGGATTATGTCACACTTTGTGAAACTCGTTCTTGGAGATTACAAAATCACGGAAATCCCCAAGAACACAATAAATACCAAAATTTTCTCAGAAAGTTACAATTTTTCTCGAGAATTCAACAGTATCTATCTTTTTAGTGATTAGACTCATGAATATCATAAGTAGCCTAAATACCCAGAAAAGTTTATTGGAAAAGAAATAAACCTTTACAACTGAAAAGTTTCGATTTTTTTTCCTTTCATTTTCTCGAGAAGTTGACATCTCTCTCAAGATTGAGAATTTTGCATTTTAAAAAAGAAAGAAAAAAAAAAGTCAATAGCGAGAAGAAGAGGAGGAAGTTACCCGAGAGTGTAAATCCTGAGGAAAACAGCAGAATCGAAACCAGCGTGACGAATGATCTCGGATTCACTCATTTTCATGGCTTGAGGCATCCAATTGAGGAAAGTGAAGTATGTTTTGAAGTTGAGGTTGACGAACTTTCCGACGAGGTTTCCGTCGGAGCGGCGGGGACTGTGTCTGTCTCCGGAGAGATACCATTTGGGGAAGTAGACTCTGTCGTTGATGGGTTGGATTCTTAGGACAGCGAATGCTATCAGAAACAAGAAGGCACCGAAGAGGTTTATAAGGGCCGAGACTCCTATGTCTTCTAGAGTCGCCATTGATGAAAGCAAGCACCACACAGAGAGAGAGAAGAGATGGAGAAAAAGGTTGGCTTTTAAGGAGAGAGTGGCGTGAAGGAGAAAGAAAGAGAATAGATATTATCGAAGTCTAGGAGTTTCTTACTCCACTTTCCATTTTTTTTTTTAATATGGTATGTAAATATTGTTATTTTATCCTTTCATAAATGATAAATCCATAAAAGGCCATATAATATACTAGTTTTGGGAAATATATTATCACCCATAGTCGAATATCACACGAAATTACCCAGTCAAATATCACACAAACCAAAACCTTCGCTAAAAAGCAGTGTTTTTAAAATCGGACCAATCCGATAGTGGACCGGGTTCAACAATAAACTGGGTATATAACCGAATTGGATCTAATAATTGATTCAATTATGAACCGATTCCGTAGCCAGATTAGATCTTAAAGTTATTAAACTACTAAAACTATCAAAAATCAACAAATCATTCATATGAACATAAAAAAAGTTTATATTTTTAATGTTTTATGTTTAAAAGTTATTTATATTTTAATTATGTATCATATTTATTAACATTACTTTTAAATTTATATACTAAAAGTATATTAAACCAGATTCTTAAACCAGGTATGACCCGGTCAAACCATATTGAACAGTGACCCAAAAAATTTCCGGTTCAGCTTCCAGTCCAGTTTTTAAAACACTGCAGAGTGGAAATTTGAATTTTACAGAATATAAAAAATCCTTATTTTTGTTTAGAATTTACATTATAATATATATTTATGAACAATTCTCTCAATAGCCATTTTTAAGTTTTTATCACAAAAATAGCCTTCAAAAAAAGAAAATGACCAAAATAACTTTTTTTTATTTTGAAAATTTTAATATTTTTTTTAAAAAAAAAATTGAAATCATATCCTCAAAACTCCACCCCTGACTTCAACTAGACGAGATCGAAAGTAAACCCAACTCACTTCAACTAGACGATCAATATCACACAGAGAGATCACCATGAAAAACTCTCATCCCCACGGTTAGGATAAGATCTAAGATTTGGAAATTCGACTGTAGAGAAGAAATGAGAACAAAACATGAAGCTCTAAACCGGTTGAAACCTAAAAAGAGATGATTCAAAGCAATTAAACCCGACTTCGGCTCTGAGAGACAACCGGAGTCTGAGAACAAGCTTCAACAATAGAGGATTGATGAGAGAAGACATAGGATTTTTGAAGACAATGGGGTCGATCTAGCGCAGTGCCAAGGTACTTCTTCAGTTAGAAGAACTCGTTCTTATTAATAAATAAAATACAAAAATTGGGGTACAATACAAAAAAAATTGGGTGATATAGTTTGTAATAATTGCCTCTCTCTTCTTGTATCATCTGCAGCTTATAATTTTTAATTTTTATAATGTGGTAGTAAGCGTCCAATTTATGATCATTAATGATAATTTTTTTTTTGCAACAAAAAGTTATTCTATTACTTAAATTTGAGGTGGTCTAAATAACCAGAACGGAATAGAACAATCAATGAAACTAAACTCTCTATGAAAAGATTGAGCATACCTAGCTAAAGAATCAACAATTCGATTTGGTGCTCTTGGGATGTGAGATATCCTGAAATCTGGGAAACATATCTGAAGAGTCTGTATCACCTCCAATTATATTGTAAAGCTTGGCCAAGCTTAAGATTTATTTATCATTGCATTTAGATTCTTGCAATCAGTCTCAAAGCTATGGAATGACGAATATTGAATCATGTTCTCCATAGCTCATCTCAGTGCTTCTGATTTTGTATGAAAAGCAGCCTTTCGCCGACATAAGATCCGCGTTCCCATGAATTGAGTCTTGCCCAAACTATCCATCCAAATCCATCCGCGTCCACTCAACTAAGATGTAGAGGTCCATGAACTATCTACCATACATATATTATCTAAGCTTACAATTTATGGCTCCTCAATATAATGCCTCATGTGATGATAAGGGTAATGATTCATTTGCATTGAACCATGCTTGACATTTGCTTTCCGCATAACTGATAAGTTCCAAAAGACCCTTATATATCCTCTTTTTTTTTAATGATAACAAAAACTGCATTATGCTAAAAGACAAACAATTAACTTGGGGGGGGGGGGGTTGATTGATTTACGTAGTGTTCATAAATTATAAAAGCTGATAGATTTTAAAAATTATGTGGATCATGTAAATATATATATATATATTTATTTATTAGACTTTTTATAGATTTTTGCAGATTTTTAATTGTATTATCTTATTTTTTATCCTTGTTTTAAAGTAAATATATAATTTATGATTCTAAATATTTTCTTCCAGTATAACATGTTTTTTAGTCTTTTTGTAAAAAACATATTTATCTGTTAAAAGAAAACAAGAATGATACATATATAATTATGTTTATATGATAAGATGAACACTACATATTAACAAATTTAACTATATTATCTTTGCCTAGAAATTTTCATGGTATTTTGTTTTTATTTAAGGGGAATTGGAGTCCTTATACATAAGAATAGGAAAAATTAACTTCATACCCATAACATCACTTTGGCTACGATATGTTATATATTGTTGTGTAAAGTGCCAAAAATATCCTTTTCTGCGCGCGTAGACATCAATGAGTGTCATTATCTTGCAAGTTGAAAAATTGTTTCTACTTTACAAACTCTTGCATACAGCGAAGAAGGGAGATTTGAAGAGGGTGCGTGGTTTCGGTCGTGCGGCATAAGTAGGATATTGAGAGTTAGGGTTTCAGTGGTTTTTTTCAATTTTACGGCGGCACAATTGAGTTTCCAAACCCAACAAATCAAGGTAAGTTTGATTTGATTTCATAGCATTTGGGTATATAGTCTAAGTTTCAAACTGATCTCGTCTTGTATCTGTGGGTGATTATACATGTCAGGTGTCTGGTTTGTTGGATTGGAGATAGTGAAAACTGACGATGGATTGAATTGGGGAAGATGAACAGTAATGTTGTGCAATGTACTCTATTCTATTTTATAATTACAGTATAGTATGTTACAATTCTTCTCCTCCTCTTCGGCAAAGTGTATCTCCTTCGCCTTATGATTCTTCTCCTTCACTACTCCATCAGCTTTGTTGTCTTATCCTTCACTATTGTCGCTAATATATAGCTTTCACCTAATTTATACATTGAGTGGTAATGTGTATTTGCGTTTTGAAATTTCATGCTTTATAAATGGTATTATTTTTCTATTGTGTTGAATGAATGCTCTAAGTTAATGGAGATTCACATACATGTTTGTATTGACAGTTTATATAGCTTTCATACAATATTTGAATAAACATTACATTATAGTATACTAATCTATTCATCAAAATAGTATAGTTTCTTCTTATGTTGCTTTCACTCTTACACTCCCTCCTACTCTTTCTCTCCTCCCCTCCCTTCCCCGATCTCTCTCTGTCTTTCTCTCTATTCGTCCTTCCTTTCCTCCATACTTTTATCTTTCCTCCTTCCTCCTTCCTCCTCCTCCTCCCCTCCTGTTCCTCACCTATCCATTTTCCTCCTTTTCCCAATCATCAATATAGTAACTATCATCAATTGCCATACTATTCTAAATGAAATATAGTGTATTTTAGACCTTCAAGGTTAGGGTTTAGGTAGCTCCGTTATGGGCGATGGTTTGGTTTTACAATTTGGGTTTAGGGTTTGGGTTAAGGGTTTACAGTTTGAGTTTAAAGTTTAGAGTTTGGGTTTAGGGGAGTTAGGATTTAGGGTTTGGGTTTAGGGTTTACGGTTTGGGTTTAGACCTTCAAGGTTAGGGTTTAGGTTAGGGTTTAGAATTTGGGTTTAGGGGGTTTAGGGTTTAAGGTTTAGGTAGCTCCGTTTGAGTCTATGGTTTGGGTTAAGAATTTGTGTTTAGAGTTTGGGTTTATGGTTTACAGTTTTGGTTTAGGGTTTAGGTAGCTCCGTTATGGTTACGGTTTGAGTTAAGAAGTTAGGTTTAGGGTTTGGGTTTAAAGTATACGGTTTGGGTTTAGGGTTTAAGGGTTGTCTTTTGAGACTATATTACATTTTATATAGTATAGTAAAGCATGTGCGTTGGAGTCATTTGCACGCACACGCGCTTCGGAGGTTATTACGGGCAATTTTAGGTGAACTTGTCACATCGATGGGCTTTTGCTGTAGAATTGCTATATTCTTCATTTTAGTGCTCCTTATGAATATTCAGCAAATTGTCATTTTATTTAATCGTTAAAACACCTTTAAAATATAATATTATAATAAAATATAAAATATGATTAATTATATCTTTGCTAACAATAGTTACTCTGTTTTTTTTTAATTTTTTATTACATAGTATTGAAAATCTCATATATATATATATATGAAATTTTGAAAGTAGTTGTGCGTTTATAAATAAAATGTAGAGAATTCATTTCCCACTAACAATGGAGTTAGTTAAAAATATAGAATCAACTATAACTACACTTTTGTTTTGAATAACAAAAGATTGAAATGAATGATGTATAAAAACAAAAACATTTAAATGAATTTTAAAATCCTCAAACCAATAATAATGTACTATGCTAATTTTTTTTAAAGAATTCGTCTATTAATAACAATGGAATCTCAAATTTTTTATTTTATAAACATTCTTATGCCAACAGCACCCCCTAAGTTTGGACTTCTTAAAATGATTAAGGAGAAATCTGTTATATTTTACATTCAATCTACTTTAAATGCAACGCTGTTTACAAATCTTGTATTTTTTTTTGAAATAAATACTATTGAAGATGGGTGTCGCATCCCGCTAATGTTCGGCCCAGTTCTAAAAAGAGAGGATTGAATTTGAAGAGAGCAAGAATAACGGAAACCTAATTCGTTAATAGACAAAAGAGGACGATGAAATTGACATGACGACTTCACATCCATGCTCGAAAAAGAGTGTGTTGACTCACTCAACGAGTACGGATGATACAGTTTGACCTGCGTTTGATGCATGGTGACAAAGCAAGCTGCATCCGCATCACAAAGAATTTGTGACCTCACCTGATAGAGAATCAAATATGTGACTTCATCAATAAGGACAACGAGCTGTCTTCCTTGTCCCATCCGAATTATCCCGCAACTATAAAAGTAGAGCTCTATTGACTGAGCAAATGAATGATTTTTTTGGGAAGATAACTTATCAACCTCGACTCTTATTGTATAGCGAGCTCGATTCTAACATTTAACTCACTTCACATTTGTAATCTCTTTTGATATCAATTTACTTCTAATATAAACGATATTTACAACTTATTTTGTCCCTAAATTATTCATTAATCATCACCCCCTAACTCACTATTCAAAAAATACGTTCGAACTTCTAGTCTAAATTTTGGTTTAAAATACATAATTCAACATCTAACTAGACTTATTTGTTTAGAGTCAGTTTATAGTATGGTAAAAAAAAATTAAGGTTACTAATCTGCTTTTGCCAACCTTCACCTTGACGATATTTTTTTCAATCTTAGTGAGACGGCACAGGTTGACCTTATTATATATATGCGTTTGGAACCTTTCGTCACTAAACAATATTTTCTAGGTGATTTTGTATGGAATTTTTTCTTTGTAGAATTCTTGTTTGGTGACAATTTCCGTGCTATTCAAACGTTAAATATTATATTCCAACACTAATATTTTCATGCATGGTTATTGGTTTCTGTCTTTCTGCTAGGTGTTACAACATGTAGCATAAAGAGGACAGAGCGATTCATGCCGCCAGGATCTGAACAATTCATCCAGGGAAAATTTTAAAAAAATACTATTACATACATTTATAAATTTAAATTTTTATCAGGGGCATTTTCAAAATTTGGTACAAAATTACAATAATTTTTTTATAGTGGGCACCTGTCCCATCCACCCACAAAGGTAGCTTCGCCCCCGGCCATTATTGTGCCATCTTCAGAACTCTATATAGGGAGCAACACTATGGATGAATTGTGATTGTTCTTAGTTTGAAGGTGTTAAACTACTTGTATAGTTTTATAAGATGTCAAATGAAACGTGCGTTTTATCATCATATATATGAGGTCATATCCTATATATACGGAGGAAAAGAGTCTGAGATGTCCCATTGAATCATAAGAAATGCAATTAGCTGGCTTAATGATGTTATTTTTTTGGACAACGCTTAATGATGTTAATATTCTTATAATACAGATGTGTTTTAGTTTTCTAGGTTGTCACGGAATGGAAGTATGGAGTGGTTGCATATAGTGGTTAACAAGGAAAATGACATCTTAGGTTTCTTGGTTTTATACATCACTATGTTAAAAATACAAAAAAAAAAAAACATAAACCTGAAAGAAATCATATGGATTTGCAAATACTAATCAAAAATCTATTTGTTAAATTTAAAATTATAAATCAACTAAAATGTATAAATGAATAACTCTTTGTAAGTTGACAAAAAAGAATATCTTTGTATTAATACATATGCGATCAATAGTATACGACTAGAATATTATTTAAAAGTCTGATTAGTAATCCCCAAAACGATAGAATGGTACCATTTTATACTTTTTAGCAGTCGTCCAGTTTTGTGAAATTGTAGTTTTTGTTCAGTTATTATATCATTCGGCCGTCTTAGCAATAAAAGAAAGGGAGAAAATGATGTTAGTACCTTTTCTTCAGAAAAAATGATGTTACTCTATGGTTTGACATTTGTTTCTTAAAGATAAATTAATAGTTATATTATTCTATATTGTATTATTTGTAGTGTTCTTTATTACATACAATATTGAAGTTTGCTTAAGGTTTCGGGATTAGTAACATGTCTTGATGCGGTCATCCACGTTTATCCTTGCGTTTGGTAATAAAGAACTTAATTTGATTATCCCTAAAAACTTATAAGGTTTTTTAAATACACTTTAATAATTATTTAACTAATAAATTTTAACTTAATTTTTGAGCTACAATGGTAGTTTCTTAATTTGGGTTTCTTAAAAAAAATAAACTTTTCTTAACAAACCTTGAGAAGGATTTGTCCAGTGCCTAACACAAAGCCTGCATCAGTGTTTCCAATCCCTTAGCAAACTGACCAAATGCTCCAGCAGTACATGCGTGTGAGTCTGTTCTTAACCAAACCTATCGTAAGGAAAAAAATATTAATCGTAACAACAACAACATATAGAACCGAACCAAACCAAACAAAGCCAATCATATCCAGCGAGAGAGATTGTTACCTCTCCTGGCCTGCAATGACCTTCTTGTGCAAACGCAACATGGCAAACACCTTTGTAGTCATGATTAGCCTAAAGATGAGAAATGAAACTTTATTCACATGCAAGCAAGATAGGGATTCACAGTTTTCACTCCATGGAAATTTTCAAAACCACCATACCTTGATAACAACGATGTTCTGTTCCACCGATACATGGCGATACGGGAACGTTTCTCATGCTCCGCCGCAACTGTCTCGCCCCGAAGACAGATGAAGCATGGCAACGAACCTCTTTATTTAGCTCAACCTGTACAGTCAAGGGCAAGATATGTCGCTTTGTGATTGACTCTGGGTGCTCGGCAAACGTGGTTTCTGAAAAAGCCGTTCGTAAGCTTGCCCTTAAACCCGAACCACACCCACACCCATACCGCCTCCTATGGATGCAAACGGGGGCTGAGGTTTTCGTTTCCAAACGAACTCTGCTGTCTCTCTCCATTGGTTCATTCTACAAGGATGATTTATATTGTGATATCGCTCCTATGGACGTATCTCATATTATCCTCGGTCGCCCTTGGCAATTTGATCGCGAAGTGATCCACAACGGCAAGACAAATACCAATTCTTTTATGTTCGAAGGCCGCAAGATCACACTACTTCCATCGCCAGACACTGATCATACGAGCAACTCACCCGCGACACCAACAACAATTTCAAAACAGAATTTGTTAATCATATCGAAGTCCCAGTTCGAACAGGAGCTTCAAGACACCCGACCACTATTTGCTTTGGTCGCGGCTAACCCAACGCCGTCCCACCCACCCTTGCCCACCGGCATTTTCACCAATCCTACAAGAGTTCGAGGATCTCTTTCCGGATGAATTGCCAGCAGGTTTACCCCCATTGAGGGACATACAACATCATATTGACCTCGTACCAAACGCCGTCCTACCGAATCGAGCACATTATCGTATGAGTCCGGAGGAGCACGAAGAACTTCGACGACAAGTTGAAGACTTACTGATCAAGGGTTATGTTCGTGAGAGCTTAAGCCCGTGCGCGGTTCCAGCGTTGCTTATTCCAAAGAAGGACCGGTCGTGGCGCATGTGTGTTGATAGCCGAGCTATCAATAAAATAACTACACGGTACAGGTTTCCCATACCTCGGTTGGATGATCTCCTTGATCAAGTAGGGAAAGCGGCTATTTTTACCAAATTAGACCTTAAAAGTGGTTATCATCAGATTCGAATTCGACCAGGAGACGAATGGAAGACAACTTTCAAAACTCGCGAAGGACTTTTCGAGTGGCTAGTAATGCCGTTTGGATTATCTAATGCTCCAAGTACTTTCATGCGAGTGATGAATCAAGCTCTACGGCCATTCATTGGACGTTTTGTCGTGGTGTATTTTGATGATATCCTCATCTTCAGCAACACACTCAACGATCACCTTTCTCACCTACGTGACGTGCTACTTGCCTTGCGTAAAGAAAACTTATATATCGCAAAGCAAAAGTGCGAGTTTGGTGCTTCTGAAGTATTGTTTCTTGGTTACGTCGTTTCCGCGGCAGGATTGAGAGTCGATCCCCAGAAAGTCGAGGCTGTAGTCTCATGGCCAACGCCAACAACTATCACAGAGGTCAGAAGCTTTCATGGCCTCGCTTCATTCTATAGGCGTTTTGTTCATAACTTCAGTGCTCTCATGGATCCTATTACCGATTGCATGAAGCAAACGTCGTTTGCTTGGACCTCGGAAGCAGATGCAGCATTCGCAGTAATCAAAGACAAACTCACGACTGCTCCCATATTGGTACTGCCTGATTTCGATTCTCCTTTTGAGTTGCATTGTGATGCTTCGAAGCTAGGTATCGGCGCGGTTTTGAGTCAACATGGGCGGCCAGTCGCGTACTATAGTGATAAGTTGGCCGGTGCTCGGGCTCGTTACAGCACCTATGATATAGAGTTCTATGCAATCGTCCAAGCCATCAAGCATTAATGTCACTACCTTACTCACAAGGAGTTCGTCTTGTTTACCGATCATGTGGCACTAAAGTACTTGGGAACTCAGGATAAAATCTCTTCTCGACATGCTTCCTGGACAGCTTATTTACAACAGTTCACTTTTGTTATCAAGCACCAGTCCGGAAAACTTAATAAAGTGGCAGACACGTTAAGTAGCCGGCATTCCTTGGTCGCCACGCTCAGCGTCTCCGTCCACGCAGACTTGTACGCGACTGATTCATACTTTGGGGCTGTCTGGCAAGATCTTGCGCTTAGTAAACGGTCTGATTTCTCTTTAGTGGATGGTTTCCTCTTTAAGGACAATTGCCTTTGTGTCCCGGAGTGCAGTCTGCGATTGCAACTGGTCAAAGAGTTACATGGCGAAGGGCACATTGGGCGGGATCGAACTTTGAAACTTGTTACAGATTCGTACTTTTGGCCAACTTTGCGGCGAGATGTCGAACGATTTGTGACTCGTTGTGCTACTTGTCAGCGTGGGAAAGGTCATGCGACCAACGCGGGTCTCTATCTTCCACTTCCAATACCGACGCAACCGTGGAGTGATATAAGCATGGACTTTGTCCTTGGGCTTCCTCGTACGCAACGCGGCAAAGATTCTATTTTTGTTGTGGTTGATCACTTTTCAAAGATAGCTCACTTTTTGCCGTGTAAGAAGACCACGGATTCGGTGCAAGTGGCGTCCCTTTTCTTTCGCGAGATCTATCGGCTACATGGCCTTCCGGTGTCTATCATCTCAGACAGAGATTCACGTTTCATTAGCCACTTTTGGCGTTCTCTGTGGAAACTTTTTAAAACAAGTTTAGACATGAGTTCTGCTTTTCATCCCCAATCCGATGGACAAACAGAGGTTGTTAATCGTAGTCTGGGCAATATGTTACGTTGCTTGGTGGGTGATAACTTACGGTCATGGGATTCGGTGTTATGTCAGGCCGAATTTGCTCATAACCATGCTCACAATCGCAGCCTTGGGTATAGACCTTTCAAAGTTGTGTATGGTGTGACTCCGCGCGGTCCGTTAGGTTTAACAACGGTGCCACAGCCAGGCGAGTTTCATGGGAGAGCGCAGGAACTGGTCGATGAACTGACGAGTATTCACGCTCGTGCTAGCGATAATCTGGCCGGTACTACTCTTAAGTATAAGCGAGCTGCTGATAAACGCCGTCGCGAGCTACATTTTGAAGTAGGCGACTTTGTCTGGGCCATTCTCACGAAGGAACGGTTTCCGGTCGGGGCATACAACAAGTTGAAGCATAGGAAGATTGGACCAGTGGAGATTGTTGAGAAGATAAATGCTAATGCCTATCGTCTTCTTCTTCCGCCTCATGTGCACACGGCTGATGTGTTTAACGTCAAACACCTGTTCAAGTTTGAGCCGGCTGAGGATGAGCTTACGGGGGGAGGCCTGATGTAGCGTACATCCTACTCCTACTCTGTTTTGGTTTTATTTCCTTGTTTCCTTTTATGTTTTAGATAAAGATCAATTGATCTAATCTCTTTAAGTTTAGGAATTTGATTTACTTATATATAGTATCTTCTCGGCTTTGTGAGAGATACAACTTTTGTATTATTGATTAATATACTTAGAGCTTTGGTGTTAACAAACTCTTGAAACCTTATCTCCGGGTATTCTATAAGAATTCAACGGCTTTAAGAAGGCTTAGATAACGGGCATTCTCAGAATTCAACGTTACCTTCGCGTTATCGGTTACTATCGTTACTTCCGCTACACTAAACTGCTACGTACTACCACAAGAAACAGAGCAAAAAAAAAGAGATCACTGGATGCATTACCTTAGCCTTGTCACCGAACACTCTCTTGAAGATACCAAAAGCACCAGGGCCACAGACATCATGAGTCATAAGAACATCAACGTAGAGTCATAAAGCATGAACATAAATAGCATCAATCAAACACATAAGCAAAGGAGAGAAGGCGAGACTCACATTCTGGACCGATGCAAGTGCATTTGTCACGGTAAGCATCGTATACGTGTCGGAAAATTCAACGTTGCCCACATCGTATAGGCTCGATGTATCAGTTAGAGCCTCTGATGCTCCCATCCTCTTATGTAGCTGGTGCTGCTACTAACTTCAAAGATTTTATCTTAATTGCCCCTACCCAAGATTAAAATACTCTTAATCAAAAACGATACACTAGAGTGAAATCAAGACTCAAAACAAAAGGACAAAGACGTCTCCTTTATGTTTCTACCCGTATGTAGTAAACAGAGAAAGAATAAAAATTTTCAACTTCCTACATCAACGCATGAGAAACACTCAATTGATTTCACTAATAACACAAACTGGAGAAAAACGAAATAGAGAAACACTCAAATGATTTTACTAGTAACGAGTTTGCTAAATCTTCGAAAGAGAAACATTAAATTTCCATTACTTTATAGCTTTTCACACACAAATCAAATAATTGAAATTAGCTGATTGATTCACCTTAGAAAATGAAATAGAGCTTGGTGCCGAGCGCAAAGAGAGGGAGGGCCACATGCATCATGTGCGACGAGAAATAACGAAAGTTAGGTTCAGACCGATCCTGAGGTGGTGGATGCGCTCTGCGGAGGATCCATGACGGAGACGATCTTTTGAGATATCGATTTCTTCTGGTGGAAGATGATGATACTAACCTTACTGGGGGATTCACAGAAGAAAGAAGAGGAAGAGATTACAGAGAACGAAGTGAGAAAAGAAAAGAAAAAAAAATTGAAAATAGAAAAAAAATATTTTCTCTCTTTTGCTGACATGTGGGTGGAAAACCTTCTTAATAATCGGTCACCAAACTCCTTATCTAAGGATCGATAACTTCTCTTTTTTTTTGATTTATTTAAATCACTTATTAAACTTAAGAACCCCATTTAGGATCAGGGATAATCATGGTCTTAGATCCACTTTTTGACTGAAGGCATTCATATTAAAATTGCAGAAAGGAAAATAAAAGTTTTACAAGCATACTGCTATAGTCAGACATAATGCACATTATGAAACTCATACATAGTTGAAACCCAAAATTTAGATCAGAAGGTAGAATTGGGCCAAGCCCATTTACGAAAAATGAAGGGTCAGTGATTACGGTTCTAGCTTTCATCGCTTCGTTGCAAACCATTTCTGCATGAGGGAGGAGGAGAGCAAAGGTGAAGAGGATCTTAAGCTGAGTATTTTGTCCCTTATGAGCCGATCCAAGGCAATTTGCAGCGTATCTGATGACTGGAATCGCTGAATATGAAGTCGCTGGTTGCGTTCTCGCCACAGCATATAGATCACGGCTTGCCAGCATAATAGGGTGAGGCGTCTGGTATGTTTGTTCCATGTAAGACCCATCAGTTGATTAAGAGTTGTCTGCCAGGATTGTGAGGGGATGAATGAACATCTTTGAGCCATCTCCGACCAGATTCTCCATGAGTAAGGGCATTGGAAGAACAAGTGATCTCTAGATTCAGGCTACAAGTTACACAGCAAGCAGTTACCGTCAACAGGCAGACCCCAAGTAAGGAGGCGATCGCGAGTTGGGCATCTATTAAATACAAATAACCAAACCAGAAAGCTGTGTTTAGGGATACCTCCTTTTGTGCAGACAATGGCTGCCCAAGGTTCTTTTGCTTCTACTCCTTTTAGCTCCCAATAAACATCTGTAGTTTTGTAACTGGTAGTAAGGGCGCCTGCAACAATCCAATCATAACCGTCCTCCAATCCTTCTTGCAGGGACATAGTTGTTAGGGCTGTTTGAACTTGTAACATAGCCTCCGAGCGAGCTCTAGGAAGAGCCCAGTTGCCCGATCGATTGAGATCCGACAGAGTAGCATCAATAGGAATACCCTGCCTCGAGGCTGATGTGCTGTAAAAGTAGTCTTGCAGTGATCCAAAGGGGGACCAGTCTTCTTTCCAGAAGCGACAATTTTCTCCATCACCTACACGCAATTTGATCCAGGTATACACTTCCCCATGCATCTTGATTAGTTTATTAGCTAGCCAAGAGTTAGTAGCACTTGTTTTCACAGTCCAGTAGTTAGATAACGAACATTGTAGAGCATCTCTAACCCATACCTATTTTTTCCTCTATAATTCTCACAAAAATAGATTAACTCTATTATAGAGTAAACCATTGGAGCAAAACTTACTCTATAATAGAGTTACTCTATTTTTGTGGGAATTATAGAGGAAAAAATAGGTATGGGTTGGAGATGGTCTAATGCCTTACAAGGACTTACCAAAAACATTAAACAAGATTTCTCCTATCATCCTTGTAGAGTGCATTATGTTCATGTAGGGGTAGCATAGTCAAAAAAAAGATGCACAGTAAATTTCAGTACAAATTTGTATATCGTTAATTATGCATAAAGTTTTGAGAATTTGTACTCCCTACACACCAAATCTACCCTATTTGCACTTCATACCATATTTTCCACCAATTTTCTTCCCCCCATCATTACCATTTTCTCCATATTCTATGGTATCCCACTAACTTTAGTATATTGAGCTAATTTGCTCAAGTTTTTGGTATGAGTCATAATTTCTCTTGATTTAATCTTAGCAAAGCAGAACTCAAACACCTTGTAAAAAACATTTTTTTTTGTTTTCGAATTAATTTAACATTAAATTCAAAAATTCAAAAAAAAAATATAATTATGTATACAGATGAATAAATTTATGGTTTTAAGTGTTTTCTCAATTATTGGTAAAATTACTATTTCGCCTTCAACTTTTCACATGCAATACTAAACCTAATCCACTTCTTTCATGTTTGCATAGTCTTGTGATTTTTAAATAAGGCTTAAATACAAAAAAAAAAAACAATCCAAAGAACTCTTTAATTGCAAAAATTCTTAATTTCAGAAAAAGTGATGAAAGTTTTGTGTCATATAGTGTTCAATGTCTATGCTTCTGTTACTTATGCATAAAGCTTCATTCATTTTATTTTATTGGGTCAATTAAGATTTTGAATATTTCTTATGATTTCCTTTTCAACCCTAGATAATATGGATTGATACAAATTAATTTGTCCATGTTTTTGTAGATATTTTACCCAAATTTGATAGAACTTAATCAGTGGTTGACGAATCCATAAGTCAAGTAGATAGCCTAATTCTTTGGTTCTTGTGTTGTATTTTCTCAAAAAATGTTTGAATTTTAGAAGTTGAGTTTTTGTTGTTTTCATCGTAAAAAAAAATTGATATACCTCTAATTAGTGCAAAAATAATTTTATGTTTTATAATATTACACAAAAAGAAAAGAAAATTTCCAAAATAGCATTCATTAAAACATTAAATGAAATATATATATATATATATATGATTAATTCAATATATGAAAATTAAAAAAAAAAGATTCCTTTCTTAAAATATGTAAAATATATATATATATATATATATATATATATATTTTTATTTTATTTTAGTGATTATGGTTTCGCTTTTAGAGGTTAGAGTGAAATTTTATTTTAGAGTAATAAAGTCTTTTTTGTCTAATGAATGCTTATTTGAGGGCTTTTTCTCATATCTGCTATTTCTGTGACAATTTTATTTAAGTGTTGTGGGAACCGAAATTCGCACTGTCGATTTCCGTTTAAATAAGAAAACTAGGAAAACCCTAATTTCCCAGAGGTTCCGGATCTCTGCGAGAGCCAACGACAAGTGACCGAATATATGCGGAAATCATGAAAAGATAACAAACAAGTTTAGAGAAAACAGTAGATCTTATTTCGAATCCGCGTAAGAGCGTTGCGATCATTACAAGAGATCATAAAAGCTTTGGCCGCAAAGGCTGTCAGCGAGTTACTTAGTTCTAGCGGCCTAAAAGCTCAAACGTAGTTGAGTCGCAGCTCGATAACAAAAGACGAAAAAGATACATAAAAGGTTTTTGATTGATTTCGGACTGAACCTTGTTAAAGGCTGCCTACGTACCCCTTTCGAGGATCAAGCCGAACGTAGTTCAATTGATAGAGCTGGACAAGAGACCGAACTGCCTGGACGAGTTCGTCTAGTAATTGAGTGCCAGTTATAGAAACCGAACTTGTCGAGAATAAAGCTTAAAGTTTCTAAGTGCAAAGAATTCCAAGTCTAAAAAGTTCTCCCCATGCCTCTCGCCTAGGACTCCTTATATACTAGCTCCAAGGTCGGTTTACGCTTTTACACTTCTGCCCCTAAGCCGTCATAGCATAAAATGGAGATATTCCATTTTTTCCGATCTTCGTATTTATCCTCAAAATTTTGTATTTATCTGCGGAAACTTGACATTTATCCTTCCTTGCGCACCAAGCGTAAACCGTCATACGTTTTATGGGCTTTTGGTTAAGAAATCGTAAGTTGGGCATCGAGTCGTGTCTTAGGTCCCTTTGGACCGTCTTCCGACTCAAAACGTTTATTACGACTTCTTTCGATAAAGAACGAACTTTCCGTGGTTTTTATCGCAAAGTTTGATTGATGTCTTAGAATGGTCGGAAGACATGAACTGAGTTTGCTACGGTCTTTGGGAGATAGAATCGTAGGATAGACGAGAATGCATGAATTGGTGTCGTATCGACGTTTCGGAAGAGTTCGGTCGCTACGTAACGACCGAACAGAACGCACGCTCGGTCGCTACTTAGCGACCGAGCTCGACCGAGCGAGACGGACTCTCGGTCGCTACGTAGTGACCGAGCTTGGCTCGAGCTCAGTCGCTACGTAGCGACCGAACTTGGCTCGAGCTCGGTCGCTACGTAGCGACCGAGCGGGACGGACGCTCGGTCGAGCTCGGTCGCTACGTAGCGACCGAGAGGGACGGACGCTCGGTCGCTACGTAGCGACCGAGCTTGGCTCGAGCTCTTTCTCTATGTAGCGACCGAGCGGGACGGACGCTCGGTCGCTACGTAGCGACCGAGCTGTGTGCATGCTTGGTCGCCGCGTATCGATCGAGCTTGGCTTGTCCGTGGTCCGATTGCCGTACTCGAGCTTGTCCGCGGCCGAATTGGATACATGTCTGTTTCCTTCGGACAATCGGTATTTAGTGGTTCGATTGAGATTTGAACAAGATTTTACCGCAAGGCTCTTTGTAAAGATATCTTTACGAAGATTACTTTTTCGTAAAAACGTTCATGCTGATTTTTACGGACTTTCAGGCATTGATTCCGTCGTGACCGATTTTGACCCCAACAGTTAGCCCCCCAGCTCGTTAGAACCATGAGCTTCTAGCGTGAGGTTCTAGCGAGTGGCTTGGCAAGTTAGGCAAGTTAGGTGAGTTAGGCGGAATTAATGGTCGAAAACGTCTGTGGTAAGTGATCTTCTCGCTCTCCTAAAAGTAGAAAACGCGATAAGATTGAGGCTGCGCCTTATGACGGCTGCCTACGTACCCTTGTTGAAGGGTTCAAGCCTTTCGTAGTTCGTCTTGGAGTTAAGGTTCTTATGACTAGTTTTCCAGTGGGACCTTTATGGTCTAGTTTTTATGTAGCGATTATAAGGCGTATTGCTGCCGATGGCATTTTGTATGGGTGTAGAGGGAAGACTTCGAGTTGTCATCTCGTAATCTAACTCTATGTGAACTGCTATATCCGTAATCTGTTTCGAGAGTTTTCCGCAGTGTGTAAACTTGCGGGATTTCTGAAGATTCTCGAATATTGGCAAAAAGACAAATTTTGGGATCTCGTATCAGGGTGTTTGATACTATGCCTAGAGATGTTAGAGACCAGTGCGCTGGGTTTAGGGTAAGACCTAGGTTTACTCCTGGTTTTAGAGGGTGCGACGACTAATTCGACTTACGTATCCCGTTTCAGTTTCATCCTGATTTCATACTGATTTAAAGTCCGCGATAGGTTCTCGGCTTATACGACTTGTATGGTTGGAATCGAGCATCTCTCCAGAGATCGGAAGTGCTGGACCAAAATTTTGGATTTCTTTTATAGCGCTATTATCCTTGTGTCGGATGTACGAGAGTCATCTCTACGAGATGGCTAAGTCTGTTTAAGACATTGAGAGTTTGTTGTGATCAGCAACAAACTTAATGGTAAAAAATACCGTTTCAAGTCTTCGCGAAGGATATGTTTTGAGAAGATGTTAGTGCGTATGACTGTCTGGTATTCCAAGAAAATGTTTTTATCGAGGAAGGAAATTTCGTCGAAAAACGAATCTTCAGGCGTCTGCGACGTCTCGCGATGCTGAAGATTTGTTATTCTTTCGTATGCCGCGTTTCGTGCTTGAAATGTTTGCGGGCTTGAAGATGTTTCGCGATGTTGCAAGGGTTTAGTCTTAGCCCTGCGTTTGAGAAACGTTCTTGTTTGACTACGGATGTTCGCAGCAAAAATTGTTGTTCCTGGTTGGATGCTAATAATTTGATTTTCGATCGAGGAATTGGGACTGTGGTATCTCGTAAATTTGTCTATGGGAAGAAGCGATTTTCTTTATAGTGCTTTGTGAAGTGTTGGCCTTCCGAGATCTATTTCGTGCATTTTTGAGGATGTTTTGTATAGCTCCAGAAGCTTTCTTACGAATTTTTCCTTAGATACCGCTTATTATGGGTAAAACATAGCGGGCTTAAAGTGAATTGTGGAATGTATCAAACTTGGTCGATTGTCAAAAAGTTTAGATTTCCCGTTAACCGTTTGATTGTTAGGACTTAGTTTCGTTACGAAGAATTTATCATATGGTTTCCGACTGTGGGCTATAAGATAATTTATCATATCATATAACTGGTTTTACGAAGGTTGTAAATCAGTGATATGTATACATATGTCAAAGTAGCGTTGTTTCTGTGGGTTTTACAAGAAACGTTCCTGCTGTGATTTTGATTTTAGGTGAAAATTGCTTGGAGTTACTCATGGAGTGTTACCGAAGTTTATTTCAATACGATCTAGTCGCAGAACGTTTTTCATAGGTTTTTTTTTAGAGGATTCTCATGACACATTCGTTTCTTGAACGAATTGGTCAACTAGAGGTGGATCTAGCTAACCATCGGGAGGATAGTGCTCCTTTTAACGTGCACGATGCTACATCTATTCTCGAGTTTTCTTCGTCGCAAATGTTTTCGATGCTTTTCCGTGACCTACTTGGTACAACGGAAACTGAAAGAAATGCTTTGGTGATTGAAGATTTCTCGTAAATTTTTTTTTTTAAAAACGAAACTAGCTTTCTGAAGCCGGAAAAGGCTTCAATACTTTGGCTAATTGTCGAGTTTCAGTTTGATATTGGTACAAGTTTTCTGTACGCATGATTGCGACAAGAAATGATGTATAGTTTTTGAGATTATGTTCATGATCGTCTGGATATGTTGCTAGCGTTTAGACGAATATTAAGATTGTCGTTTACCTATTCTTGACGATTTGGAGAGGTTTTTGAAGTTTGGGAGTATACGAGTATAGTATACGTACCTACTCCCCCATTTTTTTACGAAAGAAAACGGTTGAACCGATACTTTGAAGGGTTGTGTACGTTTCTTCTTCTGATGTTTGGAATGATCGATAATTCGGGACAATTTATAGACGACGCTTGGACTGTGATTTGGTTGTTTCCAAGTTGACGACTTGGGATATGTCAGTTCCGAGAAAATCGCCAGAAATGAATCGGTTTTAAGATGACGTTCATGTCTCTAACTTTTCTCTCTTTAGCAAGCGAGCTTGATATGCGTGGCGATCGTTTCTTGACTTTCGGAGAGTTTAGATCGGTTTGCAAGATCTGGATGAACAATTATGGAACAATATATCGAGACAGAAAAAATCGCTTAAAACTTAGTTCGCTAGACTATCCGCCTAGGTTTTACGTTCCCTAAAGTTCTATGGCAGCCTCAAAGTAATTTCCTACGAAAATTCCAAGACTGATTTCAAAAATTTCAAGTCGGAAATACCTTAGTTCTCTCGAAGATGCAGTTTTGTTTCTTCTCAGTTTTGCTTGCTCATTTCCCTTTCCTCTTCTCGTGTATGTTCGCCATTTCCGATATTGGTGTTTATCCTTTGAAACTTGACATTTATTTTCCGAACTTGACTGTTATCTTCTCCTTATATACGACGTCAAAAAAGGTTCAACGTAATCGTATAGTTAAGGCGGCTAAGGTGTTAAGTTAACCGTTGCCGTTTTATACGATTAATCTGAATCCATTCGAGAAAACAGGTCTTTGCGGTTTTTTTTTATATCATAAAGTCTCAATGGTAACTTCAATCGAGGCGAAACAAGAGACATTTCGATCGAGATTCGAAAGTGAACGCAAAGATGGAGGTAGGGCGAGCAGGAACAAGCCAAGGAGTTTAAGATGAGTTTTACTTGTTTTTGTCGTAAAATCTCAACGGAAACTCCGATTGAGACGAAACGAAAAGCATTTCGATGAGGATTCAAAGGAGAACGCAAAGGAGGACCCCTTTGAGGCCTGACAGGTTGCTATAGCGAGTGAGGATGTCATCTCGGTCGCTATAGCGAGTGAAAGGGAGCCGAGACGAGTCCCACTTGTTTTCGTCGTAAAATCTCAACGGAAACTCCGATTGAGACGAAACGAAAAGCGTTTCGATGAGGATTCAAAGGAGAACGCAAAGGAGGACCCCTTTGAGGCCTGACGGGTCGCTATAGCGAGTGAGGATGTCATCTCGGTCGCTATAGCGAGTGAAAGGAAGCCGAGACGAGTCCAACTTGTTTTCGTCGTAAATTCTCGATGGAAATTCCGATTGAGACGAAACGAAAAGCATTTCGATGAGGATTCAAAGGAGAACGTAAAGGAGGACCCCTTTGAGGCCTTACAGGTCGCTACGTAGCGACTGACGGTCTGACAGGTCGCTACGTAGCGAGTGGAAGCAAGCCAAGAAGTGTCCTACTTGTTTTCGTCGTAAAATCTCAACGGAAACTCCGATTGAGACGAAACGAAAAGCATTTCGACGAGGATTCAAAAGAGAACCCAAAGGAGGACCTTTCTGAGGCGTTACAGGTCGCTATGTAGCGACTGACGGTCTGACAGGTCGCTACGTAGCGAGTGAAAACAAGCCAAGAAGAGTCCTACTTGTTTTCATTGTAAAATCTCAACAGAAACTCCGATTGAGACGAAACGAAAAGCGTTTCGATGAGGATTCAAAAGAGAACCCAAAGGAGGACCTTTCTGAGGCCTTACAGGTCGCTATGTAGCGACTGACGGCCTGACAGGTCGCTACGTAGCGAGTGGAAGCAAGCCAAGAAGAATCCTACTTGTTTTCGTCGTAAAATCTCAACGGAAACTCCGATTGAGACGAAACGAAAAGCGTTTCGATGAGGATTCAAAAGAGAACCCAAAAAATGAGCTTTCTGAGGCCTTACAGGTCGCTACATAGCGACTGACGGTCTGACAGGTCGCTACGTAGCGAGTGGAAGCAAGCCAAGAAGAGTCGTACATGTTTTCGTCGTAAAATCTCAACGGAAACTCCGATTGAGACGAAACGAAAAGCGTGGCGATGAGGATTCACAAGAGAACCCAAAATAGGACCTTTCTGAGGACTTACCGGTCGCTACGAAGCGACCGAGCACGCACTGCTCGGTCGCTACGTAGCGACCGAGCGGTGTGCGTGCTCAGTCGCTACGTAGCGACCGAGCAGTGTGCGTGCTCGAGATTAACTTTGGGGTTTTTCAGCGGTTTTTTTGGGAGAACAAGTTTTATCCTTCCGAAATATTTTCGGAAAACGTGTTTTGGTAAAACCCTTACGCATCGAGATTTCTTTTGTTCGGTAATGAGCCAAACTTACGGGGTTTTGATAAGATTTATCGTTTCCCTTCGTGTTTACAGGGAGAAATCACGAGCTTGTTTTAGTGCTCTTCCTGTGGCGGAAGGTCGCGACTAAGTTTTCGATTTTGTTGAAAACTACGGCGTTTGCGTAAGGGTTGGCCATAGGAGCAGTCAGTGCTGCGAGTTTGTCTTTCATATATCCAGACATCGTTTCGATCAAGCGTTTTGTGGCCATGAGTAAGAGTAATCCGTTACGAACCCTCCTTCTAGCGTCAAACTGTGGGAACCGAAATTCGCACTGTCGATTTCCGTTTAAATAAGGAAACTAGAAAAACCCTAATTTCCCAGAGGTCCCGGATCTCTGCGAGAGCCAACGACAAGTGACCGAATATATGCGGAAATCATGAAAAGATAACAAACAAGTTTAGAGAAAACAGTAGATCTTATTTCGAATCCGCGTAAGAGCGTTGCGATCATTACAAGAGATCATAAAAGCTTTGGCCGCAAAGGCTGTCAGCGAGTTACTTAGTTCTAGCGGCCTAAAAGCTCAAACCTAGTTGAGTCGCAGCTCGATAACAAAAGACGAAAAAAGATACATAAAAGGTTTTTGATTGATTTCGGACTGAACCTTGCTAAAGGCTGCCTACGTACCCCTTTCGAGGATCAAGCCGAACGTAGTTCAATTGACAGAGCTGGACAAGAGACCGAACTGCCTGGGCGAGTTCGTCTAGTAATTGAGTGCCAGTCATAGAAACCGAACTTGTCGAGAATAAAGCCTAAAGTTTCTAAGTGCAAAGAATTCCGAGTCTAAAAAGTTCTCCCCATGCCTCTCGCCTAGGACTCCTTATATACTAGCTCCAAGGTCGGTTTATGCTTTTACACTTCTGCCCCTAAGCCGTCATAGCATAAAATGGAGATATTCTATTTTTTCCGATCTTCGTATTTATCTTCAAAATTTCGTATTTATCCGCGGAAACTTGACATTTATCCTTCCTTGCGCGCCAAGCGTAAACCGTCATACGTTTTATGGGCTTTTGGTTAAGAAATCGTAAGTTGGGCCTCGAGTCGTGTCTTAGGTCCCTTTGGGCCGTCTTCCGACTCGAAACGTTTATTACGACTTCTTTCGATAAAGAACGAACTTTCCACGGTTTTTATCGCAAAGTTTGATTGATGTCTTAGAATGGTCGGAAGACATGAACTGAGTTTGCTACGGTCTTCGGGATATAGCATCGTAGGATAGACGAGAATGCATGAATTGGTGTCGTATCGACATTTCGGAAGAGTTCGGTCGCTACGTAACGACCGAACAGAATGCACGCTCGGTCGCTACGTAGCGACCGAGCGGGACGAACGCTTGGTCGCTACGTAGCGACCGAGCTTGGCTCGAGCTCGGTCTCTATGTAGCGACCGAGCGGGACGGACGCTCGGTCGCTACGTAGCGACCGAGCTGTGTGCATGCTTGGTCGCCGCGTATCGATCGAGCTTGGCTTGTCCGTGGTCCGATTGCCGTACTCGAGCTTGTCCGCGGCCGAATTGGATACATGTCTGTTTCCTTCGGACAATCGGTATTTAGTGGTTCGATTGAGATTTGAACAAGATTTTACCGCAAGGCTCTTTGTAAAGTTATCTTTACGAAGATTACTTTTTCGTAAAAACGTTCATGCTGATTTTTACGGACTTTCAAGCATTGATTCCGTCGTGACCGATTTTGACCCCAACAAGTGTTATTGATAGGATTTGCCAAAGAAAAATTTTATAAGAAAAAAAAAGCATGATCAAATATATGAATGGCCATAATTGTTTTTACTTATTTGAACAATTTAACCTACTTTAGACTCTGTGTATTATTAAACATCTAAAATTGTATCAACGATTTACATGACATATTATATAATTAGGTTACATAATTTACATTCTTGTAATTACATAACCATCATTTGTTTGAACTTTTATGGGCATAACATTAAAAATTGTTATAGTGGTTAAAGTGTCATATATATTTTTGTCCTGTATTTTTAAAAATGGTTTGAAAGCAATGTAAATATATTTTATCTCTAAAAGTTCAAAAATTAATGGCCAATTTTACCATATTTTACTAAAATCTAAGAACTTATTCTAGCATAACTATTTCTAGCTGAAAGAAAAGATTCAAATTAGCCAACTTTCTTTTTCATTCTCGGCACAAAACACTAATATGAACATATTTTGTTTCCACCAAAAAAGAGTTTGGTATATTAGATGTTTTTGTTAAAAGAAAACTATCTACTAGTTAGAGTCTGTAGATACATTAATTTAGAAACATCATTTTTTGAAATTACAATATATATATATATATATATATATATATATATATATATTCAACGCATTACATCATATGTGAGGCATTGATGTTTCTTGGGCCATCCTGGGCCGACTACTGAGCTTCGTACAAAACCTAAAGAAATAAGAAGATTGAGTTAGTTTCATCCGTATCCAAGAAGTTTATAAAATCTTATAAACTTAGGATAAAGGAATCACATTACACAATCTTGTATAAATAGGAGTCTAATCTTCCATTGTTAGACACATAAACATATAATCGCTCATAGAACACACAACTAGTGCGAGGCTTGTAATCTACTCGATCCATAGTGAAAACAGTTAGTCACCGGTTTGGAGAGAACTTGCCAAACATATTTTGCGTTTGATTCGTTTTTTACAAGAACAGCCAAGGTCGATTCTCTACCAGTGGTATCAGAGCCAGGTTAACAGATATCCAAGGTGCATAGATTCGAAGGCAAGAGTCAATAAACAAGCAAGGAGAATTCTTATATGGTGTGGTGAAGAATACTCAGCTCGTTGGTATTGAAGCTTGACGGGTACGGCGTGTTACAGAAACCTGCAAACAAAGGAGAAACAAGTTTACCGGTTAATAGAGGATGCAAGCAACTTCATGGAAATTTGAAGTGGAGAAGTTTGATGGTAAGGGTGACTTTCGTCTATAGAAGTATTAGATGATATGTCAGCTTGAGATTGTTGGTTTGGGTTCTGTTCTTAAGGAGAAAACTCTTTCTACTTCTATGGATGTTGAAGGTGAAGAACAGAAGGATTCTAAACCGGACCCTAAGGAGCAAGACCAGGAGCTGCGTACAAAGAATTTGATCAGTATGTGTCTGTCTGATCTTATTCTACGGAAGGTCATGCATGAGCCAACGACATTGGCTATGTGGAAGGCTCTAGAAGCGGAGTATCAGACAAAGACGTTACCTAATCGAATCTACATGAAGCAGATATATGCAGGTTTCAGGATGGAAGAACACAAGACCATTGAAGAAAATTTGGATGTGTTTCTGAAACTTGGGGCTGATCTAGCAAGTCTAGATATTAAGATCAGTGAAGAAGATCAAGCTATTCAGATCTTAATCATCTTACCTAAGTAATATGAGTCTCTCGTTGATCCTTTAAAATACGGCAGCGGAAAAGAGACTTTAACGGTCCGTGATGTTACAAGCTCGGCTTATTCTAAGGAAGTTGAATTAAGGGAGAAGGGACTTCTTAACAAGTCTAAAGGTAACTCGGAGGGGCTGTTTGCTGGCGAAAATAGAGGCAGAGGTGAGAAGAAGAACGACAAGACTTGGAGAGCTAGATCTAAGAGCAAAAACAGATTAAAATCAAGACCTAAGTTCTCTAAAGAATGTTGAACGTGTGGCAAGGAAGGACACTTTAAAAAGCAGTGTCCAGAAAGAAAATCAGAAGCCATCAAATTCGGTCATCATTGCTGAAGAAAAGAAGGAACCATTGGTACTAGTGGCTAGCCAGCAAGCTACTAAGCACAAGTGGGTACATGATTCTAGTTGCACATTCCATATCACTACGAATAAAGATGTTTTATTTGATCTTGAAGACATAGAAGGAGGGAAGGTTTTGATGGGAAATAACTTTTTCAGCGAGATCAAAAGGATAGGAAAGATCCGGATCCTGAACGATGATGGATCAAACGTGCGTTACATGCCAACAATGGGCAGAAACCTTATATCCTAAGGTTTGTTGGAGAAGATGGGATGCACATATGAAGGCAAAGACTTCATGGTGCAGTTTTACAAAGGAGATCAGAAGGTTATTTCTGGAAAATACTGTGATGGCTTTTATTACTTACAAGAAATGGTATTGAATGGTGAAGCTGCAGTCGCAAGGCCGGATATCAATCTGACTAAGAGATGGCACTCTAGAGTTGGAAATATGAGTCTAAAGGGCATGCATATCCTAGTCAAAGATGAATACTTAAGCGAGAAGGATGTGAAGACACTGGAGTTTTGCGAGAATTGCGTTTTGGGAAAAGCACATAAGTTAAGCTTTTCAAAGGGCAAGCATACGTCTAAGGAAGTCCTAGAATACATCCATTCCGATTTATGGGGTTCACCTTTGGTGGTTGAAAGTCTAGGAGGATGCTACTACTTTGTTACATTAATTGATGACTTTTCTAGGAAAGTATGGATCTATTTCCTAAAGGATGAAGTGTTAAAGAACTTGAAAGAATGGAAAGCCAGAATGGAGACAGAAACATGAAAGAACGTGAAGTGTCTTAGGACAGATAACGGATTAGAATTCTGGAATACATAGATGGACACTTTGTGTAAGGAAGCAGGGATTAAACGACACATAACATGCGTCTATACTCCACAACAAAACAGAGTATCAAAACGCATGAACCATATGATTATGGAGAAGGTTCAGTGTATGTTGACAGAGGCATGCTTAGAGCAAAAGTTCTGGGCGGGAGCAGCTTTGACGGCTGTCTACTTGATCAACCGATCTCCAAGTTCAGAAATTAACTTCAAACTACCGGAAGAGATGTGGTCTGGAACTAAAGCTGACCTAAACCATCTAAGGAAGTTCAGATGCACAACATATGTTCACGTGACTCAAGCCAAAACCAGTCCAAGAGCAATGAAATGAGTTTTCATGGGATATCCTAAGGGGACTAAAGGCTATCGGATTTGACTACCAGAAGAGCTAAGATGTTCAGTAAGCAGAAACGTGATCTTTAATGAAGAAGATATATTTAAAGATATCAAAGGAATCAGCGAGATGAAGAAGAGAACAAAGAAAGTAATGTTCAATCCAGTGCTGATAAGGACCTTCAAATGTAGTTACTGACGAAGACACAGAGGATACAGTTCAAGGTGGAGTTTCTCCAGCATCAGAAAACTAAGAAACCGAATCCTTAAGCTCGGAAAGTGAAGAAGAAGTTATGGAAGCTTAACGAGAAAATCTAGATAACTACATTCTTGCGAGAGACAGAATCAGAAGAGAAGTGAAGAAGCCTTCTAGGCTTGATGATTCAGACTGCATGGCTTATGCTCTAGCTACAACAGAAGAGATAAATATGGATGAACCTAAATTCTATTTAGAAGCAAGAAGAAGTAAAATCTGGAAGTTATGGAACGAAGGAATGCAAGAAGAAATGGACTCTTTGGAGAAAAATCAGACTTGGAAGCTGGTTGAAAAACCAGAGAATAAGAAGATCATTGGCAGCAAGTGGGTGGGTCTTCAAGCTGAAAGAAGGCATTCCTGAAGTTGAGAAGCAGAGATGTAAAGCTATATTAGTAGCTAAGGGGTTTTCACAAGTTGAAGGGATCAATTACACAGAGGTGTTTACTCTAGTGGTGAAACACGTGTCGATCAGAATTATGTTGTCACTTGTTGCAAATTACGATTTTGATTTGGAACAACTGGACGTGAAAACAGCTTTCTTATACGGAACGTTGGACGAGGAGATTTTTATGGCACAACCAGAAGGTTTCGTTGAGAAGGGGAAAGAAGATCAAGTTTGTCTCTTGTTGAAATCTCTTTACAAATTAAAACAATCACCAGGACAATGGAATAGAATATTCGACAGCTTCATGAAACAAAAAGGCTTCGACAGAAGTGCATACGACCCTTGTCTCTACATGAAAGGTTCGGATTTATCTCATACGACAGAAGCGCATACGACCCCTCGATGACATGTTGATAGCATCAAAGGATTCTAAAGAAATTAAGAGAATCAAAGATAGCGTGAAGAAAGAGTTTGAGATGAAGAACCTTCGAGCAGCTTCAAGAATACTTGGGATGGATATTATTAAAGACATGAAGAAATGAACTCTAAAGCTATCGCAAAGAAAGTATTTATAGAAGGTTCTGGAAACTTTTAACATGGCAAAGAGCAGAGCAGTGGTTACTCCTGTCGGACCACAATTTAAACTTAAAAGTTTGACACAAGAAGAAGAAGACATGTAAGCGAGTATCATAAGGAAAGTACCACACGCATCAGCGGTTGGAAGCTTGATGTACGCAATGGTGGGATCTAGACCGAAATTATGTTTCACAGTGGGCTTGATCAGACGTTACATGAGCAAGCAAGGAAGACAACACTGGGAAGTTGTTAAGTGGGTGATGAGATACCTACGAGGAGCTCTAGATTCAGACCTATTGTTTACTAAAGGAGAAGATTTCAAAGTACGAGGGTTATGTGACGCACACTATGCAACCGATTTGGATAGAAGAAGATCTGTTACAGGATATGTGTTTCAACTCGGAGGCAACATAATAAGCTATAGAGATCAGGTCTCCAACATATTGTCGCACTATCAACGACAGAATCAGAATATATGGCCTTAGCCGAAGCTTTTAAAGAAGCACTATGGCTAAAAGGTTTGTTAGCAAATTGGATTTGAGCAAGACGATGTGAGAGTGTTGCCTGATTCTCAAAGTGATATACACTTAGCTAAGAATGGAGGATTCCATGAAAGGACTAAGCATATAGATACTAGACTACACTTTATGAGAGACGTAACTGAGGCTGGTGACGTTACGGTTTATAAGATTCACACATCTATCAATCCGGAGGTTTTCCTAACTAAGTGTGTACCTGGACAGAAGTTCGAGAAATGCTTGGAGATCCTCAAGGTTCTGCCTTAGTAGGTCTCATGTGGCTGCAGGTGACAAGGCTGTCGAGTTGTTCACCTCGCGGAAAGGCCACAAAAGAAGGAATCAGTTTCAGGAAAAGCAAACTGATGGTTTGACAGGAATTTATAAAGCTTGGTAAAAGATGAGTTCAGAAGATTGCCTGAAGTCGTATGGTTGCAGCGAGGAAACGTCTACAACAAAGCTGTAAACTTAAAGCTATTAGTTTACAGGTTTAAGTTCTTAAATAAATTGAAGAAACAATTGTGTCTGTTACCTAAAGGAAGCAACGGTGGTGAAGAGACGTCGACACCATGAGCTGGAAATTAAACAAGGAGATATGTTTAATCATTTAGCTAAGGAATTTCATTACAGGTTACAAAGGGGGCTTAAGACACTTATCAAAGTGGAAGAAGTCAAAGCAAAAGGAGATACCTTTGAGCTTTGACAAGTCTGGTTCGGTTATGTTGTGAGGTTGGTGTGCAAGAGGAACTTTGTCACCGGAGAATCACAGAAGTCAAGCTGAATTCATCAAGGGACGAGCTGGAAATAGAAATCAAAGGTTAGGGTTTTGTTCAAATGTCTAAGGACACAGACAAGAGAGAGCAAACGAAACCTGAGATTTTAATGGTGGAGGCGGTGGAAGCTAACACCGGTGAAGACAAGCGGCGGTGATGTTGGGATCTTGTCTGTTCACAGAGAATCGAAGAGAGGAAGTGTTCAAAAAGAGAAGAGAAGCAAGGATCGGAGAACGCATACGTCTCCCATAAAGACGGTGTCGAGGAACAGGTGGTGCGTCGGAGAAAACGAGGCGGCGAGCTCGTCGGAGCTTTGGGTTTCTTTTCGTAGAGAGAGAGAGAGAGATGGAGAAACCGAGAAGCCAAGGAATGACCAAAGAGTCAAGATGGAGAATGTGAGGCCTTGATGTCTCTTGGGTCATTCTGGCCGGCTACTGAGCTTCGTACAAGACCTGAAGAATTAAAAAGATTTGGTTAGTTTCATCCTTATCCAAATTTTTTTATAAAACCTTATAAACTTAGGATAAACATGTTATTCCATTTACAACAAGAAATCACATTAGACAATTTTGTATAAATAGGTGTCTAGGCTCTCATTGTTAGACACATAAACATATAATCGTCCATAGAACACGCAACTAGTGCGAGGCTTGTAATCTATTTGATTCATAGTGAAAAGTGTTTGTCTCCGGTTTGGAGAGACTTGCTAAACATATTGTAAAAACTAAAATATAATATTATGAGATTAATTCATGTAAAAATATTAATATATCAAATATAAATATTAATTAAATTAAAAATTTAATGTTTTAAAAATACGGATCCGGATCCGGATATCTGGACCTAAAAATTAAGATATTCGGATTCGGTTTGGACGGATCCAAGATTTTACTATCCGGATTCGGATCTGGGCACCCCAGATATCCTATTTTTGAAGCGGATCCGGAGCAGATCTCGGATCGAATCCAGATATCGGATAATAAGTCTCAGGCCTAATGTGGGGGGTGTTATGATCGTCCAATTTAACTAATTTACAACTATATATTGTTTTGCTTGTTTTAATGATTACCATTGGTCACCATTTAGAGCCAAAATGATTCCTTGTTAAATATGGGATGGAACAACCATTCATTTTCATTCCTACAATTTTATTCCTATTCGTTCATTTTCTATTTGTTCCTCTTGTTTCCAGAATGGTCACCAGTCGGACAATATATATACATGTTTTGTTTTCTATATTTGTCCTTAATTAGTAGTTATTTTTCCTGTTTTTTCCTGTTATATATCGTCATGTCTGCATTAAAATTGTCAATATTTTGTTCTTGTTTTTGGAATAGCATACTTCAAAGGTCGTAGAAATCATTCCACATAACAATTACTGAAGAAGCAGATATCCAAACAACAGAAATGAAGTCCTCCTCCATAGAAGCACACAATACCTTTCAACGTGTTAAACTAATGCTTCATAAAAAGTATGTGCATATAAACCGAGAATCAAAAACCAAACTGGAACCGAACAAAAAGAATGAATCCAGAACCAGACTGATGTTCACAAATAAAAGAGTTGTTTCTATATTTATAAAACCAAAAAAAAAAAAACAGAAACCAAACCATAACCGAATGGACATCGGAATATCTAAAATACAATTTATATATTTTAAAATGTCAATTCTATTTAATTTGAATATTACCAAATATTTTTTAAATACTACTTATAAACCGAACTACCGAGAAAAAAAACTTATCTGACTATTTTTATCCAAAATATTTAAAATTATTCTGAAAGAATTGAATTACCCAAACAGTTTTTATTCGAAATATTTAAATTTATCTAAGTTACCTAGAAAACTGAAAATGAACCAGAAACAAATTGGAACAGAAATTTAAGGGATATTACCCAGTTCCTAACCATGTTACCTGAACGGAACCGAAAACAAAAATAATCAATGGATTTCATAAAAAATCGAACAGTTACCGATCTCGGAATTTAAAAAAAAAATACATGAATAGAAGCACATTGAAGATAACTATATTTTGATGAGATGAGAAGGGGATAGATCGAACCAGGCGGAAACCAAACTGAAAATAGACTATTGAAGCTAGAAGACTCGCTAGACCCCACAAGATTAGAATCCGGCGAAAGACATATTTGTCACAAGATCTTGATCAGAAAAAATTAAGTTGGTAATTGGAGACAAACCCCACTCAAAATATCAAAAAGATATGGGACCACAAGCTCCACAATCACCCAGAATCAAATAGTTCTGACATAAGACGCATTTGCATCAAAACATCTACATGCATAAAAAACTAGACATAAAAGAGAAGACAAAAAATACAAGAGCCCGACCGAAGATGGCGCTATGGCAGCCTCCATGGCTTCATCCACTGGCTGAAAAAAAAAGGAAAAAATGGAGGTTGATTCTTTATGTGTCCTGGCTTGCTATCATTTACACTTACTCACTAACAAAGTTACAACAATTTGTTGGAGATAGATTACATCCTCCGAACAAGATCCATCAAGGTAATTGAACTCGGCAAGAGAATAGATTTGGAGAAAATAAGGAAGGCAGTCAGCTATAAAAGGAGAATGTAAAGGATGAAGAAAAGACATTCAAAAATGCACACAAGTCGGTAAAAGATTAGGGTGTACATAGCTAATCTTGTTCTTGCCGAGTTGATCATCTCTTACGATATTTTAGTCTTTTGTAGTTACTTTTTAATCATTAAACAAGTGTCTTTTAAACACCCACCATCGAATTGTGTCTTCAATACGTATGTGCCGAATTCGTATTAAACACAACTTTACAATTAATATATTTTTAATAATTTTTGAATCTATAAAGTAACACTTTGCAATTACAGAATTAAACACTAACATATATCCTTTATATATTAATTAAGAAACATTACAATCTTTAAGTGTAGCCACGTGTCATCACCAGAATGAAATTCAAAATCCTTATAAAATAATTTGGTCCAATTAAGCATATATTATACTTTTCATTAAACTAATCATAAAATTAATTAAAGTGTACACTTACTATTTTCTTTTCTTTCCTTAAATAAAAACTACGAGATTACCAAATATGACTAATATATATATGACAATTAGTGATTCTAATAATAAAGATTTGATAATATTTTATATCTCATCCATCATTTTTTGTTTAATTTTATATTATTAAAATAAATTAAACAGTCATATAAACTATAAAATTAAAATATAGATTTCGTATATGTTATATTTTGAATTTTTAAAAACGAAAAAATTACTAAAACTGTTAAAATTATTATGTTAAAAATTAATGATCAAATATTTAACATCCTATATATATTAATAGAGAAACATTTAAAAAGTTTAGAACATGTAGTTTGTACTAATTAAAAAAATATCATGTTGAAGTTTGAAAATCAATTGAGAATTTTGTTAGTTCAAAATTAAATTGCTAGGGAACGTTATATTATATAGTATGTCCATTATAGACCATTTATTTATCAAATTGAAATTTATTATATATTATTTTCCTTAAATAAAACCTACGGAATTACCTAATGTTATTCTGATATATATAGTAATTAATGATTTTAAATAATGAAGATTTGCTAATAACTCTATACTTTCTATAATTTTTGTTTAATTCTTAATTTTTAAAATAAATTACACAATTACATTAATCATATATTAAAATTTTAGATTTTTTTATATGTTATATTTTGAATTTTTCAAAACGAGTATAAATTACTAAAACTGTTAAAAATCTCACATAAACTTTTGTGATCAATGTTTAATTTTTTTTCTATAATAAGATACAACAATAATAAAATCATATAAATAAATAATTTTATTTTAATAGGTGTCTATGTATATATATATATATATATATATATATATATATATATATATATATATATATGTACTTCATATCTTTGATTTATATGTGCAAGCCAATTTATTACATAATAGTAACTGATTTCTTAGTTATTTAATATACAAGACGTCTATCTTAACCTAAGTATGTATCTATTTAATAATTTTGAATCTTAAACATTTTCTAAATCTCAGGCCAAAAAAAAAAGAAAGAAATGAGAATAAACTCAAAAATCAATATTTATATCGAGCAAAAACCAAAATGACACAAAAAAGAGAAAAATATCGAAGATAGATAGGATTGGCACGTGAACGTAAACTTATCATAACCATAATTAAAATTTAAATTGCTAATCATAATATAAAACCGAGCTGTCATAGTTTCATTAACCAAATAGTAGGCATGATATTCTCCGGCCTAAACGTTAGGTTTTTATGCGATAAATAATTTTTGACCTAAAATATTTTAAAAATAAGATCAGTTCACTAGTAAACAAATTATGTAATTAACAAAAAAAAAATTAAAAAATTATTTAAGGGCCAGAAATATTAATTCGATCAATAATATAAATTTTATTTTCCATACGATATTTCTTAAATAATTTTCATATAAATTTTTAACCTGCGCAAAGCGCATGTCTTATCCTAGTAAAAGGTTATTAGTAGGCTCTACATACAGATTTTATTAAGGGAGAATTGAAAAAATGGGACACTTTGAACTTTTGTTTGTCACAATAAGATTTCTCATATTTTTACCAATTTTGGACATGTATTACCCCCTTCTTTAATGGGAAAATAGTAAATTACATTTTAAAAATGTACAAAAATATGAAAACTATTGGAAACATAAGTATGACAATATATATGTTTAAACTTTTTTTACAAAAATTGGAATCATATTTTATTTTATCTTCTAGGTACAGTTAGAAAACTCATTCTGGTAATCTATCTAGTTTATATGTTTGATTTTAAGTTTTAAACATAGATATATCAAGGATATATACCGTAAACTAACATTTCTTGTATATTCTAGCACATATAGAATCAATTACGTTATAATCAAGAAAGATGTATGCGGTCAACCTACAGTTTGATAACGACATATAGCCACAACTCAATGATATACTTGACATAACTTGTTCTGCCTTTTACCTTATATGACGCCTACATGAAGAATACATTTTTCACCTCCTATACGGTGTTCTGGTTATGTAGTGTACATATTCTACGCAAATCGTAAAAATATGGAAACTTCCATATTCTGTTAAAGAAGTTTCCTAAATCTAAACTAAATCTTCCCTAAATATCTCATAGAATATTATCTCCCACGTTTTTCTCCTTCTCCCACGATCTTTTCTCTTCGTTGTTTGTGTTTCTCTCTTCTTGATCAACATAGTCATCTCTTTTCTCTATCAATACAACATGATTCTAATCTATGTTAAATCTGGTGAATGGATGTCTAGTTGCAGTGATGAGTGGAGTTTCGTGGTTGACAAAGAAAGACGTTGTCGAATGGTAACATTAGAAACTACTGCTACGTTGAAGCAGCTCAAGATCATGGTGTGTGAAGATTACGGGGTGGACCATAATGTCGTTAATACTGACTCATCATAATCATAATAGCCAATTATTGGCTTTAAAGCATTGCAAGTTCTCAAAATGTCTCAATATAAAGCTCATGTACACCAACACACTGATTAAGATGATAGAACTAATAAAGCAACCAAGCAAACACCACATTCAGTTTTTTTCGATCTTATTTCTCATATTCTTAGACAATGCGCAATGTACTTGTGAGATTATTATTGACAATCATCATTGTCCCATTGCATACTTCTGGGTCCACGATCGGGCAGTGCTCTCGTACTTGACACCGGTCTGTCTTGTAGGTGTGAGCTATTTCTGGAACCAAAGGATCATCAGGGTTTGGATCTGTCAGCAATGAACATATAGACAGAAGAACCTGTAGAAAACCAACACCAACCTGTTTTAGCACTTGAGAATATGAAAATTAAAGAATCTCAGTTTATCCACGAAAGTATATTCAAGCAAGTCACTCATGTAAAATATAAAATGGAAATCCAGATGTCATGTCATCAATATTGATAAGGAAGACCTTGATTAGAAGGTAACTCCTAATAAAAGAGATAGCCCCTCGAGAATCACTGAGCTAATACCAAAATATAAGCTCAATCTTTGGCCAAAACGAATAATCACAACAGAGGAGGTGGGTAAAGACGTGACTGTAACATATCATCACCGACATGACCTAAACAACAATCATCAATTTCATTAGAACCAAAATAACTCATACTGTAACATAAAAACACATTCACTATCTACTGATGATACAGAGTGTGAAGCGAAGAGAAAGAAGAGACTGTCTGACGAAATCGTAGAGAACAAATCACCATTAGAGACGAAATAAAAAGGAGGAAAGACGAAAACGAGATTAGAGACGAAATAATTGATGATTTCCGATAAAGAAACAAGTATTCTCTGCTCACCTTAAATCACCATTGATAGGGGTTGAAGGTACGTTGGAGAAGAAGATGAAAGGGAAAAGGAAATTAGGGTTAAACGAATTGTTTTAACTCTTTCGTGGATTTCTATTAATATTCTTTTTTCTGTTTTTATTTTTCCCTTTTTAATAAAACTTAATCAATTACAAAATATTAAGATTAATTAAGTTAATTGAAGGATATAATGGTATTAAAGAGAATATAAATCTTAGTTACCTAAATAATCTTCTACAAATTCTATTGGGACAAATCTTAGTTAAAAGTGTCTATTTTTTCCAATTTTCTCTTTTATTCTTTTATTAATTGGTTGCCTTATAGTATTGAAATCTGTATTTTCCCATTTTCTAATGCATCTCATTTTTGGAGAAAAAGATGTTCCTCATTTATTTGTACTAGTTGTTTGTCCGGGCTACGCCCGGGATTTTTTGTTCTATAATTTAATTATTTTTCTATTACAGTTTTTATTTGAATATAAATGTACATATATACATTAGAATTTATTATAAAAATTTAAAACTATTTATATTATATTCTTTGTCTAGTAAATTTGAAATGTTAGAACTCATAGTTTTTTGTGCGTTCTTTATTTCAAATTATAGATGTAATGTGTATGAGTTAGAAATTAACTAAACATTAATTTAAAACATAATATAAAATGTAATTTTATTGGTTAAATTTTTGAGATATATTTAATTATAAAGTTTATGCATAGATAATTAATATTTAATATATTTTAATATGTATGAAAAATATTAAAACTTATATTTTTTCAAAAAACAGAGGCTGTATATCTTTTGAATATATTTTACTACTAATCTAATTTATTACATATTTGAGTGTTAAATATTATTGTTTATACTGTAAATTAACTCACTAATTGTGTTAAAGTTTAGTTTATTTATTTAGTAATTGGAACTCACCGGAAACTGGCTTAGTTCTGGAGAAGGGAAATTATATGATGGTAAATGTGGTTACATCTTTGAAGTTGAGCTATATTGTTTAATAATGTGTAGTTGTATTGAAATGAAATTTGGTTTGAAGATAATAAGTCATATACAATTTAGGAGGTTATTTGCCTATTACGTATTAGCTGTAAACTTTGTTGGTGGAGAAGATTTTGGTGATTGTGATAGGTACTGAGGAGGAAAATGAGATTATTACTGGGATGAGCATTCGTATTGATCTAATGGGATGTAAGTTATTCTATTAATCCGAAGACTAATTTTAAACATGTTCTAAATTTTTTTTTTGAAAAACAGAGCTTAGTTGATTAGATACAAAATTTTGAAAACAAAACACATACACTAACATGACGGACGGTAGTAATGAGTTTTGAGTCATAATTCATTAATATGCGAAATTTAAAAAAGCTCTGGTGTAGTTTGTGGGAGTTGACATGAGGGTCATAGACTCCATTACTTGAGATTTTACTCAATGCATGTCAGAGAGCCCATGTTCCAGAACTGTTAGCTTCTCCGCACTCCGCAGTCATTTCGGGAACAACAGGTCGAGCACTTGGCAGAGCTACCTCGCCTCTGTTTTTTTCAACCATCCCATGCCTATCAATCAAGCCTTATGCTGGTCATAGGAACACCAATCTACACATCATGAGAGGTATTTGTTGTTACAGATGCAGCTCCCAGCATATCAGCGATGGGGTTGTCATTACCTTCCTGCGCAGACACCAGAGCACTCTTTTTTTTTCCTTGTTGATTTTTATTTTGTTGCATTTTCTTCCCAACCCGCAAGTATCATACACTACAATTCTTCCCTCTGTTGAGAAACCAGATACAATACAAAAATCAATTAACAAATGAACTTTAAAGATTAAAATCCCATGAAGGGGATGATTATTTGCCTTTTTCTTTGGAGAGACAGCTGATTGTTTGTTGAAATCCTTCAGCAGCAAGTGTGTCTTTCATGTACATCGCGGCAGCTGTAACTTCATCATGTGTTTCTTTCCATGTCAATCCTTGTGTTATCTGCATTCAAAGCGTTGCAACTTTAGAAATTTAGTATCAGACGCGAAAGAAAGTGGAGGATATATAATGTCTATATACCTGTGAAAAGAAGCCAGCCTTTGCCAATGTTGATAGACACATCGTCATCCTCCTCGAGATATTGGTATCAGACCAGCAACCTTAAAAAGTACACCTAAAGAGTTAGCTTTGGCAAAATAATCTCTTGAGACTTTAGATTGATGGTAAACCATTCTTAATTCATTTGACCTTCTCCATTAATACAGAGGAAACCTCTGATGCTTCAGAAACTCCTTCCCCTTGGTCACTATTTTCTCAAGATGCTTTGTATGCCTTCGCCTCTTTTATCACCTCAACATCTTCAACATTTTCTTTTGGTAGTTGTGTTATGAAACTCCATCTGAAGAAACAAAAGAATAATTTATTCCAATCTAGGACACACTACGCTAATCAAACAAACCACTTATCCTCACACGCTTTTTACAGACATTCTTTCTTGTCAGCCTCAGGAATTATTCGCGCTCTCAACATACTGACAGTTTATATCCCAAACAAAGAGAGTATGAAAATAGGTATCAGAATAATTGTTTTGTATACTTAGTGTTCAAATATGTAGACTCATTTTACTTACAAATGCGGTAGTAGAAACGCCAATGCACGGCCAAGTTTGAAAAGATCATCATGCTGTTCAAGAACTCTAGCTCTGACCGGTTTTGTACTTATATGGCTGTTGGCATGGTCATCTCTTGGAGCGACACTTATCCTCTTCGCCACCTTTAAAATCCTTAATCCTTGTAAACTCTTTTTCTTCTTGATTTCTTCAAGCAAGCATACTCCAATACAATCAAAAGTTAAACTATTATGGTACAAAGTACCACTGAGACCTTTGACCGCAACAGTATAAATACATAGTGAAATTATAACATAATGTTGCAAGATTTTGTGACACAGCGTCCAAGACATGAGCTAACTACGTTTCACAAAAGCCACAACACGAAGTTTCAAAAAGCAGAAGCTAGAGTGTGAAAATAAAATAAAAGCTTCATATCATCATCCCATAAGAAAGTAATGAAAGTATTGCAATAATTTTTAGTTGCATAGTAAGCAGACACAAAAGTGAGCACATTTCTGCTCCTTCTCTTAATTGTCTACAAAGCAAAAAAAAAATAAACTGATATGACCAATTGTGATCGGCTGATTGGTCACCAAAGTCCTTTGGTTCGTATAGCCAGACAATAAATTAGATATAGTCTAGAGTTAATAAAAAAGCCTGAGAATTAGACAATGAATTAGGTTCGGTCAAAATCCACACCAAAAGAAGCAGTAAGCGCATTAATCTTACCAAACAAAACTCATCATAAACATTGTGAGAGGAAAAAGTTACCTTGCGCCCTAGGTCATTGCAGATTTGCAGAAGAATTCTTCGATGGATACACGCGTGAGAGGGGGCGTTTGATTTGAGCAGCTTTAGGGATTCATACGGCGATGTCGTATATATATTTAACCTGGGAGAGGGGAATTAGGGAAGTTGAATAGTGATTCGTTGATTCATTGGCTTTGATCTAAAGCAAAGGTTGGGACGTTTAATGCAAGGTTCATTTAATGCACGGTTGAGATGTTACATTGAGGTTATAGCTTTAGGTTCTGGAAAAATCTACTGCTAACATATGAACGGAGAAAGTGAGAAGATAAAAAAACCTTAATACTTCAATGGGCTCGATAAAAAGTTTTGTAAAAGCCCAACCGAAAGATGAAACAAAAGCTGAGTCCAAAGAAGCCAACGAAATCAGACAATCACTAATGACATGGCAGAAAGGATTTCTATGATTGGTTGATTTTTTAATCTGAGGTGGACACTCTCCCTGCTCTAGTTATTCTACTTTTAGTATTGTGATTCAGTTTTCATCCTTTCAACGTTTGAACGTAATCAGTTTTTGTTGTTGTTCTGGTATGGTTGTTAAGAAAAGAAGAGATCATATATATTTGTTGCATAATGAGTACATTGCACTTTGAGTAACACGAAAATACATGAATATAAGAACTTCAAACTTATGATATGCATATTTATCATAGATATGATTTTGACCAAATTGTAATCAGAGGAACATTCTTAAATAATCATCCATACGCTTGTACTTGACATCCGGATAGAGACTTGACGCTTCTTCATCTTCTCCGACTTTGTGATCAGTGAGACATCCTTCATAGAAGATATGATAAAAATGTCCTATCCCTGCTTGATGTGGAATCTCCATGTCTACATTAATATAACAAATTAATTAACATTTAATGGGCTTTATGTTTTAAACGGACATAAAGCCTAGTCTATTAAGCACGTGTAGCTGAAAATGATATATAGTTTATATACTATGTTACATTATTAGTGGACTTACGTTCAATGTTGGCAAGGAAGTCTTTTGCAGCAATATTGGTTTTCTCCAATTCGTTTCCGGTTAGCTTTTCCCAAATTTTAACCAATTCATTTTGAGTGAGAACGTTGTCCTGAGGTCTGATATACACGGTTTTGTTCACTGTTCGTGGATCGTCTAGTGTTTTTGCGGTGTATTTTGCGATATCGTCTTCATCAGCGAACACCACTACGAAGATAACACCATTAAAGATTGATTGCTTTAGAAACTTATGAGGTTAATCATTCAAATCTAAGAACTAATTAATGACCACACTTAGAAGAGTAAAGTTTTTCTTTGGAGGTAGTAATGATTTTTACCTTTTACGTTTCCGTCTCCATATATATTAGCTTTTTTCTTTGGAGGGAGTAAAGTTTCCATCTGAGATAAGTTTCCGGCAAAATATGCGGCGAAGCAAGCGCCAACAACGTAAGTGTAAGGTATTCCGGCAGCTTCAATAGCATGACGCACTTCCATTTTTTGGTCGAACGTTTCTCGTCCTGGTGGTAAAGCATGTCCCATACGTGGTGGATCCATACCAAACTCAGATGGTAAAAACCGCTGAAACAATTATTTTTATCAATCTTATTATTTAAAAATAAAATATAATAGACACCCATCCAAAGTACGACAATGAAATGTTTTATCAAATTAACACACTTTTGATTTGTTTGAAATATTAGGTTAAGTTTTCTATTTAAGCATGTTATTAGAAACGTAAAAAGTTAAAAACAACAAACTTATCAGCAGTTTTTTAATTTTTCTCAGCCCACCAATCTTAATCTCACCTTGACATTACCAGCCTCTATGATGGCTTCAACGAGCTTAAGCTGGACAAGGATGTTATGGCTACGGAAGTGAACGCCCGACATGGCGGAGACAACGACGTCTACGAGTTTCACGGCTGATACGAGGCTTTGGTGGTCGGAGAAAGAAGCCTCGACGAGACGAGCACCTAGTTTCTTGAATGAGAAAAGGAGTTGGACTTTCTCGATGTCTAGACCAATCTCTGGCCGCTGCAAAACATAAGTTTCGTGACCTTCAGCCAAACACGCCCTCACGATTCTCTTCCCTAAGTAACCCGTCGCTCCCACCACCAAAACGCGCGTTTTCTCGCCGCTTTTGATCCCTCCCATTTCGTTTTTCTTGATTTTTGTGTTTGGTAGAAGTCTCTCGCTCGCTTCTGTATATATATATGGGTCGAAACATATATATGTGTATATATAGATATATGTATGTACATCTAATGGATTATTGTATGCATTGTAAGTAAAGTTATTGAGGGTAGATATGACGCCTATAAAATAAATTAATACTTTTCAGCTGAATATTTTTTTAATGAATGATATGTAAACGAAACATACGATTTGTTTAGGAGAGATATGTTTTTAACGAATTAATGTCATGTTAAAGAAACATACAGTTTGCATCTTATGAATGAATTAATGTTATGTTATACACAGTTAGTAACATATAGTGTGGAATTGGGTTATAAAATTAAAAATATAACTTATATATACGTATTTATATATGATACTTGAGATATAATGTGATGTGAAAAAGCTTATCATTGGATTATAAACATTCATTGTGGTTACATAAAAGCACTGAAATTTGTTTATGTTCAAAATGTATTTGACATTGTATGTATCCTAGTTATATGTAGTGGTTTTTGTAAGACAGCAGTTTTGTAGTGTCTTAAAGCAATTCATTTGAAAATATAAATTTTTAAGCTTTATAATCTTTAGCGGAAAAATATTGATATATTTTTCTGGGCTTTTTGCAAAATTGACCTACAACTCAAAGTCAAACACAAAACTAACTTCCTTTTTTTTTAGAAATTAGTTTTACCCTTTTCACCTCACAAGTTCATATAATTCACGAAAATGCCATCAATTTTTTTTATTTTTTTTCGAAAATGACATTTTTACTCTCTCATCCTCATCATTTTCAAGTAATTACAAGATTGCCATTGTCATCAATACCCTAACCACCATGAACAACCAATTTGAAGCTCTTAATGCTCCCAAAATCAATTTACTCTTCTTCTTCTCCATTCTTATGAACTAAACACAACATCTCTATCACTTTCTCTCCACATTCAACTAAAAAAAACCAAGATTTTGATTCTACATTTTTTATGGTTTATAGAGTCAAAGAAGTTAACGATTCTGGGTGGGTCACTTTCGTTTGAGATTATGTGTTCTTGGAGAAGCCTTATGTGTGCTAAGGAAGTTATTTCACCAATTTAAGGTATGAAATCGAGTTTTTTTTCCAGATCTGTTCGTCCAGACGGCTTACAGGTAAGTCGTCTGGTTGTAGATGACTTACCTGGAAGTCGTCTGGTCAACGCAGAGGTTATTTTTGCAATTGACTTTGAAATCTGTTTTCTGAGACGACTGAAAGTTAAGTCGTCTGATTTTGTTTGGTTACAAAAAAATCTCCAAAGAACCTAGACGACTTACATTTCAGTCGTCATAGGTTAGTTTTGCATTTAACTGGATTATTTCAGAAGTTTGACTTTCCTCGACAACTTACATTTCAGTCGTCTGGTAAAAATTGAAATATCAATATTTTATTAAAACTAGACGACTTACAGTTAAGTCGTCATAGGTTAGTTTTGCAATTGAAAAAAAAACTTCAATATTTAATTATACCCAGACAACTTACAATTCAGTCGTCCGCACGACGACTTACATGTAAGTCGTCCAGGATTTTATTCTGAGATTCTGGTCAAACCTCGTAAATCCTGGACGACTTACATGTAAGTCATCGGACAGACGACTGAATTGTAAGTCGTTTATATATAATTAAATATTAAAGTTTTATTTTTTAATTGTAAACTAACCTATGACGACTTAAATGTAAGTCGTCGAGTTTTAATAAATTATGGATATTTGAATTTTTCACCAGACGACTGAAATGTAAGTCGTCCAGGAAAGTCAAACTTCTGAAATAATACAGTCAAATGCAAAATTAACCTATGAAGACTGAAATATAAGTCGTCTAGCTTTTTGGAGTTTTTTAACCAAACAAAAGTAGACGACTTATTTTTCAATCGTCCCAGATAACAAATTTCAAAGTCAATTGCAAAAATAACCTCTGCGTTGACCAGACGACTTATATTTTAGTCATCTGGAAGACTTAGATTGAAGTCGTCCGCGTCGACCTAAATGGACGATTTCTCTGGAAGTCTACTAGATGACCTTCGTGGATGTCGTCTGCGTCAATGTTTAATAAACTTGCATTTTCTCTAAAATTATAAGAACTTTTTAACATTTTCTTGTTAATTCATGTTTATTAATGAATATTTGGGCTACTGAATGAAATTTATAACTTAATTGGTGATATTTATGAGGTTACCAATATTTACGTTAATTAAAATTTCTAACTGATCCGAGAAAACTTTCGTGGAAGTCTTCTCCGCTAGTTTTTAAGTCTTCTACGCTAGTTTTTGAATAACATGTATTTTTAAGAGTGATAAGTAACTTCAAGATATGTAAAACTCATATTTTAAAAATATGTTATCTTCCTTAGTTTTACTAAATTTGACTAAGTTTTTCAACACAAACTTATAAAAAATATGATATGATTTGACTAGTTACTATTGTTTGTTTCCATCTCTTAAGTATTATTGTTATAGACACTAATGATGATTATTGTTATGAGTTGTAAGAAGGATTAAAATACTTCTTAAAATGTTGTATCAATATGAAGTTACCAACATTCTTGTTTATTAAGATGAGAAAAAGGCCATTGGAGTTTATTATTGCATATGAGAGATCCAAATATAAGAAAAAGGCTACTAAACTCTATTATTTCATTGATTTGTAAATGTGTAAACACATTGTTAGCACATGTATTACATCTTGGGAAACATTATTACTGATTTTACAAAAAAATTCACAACTAAAAGAGTAAACATGCAATTCACAAAACAGACCACAAACAAAACTATTATAGATCATTCCTCTACAAAGACAAGCTTGGACTCCACTTGATATGGAAAAAGACTTTTTCAAAAGACATCCAGGAAGTCCAGACGACTTCTAGGAAGTCCAGACGACTTTCAGGAAGTCCAGACGACTGAAATGGAAGTCCAGACGACTGAAATGAAAGTTGTCTGGAAGACTTTCTGGAAGTCGTTTAGTGCATTATATTTTAGACGACTAACATGTAAGTCGTCCCAGAAGTTTTCCAGATCTGAAAACCTGCATATCAAATCCAGATCTGAAAATCTGCATATCCAAAAATATTCAAATGGCTTAAAACAGAAAAATGAGTGGAAGATTAGATAAATCTACCTTTATAGAACACACAAAAATACATATCTAAAATTAATAGATTTACCTATAAATGAGTGGAAGATGAGTACCATCTGATTAGAAACCTGCAAAAGAAGATAGATTAGTAAGAAAGACATGAGACAAAACTGAAAAAATCATATAAAGTTTGGTGTTTTCAAGTCAAAGAGATTAGAGAGAGGTTGAAGAGTTTTAGAATGATGAACATTACATTTTTGTTGCAGCCATTTGAGAGGAGGAGAGAGAATGTGTAAAAAAATTTTATATAGGGAGATAAAAAATCCAATTAGGTTATTTAGACGACTTCCTAGACGAATTACTTGTAAGTCGTCCAGAAGGCTTTAATATTTTTAGCGGGAAATTAAAATATTTTTAGTGGAAAACTAAATAGAAGACTTCCCAGATGACTTACAAGTAAGTCGTCTTGTTTAAATTATTTAAACGGGAATTTTTAAAAAAAAAAAAATTAGGCGGGAATATTTGGACGACTTACATGTAAGTCGTCTGTTTTAATTTCTTCACCAGACGACTGAAATGTAAGTCGTCTAGATCCTAAACATAACCCCTAAACTTAATTAACTGACTTAACACTTCATAAAATCAAATTAAACTTCAAAAGTGTTTACTATACACAAAAATAAACACGTATAGGTAAAAAAATTAATTTTTCAAAAAAAATATTCAAACTTTCCAAAATCTAACCCTAAGAATACATACAATACTACAATATATGTTGCCAAACCCTAGACCAAAGAGTACCATGATTCACTACCTACACTCATCTATGTTGAAAACAATTCAATTTTGTTATATTTTAATTTATATCACTTAAAACTGTTTATAATTACATTATTTTAATTTTTTGCTTATCAAAATATTTTTTAAAAAATTTAAAAATTATTTTTAAGATAAGCTACACCAGAAGACTTACTTTGAAGTCGTTCAGATGACTTCCAACATCTTAAACGACTTAGACGATTTACTAGGGTTATATTCGTAAAAATGGCTTCTGTTTTTTTGTTTGGTCACAAGGAGCTGGACTGTAATTTCACAAGGCTTGTAGGTTAGTTTTGCATTTGATTCAAGTTTGGGTATAAGTTTAGGGTTAAAATCAAGTTGTGGGTTAATTTTAGTAAATTTTCCTATTTTTTTCTCCATAGAAAACAATCAATTAATTTGGGATTCTTATGCATGCATTCATTTACAAGCATTATATCATTTATTTGAAATTTGATGTTGTATATATGTATTCAACCCACTATATCATAATTTTAAAGTTAATTTCAACGGTCACGAAGAAATCACCTGATCATCTTCATTTATTGTACACACGTAAACTCCTAAACATATGATAATTTGTATAACGTAGATTAAAATCATAGATCCAATGGTGTAAAACAGTAAAAGTTTTGTATATATCTAAATTATCTCTGAAGTAAACAAACTTTTTTTTGTCTAAAAGCCGTTGAAGGGTGGATGTAATGTCCCACACGGCGCACTCTTTACAATTGTCAACCAATTTTGTTCAGTTTCATCTTTTTCTGACATGATTTCTTCAGATTTAATCTTTTACCTACTGGTTTTATATTACCCAGGGTAAGAAATTAATAACCGAAAGTTCACATATTCTCAACATCGTCACGTGAAACAGGAAAACAATATTTTACTTTACTTATTCATATTGATATTCATTAAGATGGGGCATGATCGTCTGATATAATATAATTTATAGCCTATTTTTTTTTGCATACAATTTCTAGCGTTTACCATAACTTTTTTTTTTTAAATTGGGCATCATTAAATATAGGACGTACACTATTTTCTTACAATATAAGTTTTTTTTTTTGAACAACATTTCTTACAATATAAGTTTAAACGTATATGGAAACTAAATTTCAACGATATATATATATATATATATATATATTATAATTATAAAATTTGCATGAGCTGAGGTCTTTTTTTAACACTTTTTTTTTATTGAAACTGATTTGGAATATGACATCAAAGCATAATATAGTTCCGTCTCAATACTGCAATCTGCAACATATAAAAATCCAAAAAATCAACATATAAATTCTATCCTTTCGGGCTTTTTCAATTGTACCAACAACAATATTATAATTTTTAGTTTTCTAGAATAAAGATAATGATTTCATTTGAAGAAAAACAAAACTCTTCAACAACCCTAAATGGGGCGGTCTTCCATTGCCGTAAAGTAGTACTTGCAAAGCTTAAGAACAAACACAAACAAGACCAAATAATTGAGTTCATTAGCTCATAGCATGTTAACCTTTTTTTTTTAATAAAAAAAATGCATGTTAACCTTTTTTAAATACATTTTTTGTTAGAACATGCTATTTCGTTTATCATGAAACTTCACCAAATATCAAAGTTCATTTTAAAAACAAGAAAACCCATTAAAGACGATGAATGGTAAAACTACAAGTTGCTCTATACAATCATTCTAAAATTAGTGTAAATCATAAAACCAAAATTAAAATTAAAATCATGAGAAAAAAAACGAGAAGGAATTAATTATACCAATAGATAGAGGTCGATAGGGTTTGGTTGTCAAAAGAAAAAAGAGAGAGAGAGAGAGAATGGGGTTGGTGAAGGCACCGTCATTGGTTGAGTTAGGTGCCACGTGTGAAGATATTGTGTTCTCACATTATAAAATTAAATTTTGATATCATAATCAAAAAGTATTTGAAACATGTGTCATATGGTGATAGGAAGAAAAGCAAATGATGGTGGTTATAGTTTCAGTGTTTCACGCAATATTCAAGATACCGCTAGAGATTAGCTGAATCTTTGTTTGATATTGACATACACTCCGATTGCCGGTGGTTTTAAACCCAGGAGAAAATCTTAGAAACTCTGTACTACTTTTTGACCTTGAATCTTTTTGTTTTTTTTTGGTAAAATATTAAAATGAAAAACTGTTTCACCTTTTTGCCAGAAAATCCGAATAATGCTTTTTGCCAGAAAATCCGAATAATGTAAAGACATCCGCATTGGCAAGTGTCTCCATAGATCTCTCATGATTAAAATAACAAAACACAAAAAAGTACTCACTCTGTTCCAAAATAGATGAAATTTTAAGATATTGCACAATTATTAAAAAAATTATTTTTTATTTAAAATATCATTAAATTATAAATTAAAAATTATTTAACCAATTAAAAAATAGTCTACAAAAACATTATTGGTTACACAGTTTTAGATAAAGTTAAAAAGTTACATTAATATATGGAAACATCATCTATTTTGAAACATCCAAACTTTCCTTAAACATCATTTATTTTGAAACAGAAGTAATAAGTAAAAGAAAAAAAGAAGGTGTTGATCGGTTCTTCTCAGAGGTGCTCACATCTTTTGTTGAGAAATTTTTATTAAATATGTTACCTTCTCATTGGGTAATATTTTTTTATCATTATAACAGGTCTTGAGAGATCCATCGTTTCTTTTTATCACTAATGTTGACCTAAATAGTTATTTCCACTGTGAATTGAACCCAAATGAGGGTAGTTACAACCACAACTTCTTTATCACTGGGTCAACTCGACGTTGGTCCTTGAAATTTTCTTTGTCTAATGAAATATTCTCCACGTTTCAGTTTAGTTGTCGTTGTAGAGTAAAATTTTCGTTTTAAAACATATATTGTTTATAATTTTAATGCAAACTTTATTGACTTCATATTTCAATTTATTTTTTTACTGATTGAAATGTGGTTTGATGTATTGACAATGATGTTCTTTTCTAGTAAATATACAAAACTAAATTTTTCTTTAATATATGTACTCAGGTCTAAATCAATACTCCATTCCTTCCACAAAAATAAACTTTTTAGTATTTTCACACATATTAAGAAAACATATTAAATTACTATAATAAATGTATTATTTTTTGTAATTTTTAATTTTCAATAACTTTTAACCAATAGTAATTCAATTAATTCAATTAATTTTTTTGAAGTTTATAATTTTTTCATAGAAAACACAAAAAATACATATATTTGTGAAACAAAATTTTTTTTCTAAAAAGTCTATCTTAATGGAATGGAAAGAATAATTTAAATGAAATGAACGAAGAAAATGGTAAAGTACATTTATTGCATGTCTCCACGGGACTAGTCAGTTGATTTTCTTGAACCGGACTTTTAGCTTGATTATTCCAATATTTTGCTGAGTCTTAGTAATTTGAAACAAACTGATTATTCTAAATTGTATATGGTTTTAGTTTCTTTTTCAAGAATTTCTATATAAGTAGTTAGATAATTGACCTTTATAGTTTTGATATTTTCACGTAATTTTCTTATGATAAATTCTGTACATGTTCAATATATGATTATATATATGTTGTACGAAAATTATTTCAAAAACATGTATATTAGCCATGGATTTCGTACTGTATTTATATAGGTGTGGTGAGTAGAGAACAAATTTACTCTATGAGCCAAACAGGGCCGTCTCAAATTTATTTTAGACCCTGTTCAAAAAAAATATAAATCGTACATTTTATCAAGTAATTTTAAAATTTAATAACTTTGTCTGATTTTTTTAAATTATAAGCTCAAAATTTAGCATTATATTTAAAATTTTAAAGTTTCTTACCATAATTTATCTATATATTTTAAAAATTCTTAAACTTTTTATTTTTATATTTCGGGGCCCTGTTCGACCGCTCCACTTGCGCGTGCTGTTAGACGGCCCTGGAGCCAAATATGAAGAGAAAGATTGTGTATGTTAGTAATGGATTCGTGAAGACTCATTTTGCTCAATACCTCCAGTTGGAAGCAATATTAAAAATGCACACTATTTGATGTATGTGTAGGTTACTATAATTTTTTTGTCTAGAGTTTCTCATTACTAATATATCTTTAAATGATAATAGTAATATCTTTTTAAGGCTTTTTTTACTAGCTTTAGTGATAAAGTCTTCTATCTTAAGAGTAAAGGTGCTATGTTCGGATTTCATCAACTGCGCCGAAGAAATGTAGCAACTAGCAACCAACTATTGTCTATGGTTCAAAAAAATTAATTATTGGTTTTCGTGTAGAATTTATTACGTACAATAAAAAATTCGTTTAAGTTTGTGATACAATTTTAGTATGTGCAAATAGAACAGTAAACACAATCTTAATTAAACATCATAATTGTTAAAGAGAATTTTAAATATGTGTATAAATTTCAGTTTATTTATTTCTGTAAAAAATATGAATATAATACATTTTCTAAAATAGTTTGAAATTTGTCTTGAGTGGTATATAAATAAAAGAAAAGTCTTTTATCTTCTCGAAAGCAGGTTTTAAGTCAACAATGTAAACTCAAATGTCAAGCGCCAAATCTAACTTATACATTAACATATAAATAAATCTATTACTAAAGTTCTAGCTGACTATAAAAAGACAAGAATTCAACAAAAGTAGTTCGAACTTGGAAGTCAATTAATGTTCTGTTACTTGGCAGTTGGCACTACCAAACAACCGAGACAAACAGCCGAGACGGCGAGACATGATCATGAGCTGAACGGGAATATTGTATTATGGTCTTATTATATTTGATAGGCTCGTCGTCGGCTTTATAATACTCGTCGTCGGCTTTATAATGCTCGTATTTATTCAAGCCCAGAGTAAAGACTGAGCCCAAAATTCTAAATAGTTCACTAAATATTCAAAGTTGACCAAATATGGATGTGACCGACCTGATAAAACAAAATCATATTATTTCTTGGGATTTTTGCCGATAAGGAACAAAAAAAGCATATCTTTGTCCCCTTACAATAAAAAACCCAAACTTTGTCCCTTTAGAACAAAAAAAAATGAAAAACCTGTTTTGTCCTTTTTAATAAAATAGGTTAATAGTAAGAAGTAAAAAACAAACGGATTCAGTGAAAAATTGCTTCACTTTCTTTGTCTCCGACTCCCGTTTCATAAGGAACAAAAGGCGATTCCGCCGTCGACTCTCTCTTTATTTTATCCGTTCAAGTTCGTCGGAGACGACGATATCGTCGTCACATCTCTCCTTCGTCCTCCTTCTGTCGTCTTTACTCTTTTTGAATCATCGATTACAGAGAATTGAAGGTTAGGGTTTGGAAATCCCCTTTCTGATTTTTTTCCGTTTTTGTTTACGTGCATGTAGTATAAAGAGCATGAATTGTTTAAAAATACAAATCGAATCGCATTTTGATTTTCGTTTGTGGGTTGAGTTGATTGTGAGGTCATCGTAGTTCTTGTTCTATACGATTCTGAGTTATATTTTGTTTGGTATTGAATTTGCTTTGTGTTTTGAATTCGTAATGGACTTAAAAGGCTAATGAGTTGATGTTTTTGATTTCATGTTTTATAGGAATGGATTACCAGTTTCCAAAACGCTTTATTGAAGAAGGAGCTGAGACCAAGATTGATAAGATTAACAACACCTGTAGGCGCACGATTCTGGGGACGCTGAAGGTGGTTCTCAGGGATGAGTATCAAGAAGTTTTGAAAGACCCTGTCTTCGGTCCGATTCTGGCAATCGTAGAGAACAAGCTTATTTACTCAGGAAAGGTTATTCACAGTTTCATATGCAAGCAGCTCAAGGTTTCCAAGCTTCACGAGTTGTGGTTTCTATTTGCAAAGAGGCCTCTCAGGTTTTCTATGCAAGAGTTTTATGCTGTGACTGGATTGAAGTTCAAAGAAGAACCCGACGTAGACTTCAATAACTGGAAGAGTGATAAGGGGTTCTGGAGCACGGTGCTGAAGGAAAATAAGAAGATCAACTTATTGGTTATAAGGGATGAGCTCCTTAAAGTCTGTAAGGAGTGGACGTATGTGGACAGGGTGCGACTAGTGTATCTGTGTATAATACATGGATTCGTCATTGCGAAGGATTTGAGAGTGTTTATCCCTCACGAGTTCATCCGTTTGGTGATGGATTTTGAGAAAATGAGGATGTATCCTTGGGGTCTTCGCGCCTATGATGAGCTGCTTGCATCAATATTCAAAGCAAGGGAAGATGTGCATCTGAAGAACAGCTATGTATTGGATGGATTCTCATATGCGTTTCAGATATGGATTATGGAGGCAATCCCAGACATCGGTTCTATGGTGGGTAAAAAGATCAAAAACAACTTGACGAAAGTGAGATGTAGGAATTGGAAAGGAAGTGGAAAAGTATCATATCAAGATATCACCAGCCTAGAGTCCAACTTTGATAAGGTAGTTATCTTTCTTATATTAAAGTTGAGTTCAATAATCGAACAACTGAAGCTTATTGTTTCATTTTTTTCAGGGAGAGCTGTTCCCGTTTATATCATCTACTGGGAGCTTGGATGCAACTGATAATGCTGAGTTCTTTAGGGAAGATGAGAAGAATGACGAAAGAGTCAATCGCATTGTTGCTCTGATCAGTGCCAAACAAGACTGGAAGCAATTCACTTGGGAAGTTGAGACTCTGCCTCCAAATATGGAGTTATCTGACGCAGAAGAGGATGTCGAAGTTGAAAATGTCACAGAAACACCTGTGGAGGAACCGGCTGTTGTTGAAGAGGAACCAGCTGTTGTTACAAAAAGGGGGAAGCGTAAGCTAATTGATCCTGGTGTCGAGTCTCGAAAGAAACAACTTCTTTGTCAAAGAGCGGCTGAACATAACAGTGTTGTCTCCGGTGATATGAAGACCTTCATTGAAGGTTTGTTCAACTCTTCTTTCAATTCTTTTAAGGAGCTGCTGCAGAAGGACATACAAGAGCGTTTTGACAAGGTCGACAATGAGATGGCTCAACTGAAGGCAACAGTGTCGCAGATTACGGGTCCTTCAGTTGCAGTGGGACGAGACATAGCATCTGAGATTCTCTGTCCTTCTGCAACACTTGGGAAAGAGCAAGAGAAATCATCACAGAGTCCGGGTCCTTCAGGAGCAAAGGGAAAAGGCAAAGGCAAGGCATCTGTGAGTGTTGATCCTCCTCCGCTTCGTCGTAGCCCTCGGCCAGTAAGAAAGGTAACCAAAACATGAAGCTTTGAATTATGTAGGACGAAACATCTTCCGTTGTAAGTGTTTATGTGGTTTGACTATTTTGTAATGTCCTTGTATTGTGCTATGTTGCATATCGGCTTGTAATGTATCTTTTTGTTTGCTATGAAGTGAACTGATAACTTTGACATGTTAGCTTGGCTATTTTGTAATGTTTAGAACTTGGCTATTCTCCACAGCAATGGTTAGTGGCTTCGAATGCTTAGAACTTAAAGTTCTACGTTTAAAAAACCATCGAGTCATCATTTCCCTAATGCTGTCCAACAAAGGTATCACTGGAAACTCTCTAGGCGTACGCAAAGCTGCATTTATCGACTCCGCAGGGTTAGTAGTCCTAATATCATATCTGTAACCCGGAAACTGACAACGAGCCCACTTCCTCACATCGGCATCTATGAGATACTGTCCAATTTCAGGACTAATAGCGAAAATAGCAGTGAAGACCTTACGAAAATCAGCAGCTCGATAAGCTTTAGAAGCCTTAGCAACCAAACCAGCCACACCTTTCCCGCTGAAATATGTTACAACATTATTCAGCAAGTGGTGAATGCAAATTCCATGATGAGCTTGCGGGTACACTCTCGCAATAGCTTTAGCAATTGAGGAATTCCTATCAGACACAAAAGCTAAACTATGGTCGTCAGCAATGACCATATTAAGTTGTCTCATAAACCAGTTCCACGCGAGGTCATTCTCTGAGTCGACAACTCCAAAGGCAATAGGATATAAACTCGAGTTTCCATCTAATGCTGTAGCAACTAGTAATACTCCTTTGTATTTGCTCTTCAAAAAAGTCCCATCCACCACAATAACTTTTCTAATTGCAGCATAGAAACCGCGAACACTCTGACCAAACGAGATGAAGAGGTATTTGAATCTCCCTTTTGTATCCCTTTCATAAAATGTGTGTGACCCTGGATTAGCTTCCTTCATCATATGCAAGTATTTAGGAATTTTTTCATAACCTTTCTCCGGAATACCTTTAACTGCGTTGATTGCATATTCACGTGCATCCCACGCCAAAGAATAGGATATCTCAACTCCATATACCATACGCATATACTGGATTATATCATCCGATCTCGGTCCTTCTTTAGCAGTTTCATACTTATGCATGATCAGAGTACCCACTGTTTTTGCTGAAACTGTCCTAACAGAACCCTTCCTATTGGAGGCAGCACATGAATGATCAGGTACATACTTTTTGATGATAAAATACGATGAGCCTGTTAAACCCTCTGCACGAACACGCCATGTGCAGTCATCATCTGAGCAACGAATGTACCATACTTTTTTATCCGATCTGACAACCACGTAGTCGAAATTATTTTTCATTGCACATATTTCGAATGCTGCCTTCAAAAGTGTTTTGGAAGTAAAAGATTGACCCTTCTTCACAACATCTACCAAAGAAAAGCGAACACCATCTTCATTGATCTTTTCTTTGTCACACTTTTTGTCATCTTCACTGTCAGGTACCTCAACATCTTGTTCTGAATCCATATCACTTGAATCGTCAGACTCCATAAGCGCTTCCTCTCTGTTAGGCGACTCACTACCTTCTTCCGCTATGTTAGAGGCTTGAGTACTCACACACAACTGCGTCGAAGCTTTGTTCTTTACATATGTAAGAAAATTTCGAACTTGTCTTTCACTGGTGATGATAACAGGGGGTGAGTAGATGCTATTGATCAAATCGGAAGGTAAATAACTCAGCTCTATATTGACCATGTTTACATCAATTCCAAAGTCTTCACACACCATAGCCTTTAGGTTTTCAAAGCTTGAACTTGTGTCCAAAGTAAGTAACCTGCCTCCTTTTTCTTCATCAACAAGAAATCCCCATCCATTGTTCATCGACGATTTCCACAAACCACATGAAGCATATATGTTAATCTTCATATTTTAGAATGACAAAAGTTTGAAAGAACTAAAAAATGAAGAAAACTTCCACGTTGAATTTCAGAAATCGTGGTATGTTGAACAAGAAAACAAGATTTTAGGAAAGACAATTAAAAAAGGAAATTCAAAACATTTAAAAGATTTTCTGAATATTTCCTAACCGTTTTTGGCTAGATTTCCGGATTTTGTAATTTTATTAGGTAGAATTTGCATTCTATCTATTTAGAAATTAGAAGACCTGGTAGAATACTGTATACCACTGGTGTAGACAAAAATACAATCCGAATAATGCATTTCCTACCTTAGTAGGTTAATTAGTTTTTGTAGCGCATCAAATCTACCAGTTACGTAGAGCATAGAGGGAATGAGGAATTTATATTCTTCTCCAGTAGTTGTTTATGTTTTCGGTGTATTGTGCATGCTACGACTAGTAGATCACTATGTCTTTGTTAGATTATATATTCTAAACCTCCGTAGATGGTAGATCTGATTTTCTAACCCCTTTACCCCATTTTTGAAATTATTATTCAAACATTTTTTGAATCCAAATTTATTTTTCTTATATGCAGTTGTTTATCTACATCTAATATACAATTTTTTCAGAATTTTTTGCCTTCTAAAAAAATTAATATGAATTTTTATATACAAAAAGGGTAGTGAATGTCCAAAAGTGACAAAAGTTTATTTTGTTCTAAAGGGACAATACCTTAGTTTACTTGTTCTATTTTCCCAATTTTCCCTTATTTCTTTAGCTTTTCGATTCGCATTGTTTCTTTTCTTCACCTCTCTATCTTTCTAAATCAAATACTTATAGAGTTGGATATTAAACGTATCATCCTCTCTATCTTTTTCTTTTTGGTTTTTTTTTATCATCAGAGATTCAGAGTACTGAAACATCTTAAGTATCTTGTAAGAGGCGATAATATCCACAAAGTAAAAACTGGTAAAATATAGAGATAAATTGTTAGTTAATCCCTAACTAAACCGAAAAGAACTTTCAATTTTCTTGACAAAAATAGAAAGGAGCTAAATTCCATTATGTTACTATAAAATACCTGATCCAATCAAACTAACGTAGGTTTTCCTCTTCCTTCTACAATTATAAGATAACCTTTATCTTCATTGTATCACTATTCATACTCAATAAGAATTAAAAATCACTTTTACATCTTAAATCATACTTAAACGATCAGTATATTAGTTTCTTGTACAACTCGTAGTATCGAATCTTAACCATAATTTCTTAGTGGATTCTGAGGTCCATCAAAAGGCATCATACAAGCCATGGAGATACACCACCACCACCACCACCAGTATGACTCATCAAAATTGTGGACAAAACAATGAGAAACAGAGCTCTCTCGCGGTGCAAACTAAAGGGCAAGCACGAGGATTGCCTTACTATATGTCGTTTTATGATTATGTACATAGATACTCCCTCTGTTTTTTAAAGATGAATGTTCTAGGATTTTCACACTTATTAAGAAACCATATTAAAACTTAGTTATTAATGCATAGTTTTTTGTAACTTTATATTTCCTATATTTTTAAACCAATAGGATTAAAAGAAATGTAATTAATATTTTTGAAACACACAATTTTTCATTATTAATTGACAAAATATGCTTTGAAAACATGAAAAATACATCTTTTAGAAACAAAATATTTTCCTAGAACATCCATCTTTAAAAAACAGAGGGAGTAATAGATTACAAAAACATTTATTTTCATATATTTTATAAAAAAATAATTAATTGTTCAATTAAACACAATTGGACCAATAATAAAATAGATTGCAGACTACAAATAATTATTTATTTATCTATATTATTATTTGTGAAGTGATTTTTTTGGAATCGAGCTCTCACGTTAAAAGTTAGAGTGGTCAAAGTCAATGATACTCTTAATGAATTTTATATATAATTAATTATACAATCAAAAACAAACTTTTATTAACAAAATTATTATTTTTAAATAATATAATTTTTATATATTGTGTTGTTATCTTAAAACATATTTTTCAACTATGAAAAGTTAAAAATAAGATATAAAACATTTTATAATAATTAAGTGGTTAAAGTCAATGTTACCCTTAATAAATTTTATATATAATTATTTATATAATTAAAAGCGAATTTTCATGAATAATATTAGAATTTTTTTTAAAATAAGTTAATTCTTATATATGGTGATTTTATCTTAAATTTTATTTTTTCAATTATAAAAGTTAGAAAATAACATATAAATTTTTAATTAAATATTAATTAACTAAAAACATTATTATAAACAAATTAAAAGAATTAAGTGGTTAAAGTCAATGTTACCCTTAATGAATTTTATATATAATTAATTATATAATTAAAATAAATTTTCATTAATAATATTAGAATTTTTTTAAAAATAAGATAGTTCTTATATATGGTGTTTTTATCATAAATTTTATTTTTTCAATTATAAAAGTTAGAAATAACATATACATTTTTAATTAAATATTAATCAACTAAAAACATTATTATAAACAATTTATAAAAATTAAGTGGTTAAAGTCAATGTTACCCTTAATGAATTTTATATATAATTAATTATATAATTAAAAATGGATTTTCATTAATAATATTAGAATTATTTTAAATAGGATAATTCATATATATTGTGTTGTTATCTTAAAATTTGATTTTTTTTAAATTATAAAAATTATAAAATAACATATAAACAATTTATAATTAAATATTAATCAACTAAAAACATTTTGTATAAAGATATTTTCTAAAATATTTCTAATATGTGAATGTTTTCTTTTAAAATTTCAACACAATAATAAACATATATATTTTAATGAAATTGCTTGTCATATATATATGTATATATATTTATAATTTGATGTTTATTTTTTTTTGAAAATATAAATAATATGTTATCATGCTTATTTTTGAATTAATAAAATTTAAACTAATAAATATTTGTAAGACGATTAAATCCACACTTGTAGACAAAACACCAAGTATAACATAAGAATTTAATAAATTTTACATCAAAAATTGAAAACATCATCTAATGTTGAACAAATATTTTTTTCTAAATCTTCGTGTATTAAGAAACGGAGGAGTAGTTTGCAACCCGACAAAGAAAAGATATTTGATTCATTGTTCATTTATAGAAGTTGTTCTGTTTGTGGCAACTCTGTATCATCATGATTGCTACAACCTTGACTGATACATTAGGCTGTGTGGACTGATACCTCGATGGATTTTATTAGTGATCTTCCATCTTCTCTGGGAAAAACAGTGATCTATGTGATTGTGGATAGGTTCAGTAAAAGGTGCACATTTCATCGCTCTCAATCATCCTTATACATCAACATCAATAGCTCAGGCTTTCCTTGATACGTTCTACAAACTTGACGGTTTTTCACGGTCCATTGTCAGTGATGAAGACGCTATGTTTGTCAGTATTTTTGGCAGAAACTCTTTAAGCTTCAAGGGTGTTCTTTAAACTTGTCTAGCGCTTATCGTCCACAAAGCGATGGACAAGCAGAAGTTGTAAACAGATGCTTGGAGACTTATTTTCGTTGTATGATAAGTGATAGACCTCATTTATGGTGTAGATTGTTACCTCTTGCTGAGTATTGGTATGACACGAGCTATCACTCATCTACTCAGACTACCCCATTGGAGATCTTTTATGGACATTTTATGGACAGCACCACCAGTCATTTACCATATGTTCCATGGGAGTCAAAATTTCAGGTGGTGGCTAGGTGTCTTCGAAAAAGAGAAAAGATATTTGTATTACTTAAATTTCATCTCTTGCGAGCTTAACATAGGATGAAACAGCAGGCAGACAAACATAGAAGTGAGAGGAGTTTTGAGATTGGAGATAAGGTCTTTTTGAAGCTTCAACTTTATCATCAATAATCAGTGGTTATTAGATCATCTTAGAAACTGGCTCTGAAGTTCTATGGACCATATGAAGTGTTGGATAGAGTGGGTGCAGTGGCTTATAAGTTAAACTTTCGTCTTCATCTCGAGTTCATCCGGTGTTTTATGATGCACAACTAAAGAAAGCGGTGGAAGTTTTCAAACAACTCACCATCTTCCTACTATGGTTCATGATGTTTTCGTTAAAGAACCGGAATATTATCTGGAGAGGAAGATGGTGAAACGCCAAGCACGAGCTGCGACAATGGTATTGGTTAAATGGAGGTACCAAGCAGAAGAAGAAGAAACTTCGAAATTCTTATTTGATATCCAAAAGAAGTATTCAACATTTGAACCTTGTGGTCAAATTGTTTCAACTGAGGAAGATTTGATACATATATAAAGAAGAAGATGTTGAGGCACATGTCAGCTCAAAACTGGCAGAAGGAGTTTGATAGACTCAACGATTCAGCATAAACAGAGGAGGATACGTGTCGTCAACCAATTGGAAGGAAGATAAGTTCGTTGAAGTCGTTAGAAACAAAGTATAAAAACAAATTCTAGTTGTTTTTACAGATTCATTCAGAAAATTAATACTTGTAATCTCGTCTTGAATCTAATACATTATGTAATTCGTGAAGCTCATTACTGGAGAAGTTCTTCTTATTCACGAACTTCTACAAGTGGAACTACTAATTATGTGTTTCAATCGAAGCATTGTTTCAGATTATTGAGGTGAAACCTATTAACCTCAATCAAATATCAAAGTAAAATTTGATAGATCAACAATTGTGAATCATTGTATGATCTAGAAGAAGAAGAAAAGAGTAGTTTACAGCTGGAGTTACTTTTTCTTGAGTTGTAACGACTTGACATACTTCTCGTCTGAGGTATACTTTTTCCTTGCTTTATGAATTTTACATGTCCAAATTGTCCTCTCAGTAACGTGATTATGTTTTATTCGATAGGTATAAAGTAACAAGCTAGTTACTTTATGTATCATTAGTTAGTTTTAGTTTTCCATGTGTTATAAAAAAATGTATTAGTTAAAATTTTTACACCCCCATATCTTGTACATCAATATTTCATATTTAATATATAAATAAATATATATAAATGTATCTATAAAATAAACATATTTTTTTCTTTTTGTTTTGATATCCATATGTATATATCAAATATATATTAAATAGAATCATTTTAGTTGGTACAAATATATATCAATCATGGATAACAAAACGTGGTCAAGCCTAATAATCACTATCCTCATAACCTATGTTCGCTGACCACACGATTTATGACCCTTGCTTTTGTCCTTCAGAAGAGATCCCTGACCACATAACATATGTCCTTAACTGTTTCTCAGTTCAAGCCTATGCTTGAAGGTGGTAATTATGGTGGATTGTTCCTCCGTCAAGTCGTATGAAAAATACATCTTTTAGAAACAAAATATTTTCCTAGAACATCCATCTTTAAAAAACAGAGGGAGTAATAGATTACAAAAACATTTATTTTCATATATTTTATAAAAAAATAATTAATTGTTCAATTAAACACAATTGGACCAATAATAAAATAGATTGCAGACTACAAATAATTATTTATTTATCTATATTATTATTTGTGAAGTGATTTTTTTGGAATCGAGCTCTCACGTTAAAAGTTAGAGTGGTCAAAGTCAATGATACTCTTAATGAATTTTATATATAATTAATTATACAATCAAAAACAAACTTTTATTAACAAAATTATTATTTTTAAATAATATAATTTTTATATATTGTGTTGTTATCTTAAAACATATTTTTCAACTATGAAAAGTTAAAAATAAGATATAAAACATTTTATAATAATTAAGTGGTTAAAGTCAATGTTACCCTTAATAAATTTTATATATAATTATTTATATAATTAAAAGCGAATTTTCATGAATAATATTAGAATTTTTTTTAAAATAAGTTAATTCTTATATATGGTGATTTTATCTTAAATTTTATTTTTTCAATTATAAAAGTTAGAAAATAACATATAAATTTTTAATTAAATATTAATTAACTAAAAACATTATTATAAACAAATTAAAAGAATTAAGTGGTTAAAGTCAATGTTACCCTTAATGAATTTTATATATAATTAATTATATAATTAAAATAAATTTTCATTAATAATATTAGAATTTTTTTAAAAATAAGATAGTTCTTATATATGGTGTTTTTATCATAAATTTTATTTTTTCAATTATAAAAGTTAGAAATAACATATACATTTTTAATTAAATATTAATCAACTAAAAACATTATTATAAACAATTTATAAAAATTAAGTGGTTAAAGTCAATGTTACCCTTAATGAATTTTATATATAATTAATTATATAATTAAAAATGGATTTTCATTAATAATATTAGAATTATTTTAAATAGGATAATTCATATATATTGTGTTGTTATCTTAAAATTTGATTTTTTTAAATTATAAAAATTATAAAATAACATATAAACAATTTATAATTAAATATTAATCAACTAAAAACATTTTGTATAAAGATATTTTCTAAAATATTTCTAATATGTGAATGTTTTCTTTTAAAATTTCAACACAATAATAAACATATATATTTTAATGAAATTGCTTGTCATATATATATGTATATATATTTATAATTTGATGTTTATTTTTTTTTGAAAATATAAATAATATGTTATCATGCTTATTTTTGAATTAATAAAATTTAAACTAATAAATATTTGTAAGACGATTAAATCCACACTTGTAGACAAAACACCAAGTATAACATAAGAATTTAATAAATTTTACATCAAAAATTGAAAACATCATCTAATGTTGAACAAATATTTTTTTCTAAATCTTCGTGTATTAAGAAACGGAGGAGTAGTTTGCAACCCGACAAAGAAAAGATATTTGATTCATTGTTCATTTATAGAAGTTGTTCTGTTTGTGGCAACTCTGTATCATCATGATTGCTACAACCTTGACTGATACATTAGGCTGTGTGGACTGATACCTCGATGGATTTTATTAGTGATCTTCCATCTTCTCTGGGAAAAACAGTGATCTATGTGATTGTGGATAGGTTCAGTAAAAGGTGCACATTTCATCGCTCTCAATCATTCTTATACATCAACATCAATAGCTCAGGCTTTCCTTGATACGTTCTACAAACTTGACGGTTTTTCACGGTCCATTGTCAGTGATGAAGACGCTATGTTTGTCAGTATTTTTGGCAGAAACTCTTTAAGCTTCAAGGGTGTTCTTTAAACTTGTCTAGCGCTTATCGTCCACAAAGCGATGGACAAGCAGAAGTTGTAAACAGATGCTTGGAGACTTATTTTCGTTGTATGATAAGTGATAGACCTCATTTATGGTGTAGATTGTTACCTCTTGCTGAGTATTGGTATGACACGAGCTATCACTCATCTACTCAGACTACCCCATTGGAGATCTTTTATGGACATTTTATGGACAGCACCACCAGTCATTTACCATATGTTCCATGGGAGTCAAAATTTCAGGTGGTGGCTAGGTGTCTTCGAAAAAGAGAAAAGATATTTGTATTACTTAAATTTCATCTCTTGCGAGCTTAACATAGGATGAAACAGCAGGCAGACAAACATAGAAGTGAGAGGAGTTTTGAGATTGGAGATAAGGTCTTTTTGAAGCTTCAACTTTATCATCAATAATCAGTGGTTATTAGATCATCTTAGAAACTGGCTCTGAAGTTCTATGGACCATATGAAGTGTTGGATAGAGTGGGTGCAGTGGCTTATAAGTTAAACTTTCGTCTTCATCTCGAGTTCATCCGGTGTTTTATGATGCACAACTAAAGAAAGCGGTGGAAGTTTTCAAACAACTCACCATCTTCCTGCTATGGTTCATGATGTTTTCGTTAAAGAACCGGAATATTATCTGGAGAGGAAGATGGTGAAACGCCAAGCACGAGCTGCGACAATGGTATTGGTTAAATGGAGGTACCAAGCAGAAGAAGAAGAAACTTCGAAATTCTTATTTGATATCCAAAAGAAGTATTCAACATTTGAACCTTGTGGTCAAATTGTTTCAACTGAGGAAGATTTGATACATATATAAAGAAGAAGATGTTGAGGCACATGTCAGCTCAAAACTGGCAGAAGGAGTTTGATAGACTCAACGATTCAGCATAAACAGAGGAGGATACGTGTCGTCAACCAATTGGAAGGAAGATAAGTTCGTTGAAGTCGTTAGAAACAAAGTATAAAAACAAATTCTAGTTGTTTTTACAGATTCATTCAGAAAATTAATACTTGTAATCTCGTCTTGAATCTAATACATTATGTAATTCGTGAAGCTCATTACTGGAGAAGTTCTTCTTATTCACGAACTTCTACAAGTGGAACTACTAATTATGTGTTTCAATCGAAGCATTGTTTCAGATTATTGAGGTGAAACCTATTAACCTCAATCAAATATCAAAGTAAAATTTGATAGATCAACAATTGTGAATCATTGTATGATCTAGAAGAAGAAGAAAAGAGTAGTTTACAGCTGGAGTTACTTTTTCTTGAGTTGTAACGACTTGACATACTTCTCGTCTGAGGTATACTTTTTCCTTGCTTTATGAATTTTACATGTCCAAATTGTCCTCTCAGTAACGTGATTATGTTTTATTCGATAGGTATAAAGTAACAAGCTAGTTACTTTATGTATCATTAGTTAGTTTTAGTTTTCCATGTGTTATAAAAAAATGTATTAGTTAAAATTTTTACACCCCCATATCTTGTACATCAATATTTCATATTTAATATATAAATAAATATATATAAATGTATCTATAAAATAAACATATTTTTTTCTTTTTGTTTTGATATCCATATGTATATATCAAATATATATTAAATAGAATCATTTTAGTTGGTACAAATATATATCAATCATGGATAACAAAACGTGGTCAAGCCTAATAATCACTATCCTCATAACCTATGTTCGCTGACCACACGATTTATGACCCTTGCTTTTGTCCTTCAGAAGAGATCCCTGACCACATAACATATGTCCTTAACTGTTTCTCAGTTCAAGCCTATGCTTGAAGGTGGTAATTATGGTGGATTGTTCCTCCGTCAAGTCGTATGAAAAATACATCTTTTAGAAACAAAATATTTTCCTAGAACATCCATCTTTAAAAAACAGAGGGAGTAATAGATTACAAAAACATTTATTTTCATATATTTTATAAAAAAATAATTAATTGTTCAATTAAACACAATTGGACCAATAATAAAATAGATTGCAGACTACAAATAATTATTTATTTATCTATATTATTATTTGTGAAGTGATTTTTTTGGAATCGAGCTCTCACGTTAAAAGTTAGAGTGGTCAAAGTCAATGATACTCTTAATGAATTTTATATATAATTAATTATACAATCAAAAACAAACTTTTATTAACAAAATTATTATTTTTAAATAATATAATTTTTATATATTGTGTTGTTATCTTAAAACATATTTTTCAACTATGAAAAGTTAAAAATAAGATATAAAACATTTTATAATAATTAAGTGGTTAAAGTCAATGTTACCCTTAATAAATTTTATATATAATTATTTATATAATTAAAAGCGAATTTTCATGAATAATATTAGAATTTTTTTTAAAATAAGTTAATTCTTATATATGGTGATTTTATCTTAAATTTTATTTTTTCAATTATAAAAGTTAGAAAATAACATATAAATTTTTAATTAAATATTAATTAACTAAAAACATTATTATAAACAAATTAAAAGAATTAAGTGGTTAAAGTCAATGTTACCCTTAATGAATTTTATATATAATTAATTATATAATTAAAATAAATTTTCATTAATAATATTAGAATTTTTTTTAAAAATAAGATAGTTCTTATATATGGTGTTTTTATCATAAATTTTATTTTTTCAATTATAAAAGTTAGAAATAACATATACATTTTTAATTAAATATTAATCAACTAAAAACATTATTATAAACAATTTATAAAAATTAAGTGGTTAAAGTCAATGTTACCCTTAATGAATTTTATATATAATTAATTATATAATTAAAAATGGATTTTCATTAATAATATTAGAATTATTTTAAATAGGATAATTCATATATATTGTGTTGTTATCTTAAAATTTGATTTTTTTTAAATTATAAAAATTATAAAATAACATATAAACAATTTATAATTAAATATTAATCAACTAAAAACATTTTGTATAAAGATATTTTCTAAAATATTTCTAATATGTGAATGTTTTCTTTTAAAATTTCAACACAATAATAAACATATATATTTTAATGAAATTGCTTGTCATATATATATGTATATATATTTATAATTTGATGTTTATTTTTTTTTTGAAAATATAAATAATATGTTATCATGCTTATTTTTGAATTAATAAAATTTAAACTAATAAATATTTGTAAGACGATTAAATCCACACTTGTAGACAAAACACCAAGTATAACATAAGAATTTAATAAATTTTACATCAAAAATTGAAAACATCATCTAATGTTGAACAAATATTTTTTTCTAAATCTTCGTGTATTAAGAAACGGAGGAGTAGTTTGCAACCCGACAAAGAAAAGATATTTGATTCATTGTTCATTTATAGAAGTTGTTCTGTTTGTGGCAACTCTGTATCATCATGATTGCTACAACCTTGACTGATACATTAGGCTGTGTGGACTGATACCTCGATGGATTTTATTAGTGATCTTCCATCTTCTCTGGGAAAAACAGTGATCTATGTGATTGTGGATAGGTTCAGTAAAAGGTGCACATTTCATCGCTCTCAATCATCCTTATACATCAACATCAATAGCTCAGGCTTTCCTTGATACGTTCTACAAACTTGACGGTTTTTCACGGTCCATTGTCAGTGATGAAGACGCTATGTTTGTCAGTATTTTTGGCAGAAACTCTTTAAGCTTCAAGGGTGTTCTTTAAACTTGTCTAGCGCTTATCGTCCACAAAGCGATGGACAAGCAGAAGTTGTAAACAGATGCTTGGAGACTTATTTTCGTTGTATGATAAGTGATAGACCTCATTTATGGTGTAGATTGTTACCTCTTGCTGAGTATTGGTATGACACGAGCTATCACTCATCTACTCAGACTACCCCATTGGAGATCTTTTATGGACATTTTATGGACAGCACCACCAGTCATTTACCATATGTTCCATGGGAGTCAAAATTTCAGGTGGTGGCTAGGTGTCTTCGAAAAAGAGAAAAGATATTTGTATTACTTAAATTTCATCTCTTGCGAGCTTAACATAGGATGAAACAGCAGGCAGACAAACATAGAAGTGAGAGGAGTTTTGAGATTGGAGATAAGGTCTTTTTGAAGCTTCAACTTTATCATCAATAATCAGTGGTTATTAGATCATCTTAGAAACTGGCTCTGAAGTTCTATGGACCATATGAAGTGTTGGATAGAGTGGGTGCAGTGGCTTATAAGTTAAACTTTCGTCTTCATCTCGAGTTCATCCGGTGTTTTATGATGCACAACTAAAGAAAGCGGTGGAAGTTTTCAAACAACTCACCATCTTCCTGCTATGGTTCATGATGTTTTCGTTAAAGAACCGGAATATTATCTGGAGAGGAAGATGGTGAAACGCCAAGCACGAGCTGCGACAATGGTATTGGTTAAATGGAGGTACCAAGCAGAAGAAGAAGAAACTTCGAAATTCTTATTTGATATCCAAAAGAAGTATTCAACATTTGAACCTTGTGGTCAAATTGTTTCAACTGAGGAAGATTTGATACATATATAAAGAAGAAGATGTTGAGGCACATGTCAGCTCAAAACTGGCAGAAGGAGTTTGATAGACTCAACGATTCAGCATAAACAGAGGAGGATACGTGTCGTCAACCAATTGGAAGGAAGATAAGTTCGTTGAAGTCGTTAGAAACAAAGTATAAAAACAAATTCTAGTTGTTTTTACAGATTCATTCAGAAAATTAATACTTGTAATCTCGTCTTGAATCTAATACATTATGTAATTCGTGAAGCTCATTACTGGAGAAGTTCTTCTTATTCACGAACTTCTACAAGTGGAACTACTAATTATGTGTTTCAATCGAAGCATTGTTTCAGATTATTGAGGTGAAACCTATTAACCTCAATCAAATATCAAAGTAAAATTTGATAGATCAACAATTGTGAATCATTGTATGATCTAGAAGAAGAAGAAAAGAGTAGTTTACAGCTGGAGTTACTTTTTCTTGAGTTGTAACGACTTGACATACTTCTCGTCTGAGGTATACTTTTTCCTTGCTTTATGAATTTTACATGTCCAAATTGTCCTCTCAGTAACGTGATTATGTTTTATTCGATAGGTATAAAGTAACAAGCTAGTTACTTTATGTATCATTAGTTAGTTTTAGTTTTCCATGTGTTATAAAAAAATGTATTAGTTAAAATTTTTACACCCCCATATCTTGTACATCAATATTTCATATTTAATATATAAATAAATATATATAAATGTATCTATAAAATAAACATATTTTTTTCTTTTTGTTTTGATATCCATATGTATATATCAAATATATATTAAATAGAATCATTTTAGTTGGTACAAATATATATCAATCATGGATAACAAAACGTGGTCAAGCCTAATAATCACTATCCTCATAACCTATGTTCGCTGACCACACGATTTATGACCCTTGCTTTTGTCCTTCAGAAGAGATCCCTGACCACATAACATATGTCCTTAACTGTTTCTCAGTTCAAGCCTATGCTTGAAGGTGGTAATTATGGTGGATTGTTCCTCCGTCAAGTCGTAGGAGATAGATTACGGGTTTTGATATTCTAGATCTACAATAGAAAGAAGGGCATTTAGGTGAATTTATAACATATGATTAGTAGATTGAAAGGGTAAATGATGTTTAGATCTGAAATTATTGATCTGCGACGGTGAGAAAGACCAACTTATCGGCGTCTAATATTAAAAGAAAAAAAGAGAGTGGGGTCAAGATATAGAAAGATAGAGTGGATCATGATAGAGAGAAAATAGTAAACTAAACTAATTTTAGTTTTGAGGGTAAATTAGACATTGCCACAGAAAAAAGTATACTGAATGGAGAAAGTACGTGTTAGTGATATGGACTTGAGAAAAAGTACGTGTAAGTGTAAATTTTTCAGAAGAAAAAAGCTCACTTAATAGCACAGACAATCTAAATTATGAAATTCAGCCTAAGGTGGTGCAATATCCAATATGATACCAAATAGCATAAGACAATACAACGAACCAGTAATTTAAATAAGAAAAAAACTGCAGTATTTGTAAGATGCGTTGCACCACGAGGTTTAGGGCCTGACTGGTTTAAACGCATCGGTTGCAGTTGCGGTTGCGGGAGTTTGTGGATGCGGACGGTTGCGGTTTCTAGCGGTTTTAAGAGATTTGTATGATTGGTACTGCGGTTAAAAATTGGTGCGTTTGCGGGTGACTTATGACTGATTAACTACCTAATGCGGTAACATTCAAATAATAAATTAACAATATTTACATTTAATATAATTATAAAATATCAAAAATCATAAAATTATAATAAATATAAAATTTATATTTAGAAAGTTATAATTTTAATTTTTGAAAATTTATTGAAATTGTTTTTATTATAAAATTTTATAATATTAATTAAAATATAATAGATATATTTTAATATTTTCATAATTTCAATTTTAAATTTTTTATTAAATATTTTTACTTTTGTATATATATTGTTTTAAAAAAAGAAAAAAATTTTACCCTCCCGCAACCGCCCGCAACCGCAAACGCTAGCTGGAGCCAGCTTTTGAATTTATGAGATTCGGAATGGTTTGAAGCGATGTAGAGCGATTTGAGTGATTGTTGCAAACCGCCGACAACCGCTACCAACCGCAAAAGCTGCGTTTGCGGGTGGTAGCGGGAAAACCAGTCGCCCCTTTAGTGTCGATCTCAGAAAAAAACAAGTATGCTATCACCTGAATGGATATATACCGAAATTGAGACTACACAGAGTTTGCTAGGCCTCGCCATAGAAATCGATGGTCGTCGTAGAATTGCATTTATGCGGTTTTTTAGAGAAAAAGATAATTTAATGATATATGCTTTGATTTTCAGTTTTTCTTGTTAATAAAAAAAATGAAAGAGAAAATTGCATTCTCGTAATAACTATCAATAAAAAGGAGTTTTGTGTGTTTCAACCTTATTAAGAAGCATGTCCAGATTACTTAGAGTTAATCTAATATTCTCTCTATTTCTGAAAGATCCATATTTTAGAAAACAAAATTGTTTAAAAAGATATTTTTTACATTTTCAATGCATAAATTAATTGCAAATTGTAAACTTCAAAACACATAATTGTTTTTATTAAAATTCTATTGTTAAAAGTTGTGGGAATACATAATTACGAAAAATAATGTATTGGTAACTAAAATCTTATATCTATCTATACCAATAAAGGAGGCTTTTCTCCCTTCTCCTTGCGCCACGTCAGCATGGAGAGAGGGGCATTCGCCGACACGTGTCGCTCAGCCAGTGACCCGCGTCTTTCCCTTCTGTTCGTGTTTCTTTTATGTTTTAATGAGAACTGGGCTTTAAGTTAATTCGTTTGTTTTGGCCTGTGCATTTGGCCCGTTAGACCCAAAGGTGTTTAGGGTTCGTCGTTTCTTTCTTCCAGAAGCGACCTCTCCGATGTAACTCACGAAACCAAACCGTCGCCGAGCTCTGTAACGCCTCCCAATCCATTAATCCTTTCTTTACTCTGAGTTTTCCTCAATTAATCCACTCCACCCATGTTAATCAAACAAAATACCTCTTTGTTTTCAGACCTTGATTTCCATGTTCGATGCCTAAAATCCCTAGAAACCTCTGACCAGGAATGGCTGCCTCATCGACTCTGCTCGCCGGCTTGAAACACCGCCGAAGTTTGGTTGCTGAGATTTTGGGAAGCTCGGAACGATAGTCTCGCTATCAACTCAAAGAGCATGGAAGGATCTCTTGTGCTTGCTTTGATGCTGGACGAGGCATCATCCCCGGTCCACAGGTAACTATCGCTCTCTTTGCTTTGTGTCATTAGATTCATTACATACCAGTCTTTGTGTGATGTTTATTTGTTTTTTTTTGTCCGCATATTATTAAAGGAACATACTACTAGACTCTTGATGGAACTTGCATAGCTAAAGCTCTTGAAAAGGCTAAGCCCCACGAAGTTGGAATCTTTGTTGTTGGTACTGAGAAAGGTATGCAAATAGATTCTTGGCAACTACTAATGGAAAAAGAGGGCGAATGAGTTTTAGAGAAAGTTATGTGTTTTGTTGTTGTGTGAGCAGGTAGCTTGGTGAAGGAGATTATTGAAGTCGTCTTGCAAGAACCATGAGGAGTTTAACTGGAGCAAGAGTTCCTTATGCTTTGAATTTCTTGATGTTAACAGAATATCCTCATTACATCCAGCAGTCTCAGTGTCCCACTTCAAGATTCACTTATCCGAAGGCTTTAGCTTCAAAAACCTACGTGGTATGGTCCACCAAAGGTTGTTCTTTTTATATGATTGGAACTTGGCTTGAACTATAAAATATCCTTGCTTCTACGAGTATATCCAATTTTAATCATATCAACTTATTTTTTTTGGCTTCAGGGTACCTCCTTAGCAGGGCCTTGGATGGAAGACAAACGTATATCTTCCTGGTGGCTGGTGGACTTAGGCGAACATCACCAGGTCTCCTCCATTACTTCTATTCCGATCACATCATTTTTTTCGTAAAGACACATGTAGTCCAGGAACTTCATGCTGAGTAGCAGAAAAGTTAGTTCGTGTTTAGTTTGATAGCCAAGAACCTAACCAGCTGCGTATTGTGGGATGCAGCTTATGTTCAAATACTACATTTTCAGACGATGGGTTAGAGCATACGTAAGTCCTGGAAGTTTCACATATCTTATCTATATGTTTGAGCCTAGACTTTGTCTTATTAAGACAAGCACCTTAGGAAGATTATGTGTGTCTTGATGGGCATGAAGGGATCAGTGGATGGGAAAACATGGACGAACTTGAGAACTCTACGGTTACTTGGAACTCTATGGTTACTTCCGTTGAAAATTACACTGCAATGAAATGGCCTGTTGACTGTCTCCACTACACATGTGTGCCTTTCAATTACCATATCTAGACACAGTGAATGAATTTTCCAAGTATGGATTTTTTCCTTCTATCTCTGGTGCTCAGTGAAATGTCTTTGTAATCTTACTTATACATGACATGGTGTGTTTCCAAGCAGGAGACAACAATTGATAGTGCAGGTGGTAGCAGATGAAAGCGATATGGAAGGTGTTCACCAGCTTGCTCGAGGATATTGAACTGATTTTGATAGCTTTTTCAAAAAAAAATCAAATGAGATTTTAGAATATAGTTTTCTTCTTCGTATAAATCAAAACACTATACGAACTCCTGGTATGAATCACTTCAATGTCATTTTTTTATTATTTTTTTCCTGGCTTGGTAACTGAGAAACCTATTGGACCAAAGATTTATATTAAAAAAAATAGAAGTTATCATTTATTAGATATTTCCTATGGAAAACACAGACATCTTCAGAAAATGAATGTACAATAACATCTTCAGAAAATGAATGTACAAACTCAGCTTCTCATCGACAAATTACTTCACAAGCAAACACAAGCAGCTCGAATAAAAATTGAATTTTAAAACTCTTCCTTCTTACATAACAAACTAGAAAGGACGTGATTTCGGAAAACGAAAAATGGAGCCACCAAATTTATTCGAACGAGAACCTATATTCTGGTTTCTTGATGATCAAGCAAATAAATTGTCTATCAATTTGACCCAGTCGTCTCAAACACATTAAAAAGTAACATAATCCATTTGTAAGGAATTATACTCAATCGCCATTTAAGTGAAATGCATAATGTCCACAAAGAAACCGTTTCATCCTAAACGGATCCTCTATAAAAACGTCTGGTTTATCAATGTATTGATTGATTTGATTGGAAGTCAACCTTAATGCTTAACTTAAAGAAGAGACATAAATATTACAGCAACTTACTGACATAAGATAGATTTCATTACACAAATACGAAATATGGTCAACCATTAATCTAAAACATTACACCAAAAATTACTAAATACAACAACATATGTGTCAAAAAAAACCCCACGTTAACAGACAAGAAAAAATGAGTCAAAACAAAAAATAGTTACATGGAAATCAAGGTCTGCGAACATACTAAACTAACAAAATAACTACGGCGTAAAATACATTCACATGAGTTCGCCCTATCACTCCTTCATCAGTCACCCCAAATCGCCTATAATCTAAGCTCCAAAATCCACATGCAATTCGCTCCTACATTAAGGAAAATTATAATAATTACCACTAACCATTAATACAACAGCCATAACTGAAGCAAAACAAAAGAAAATGTATAAGATATAAATGCTTACTCTTCTTCGCCACATGCTATTTGTCTTTTTTACTACACACTCAAAGAGCGAGAACCTATCATTTTCTCCTCGGCATATCTAACCATGACAACCATACGACTATAAAACTATGGAAGTACACATCTATTGACTTAAAATAAACCTATAATTAGCCCATTATAGTAAAATTACAATTCAAAATCAGCAACAAAACAATATGAAGACCAACGTTGAAAATTTAGAAACAAAAACCTCCCTTTTCTACTAAGATACTTTTGAAGATATTGTTCATTAATTGCATAATGCAATCTCTCCTAAACAAATTACTAATTTACTATTTAGTAGAAACAACTATATATCCTAATGAACAATGGAAAGAAAGAATCCCTAATAACTACAAAACACAATAACATAATCTACGTTTGCTAGAAACCGTATTGATCATCAAATGTAACATCTTCCAACAACATCATATGAAGCAGCTAAAAGAACATACACACACGATGTAAGAGCTTATCCAGAGATACTGGTTATTCCATGATTAAAAACATTTTGGACTCATTAGAGAATAAAATATATGAACCCGGCGCGTAGCGCCGGAATACCACTAATATATATATATATAAAGTAGAGTTGTGCTCTGCATACAGCCCTCCACCTCATCATCCTTTTTGTGACACATGTCCACTCTCATTTACGTTGTTTGCTTCATTGATTTAACAGATCTCAGTTTGTAGGGTCTAAGTAAAACAACCCTTTTATAGTCTTCGTTTGTTTCTCTTCAAATAAAGCCCATCAAATGATACCCTTTCTTCTCTCTAATCGACATTATTATCTAACCTGCAACCTAACGATCCCATTCCACTTCCCCCGATGAAATAACCTCCATAGTTATGGCATTCAATCAACAAAACCCGTTAATCCCACTATCATCTCTTCATTGTACCTTTAATCCATTGTTCTTAAACTTTTTCCAGTGTATACAAAGCTACAACAATGGTGAATTCTTCACCCTGCTTTGCAATCTGAACTGTTCCAAAGAGGAACAAAGGAAGCAGGAAGGTTCGAGAACACAAGTAAATGACTAGATCCATCGCACCCTCCCACTACTAACACTGTTTATAATTGTAAAACATAATTTGATATTTATGATGTTGGTGCAGTAGCAGAAACAAATGAGGAGAAGCAGACAACAACTCTAATATATCCTGGAGTAGGATTTTATCTTCTAGGCCAACACTCCGCTGAGAGGAATCAAGAAGCTAGTGTTTACGTTGGGAATCTCGGCCCCCAGGTTCTTTTCCTTTCTTTCTCTCTCGCACGAACCTTAAATTTCAGATTGGTTCGGGAGATTTTCTATGTGTTTCTCAGTTTCTCTTATCTGTGAATCGTAGCTATCTGAAGAATTTCTTTGGGAATTGTTAGTACAAGCATGCCATGTTGGTAAGTTGAACGCTTTGATTCATATGAACAATCTTCGCTAAGTTTCTTCTTCTGTATCTTATGGTTTTTGGTTATACTTAGTAGAACTGGTCTTTCTCTGACATTATGCTCCTTTTTTTGTTTTTAGATTTTATCAATTAATGTCTATGTTCCCAAAGATAGGATGACAAATCTTCATCAAGGTTATGGATTCATTGAGTTCCTTAGTGAGGAAGATGCTTGCTATGTAAGTCTTTCTCTTTTCCAAGAGTTTTAACTTCTTCCTATACACAATAGTAAACTTTTCTTTCCATGTGCAGACAATTAAGCTAGAGCTTGAAGCTTTGATATATATATTAGGATTAAGAGTGATACAGAGGAGGCTAAGAATGATCTGCGATGACCTTTCATTCAGATAGGGAGTTGGTACCGGATGGGTTCAAGACAGTCGAGTATGATGGGTTCGTCTCAAGTTATCAGAGACAGCTCTATCCATGTTCTTCCATGTGTTCTAATCATTGCTCTTGGTCATATTCCATTCAGTTTCACTGTAAGAAGAAAACTCCCAACCTTTTCAACTTTTTTCTTTTCCATTTGTAGAAAGTTGTGACTGATTTGTATCTTTTGGGTCCAATGTGGTTATTCTTCTTCAACATTAGTTGCAATCCTATGGATCTCGGTTCAAATGTATCTGAGGTACTTAACCAATCCATTGTTCTTAAACCTTTTTTTCCAGTGTTTAACCATATATATATACTTTTTCAGTGGCCTCTCCAATTCCCGTAGAATTATTTAGATATTCTGTGATTTGTTGTTTGAAATTAAGTTCAATGTTTAAACTTGTGTGCATCTTTAGGGATCGTATTTAGGAATGTGATTAGCCAGTTGTAGCAGCAATGATACATCATCTGCCCTTGGAGATCCAGAGAAGAAGAAGCTTTACGAAGCGAAATTGTGGGTGAAGCCATGGTTGAACTTCAAGGAGCTGCAGAATTCAAGCTTGATGGTGATGATACCCCTACCAGTACTCCCTTTGATTTTGGATGCAAAAGGTATGAATACAGAATACAGAAGTTACATATATGTATGCAACAGAAAGATAAATCTTAAGTTTCAGGATGGAGGAAATTTTCAGGAGATGGTTTAGAAGACACCTCTCAGTTCAAGGCAATATATTTTGGCTTCTCAGATTACAATGACCATCTACCATCAACTCTCCAATTATAGCCAGAAATTAATATGAATGTTCTGTATGCAACGTTGATCAGAGGGTTCCATCAATGTGAAAAGTCTGAACACTTTTTGAGACCTGTTTAAGGAAGGTTCTATTTACTCAATAAGTGGATTTGACGTAGCACGGAGCACCACCACCTTGATAAATACTTGAGAAGATGTTGCGGTATTCATTGACTCAACTCATCCGGATATTACAATACTTGAGAAGATGTTTATATTCTGCAACCACGAAAACTACTTCCGTTGGCAAATATCAACACCCACCTACCCGGTTAGTCTCACATCCTCTGTATGTTAACCTCTGCTTTCAAGCATATCAATATTGATGACTATGTTTTTCTTGCCAAGACATTACTGGTGAGTTGTGCGTCATCAGGAATTCAGGATCACATTGAACGAAGAAACACGTACGACACAACATACAATGCAACCATTCGCCTTGACAGGTGCTTTTCCACAGTTATGTGTAACATTACGCATTTATGAATAACGTAATTCCACGCACATGGATTTTTCTGTTTGTCTTCAGGTCTTTCACGAGCTAGCCATCGCGTTTCAGAAAAAAAAGACAGTTCTATTGCTGCTCCTAATGTAGTTGTAGCCACTAGCGTTAACCCAAAAATCGTTGGTGGTGATTCTTCTTCTACCACTACTGAATCGTAACAATGGCAACCATTATGAGACTGTGAAAAACTGTAAATGCGAGTTCCATAAACCACATCACTGATACAATTCTTCTGCAGCCCGGTTATTTTTGACTGCCACCTCTTGCACCCATTTTTACTTTGATACACAGACTACAACAATTTAAAGAAAATGATGATCGTGAGAATGTTCATCTATACGGCATACTGATGCTGGACCAAAAGGCCCACCCATACTTTCGTAAGGTTGTAAGACATCCACCTGTATAGACCTGAATATGTATTATAGGACAACGTTCACCTTAAACAACTCATTGTCTTTACATTCTATTTCTTGAGAGGTCGAAGTTGATGAATTTTTTCACCACCACGATCTGATTAGAAGTAACATTCAGAACAGACACATCGTCAACGACGGGTTATTGACATCCACAAGAGAACTTTTTTAGCACATAATTTAACTGAGAATAATCTGAAACATTATATACACTATTTCAGATAAAAGAAGAATATCTAATAAATAAATAAAACTATTTATATAATAATTTATAATAAAGTTACCTCAATATAAAATATCAGATTATTTTTATAAGATAATATAAAAATAAATATCAGAAGTTATTTTCATAATATAATAGAAAAATCAATATCAGAAGTTATATTTATAATATAATAACATTTTAATAATGAGTACATATATTTCTAAAAGAAGTATTATATTTGTATGGTTCTAGGAAATGTTTTTACAAAAAATACGAGGAACCAATTCCTCTTTTTCATATTATTTAAACATAATAAGTTTGAAATACAATATTTAAAATATAAAAAAATCAATAAATCCAAAATATAAACAGAGATAATAGTTTGTTATGTTTGTGTTGAATATCAACTGTAATATATTAATTTATTTTTATTCACTATATAATAAATATTGAAAAATGTAAAACAACTAAACTTTTTTAGTGGTGAGAAAAACCTATGCCCTTTTAACAAGATCAACAAATACAGATGGTTAAAATTATTATCAGTTGGATAAATTAAATATTAGAATATTAAAATTAATAAAAAAAAATGTTACTTTTCTTTTATTCACTTGTCCGTAGGTTTATGGTTTAGGAACTTTGGTATAGAAACTCTTGATATGACTTTTACTCTTTTAAGGTTGCAAAATGATTCATTTGTATCTTTTTATCTTCGCTTATAAATAATATTGATAACAGTCTAACATAAAACAAACAATCAATTCATTACAAACCATTGACTCAAAAGACCAAACGCTTCTGAATTAAATTGTCCTTTAACCAAAATGTTACAAGAAATTAAGAAAATCGATAATTTAAACTCACCATCTATAAAAAAAATATAGCTATAACATCTTATACTTCTTAAAACTTTGAACTCATACAAATAACCAAAGAATGAATGACGAACCACTTTTATCTTATGAGTTCTCACACCAAACAAGATCTTAAGGAGCAAATCCACGGCGCACACTCAAAGTCTACATCAACAGGCCCAACACACAATAATCTATCATTGATTTCGAACTACCATCTATCACAGACCATCAAGATAATTTTAATGACTCAAAAAGTGAGGGCATAGAATTTATGATAACATACCATGAAATCGAACACCAACACACTTCAAGTCTATATCAACAGATCCAACACACAACAATCTATTATTAATTTCCAGCTACCACCTATCACCGACTATCAAGGTAATTTTAATGACTCCACAACTGATGGCATGGAATTCATGTTAACATACCATGAAATCGAGCAACCCGACTCAACCCTGCTTATTCAAGAAACAACCCAATACGTGATGAAATTACTAACAGATGAAGAGAATAACGTAACTGATGATCTTCAAGTTACTCTTACCATCACAGACTACAACCAAAACGCGACCGCAAGACCTGACGTCAACCTTATCATCACCGATCTTGACGCAACTAATAGGCCTCCAACTACAGAAAAAGAAAACGATACATGCACGGTATAGTTCAGAAATTACAACAATGGAACTATCTATGCTCTTTTACGCCGTACTTTCTATTTATGTTGCATTGATCAATGGCTTCGTACAAATGTAAGATTTCCCATATGTAGGGAAAGTCATATGTGATTCAGCATTATTACAATTTATATGGGGGTTTCTTATGTTCTAATTTTCAGTTTTATTTACATACTGCTTTTGATTTTCGTTTAAATTTTTAAACAATATAACATATAAATATTTTTCTTCATTTCCTAATATGTTCCATTACCAGAATTAGTTTTTTTTTAAACCAAAAATCAGATAAAAACATATATGAACAAAACTTCATTACACATGTTTAAATTCAGATTAGTCACTAAAATAAAATTCCAAATGATGTTTCTTCTATATACTATCCACATGGTACTTAACAGTATAAGTATGTTCTCTAAATAAAACATCAACTTTACTTTATATTTAAATTCCAACTAAATTAACTTTGTTACGACTATCGGCTTTTTATTATACTTTTATTGAATCTATTAGTTACAATCACTGATGCTATTTCACTTTGAACTAAGTAACTTTTTAAAAAAAAGTAATACACTAGGATCGCTAACCAGTATATTTTCATTTTCATATTTTTGAACATTTTTTTTACTAAGACCATAAAATGAATTGTAAATTCATGTAAGAATAAAACATACGAATCCGGTGCGTAGCGCCGTAATAACACTAGTATAATATATGTTCTTAATAAGTGTGAAAATCTTAAAACATACATCTTTTTAAAACAGAAGAAGTAACTAAATAAGAAATAAAAGTCAATAATAATTTTCTCTCTTTTTATTCTTTTGATTTATTTACCGTTAATGCAGCACTCATATGTAAAATAGTTTTTAATCGAAAAAAATTTATATTCATTAAAGAAAACAAAATCACAACTCCAAAACCGACTGCCTCTATGACTTGTGTAGTCAACGCTTGTGAAGTCATTGATGACATCTCCAACCATGATACTAAATTTGGTGTTGAAATTACACCAAATTTGGTGTTTTGATGTCATACATTTTTTTTTTCATATCTAACCATAACACCAAATATTACACAAAAATTAATATTATATATTATTTTATGTTTTCAGCTTTAGTAATTTTTATATTTTTATTATTTGTAACTGCTAAATAAAATTATTTGACCACACTTAAATATGTTTGTTTAATTATTTTGTAATTTTATGTTTATAATATTTATTTACATTTATGTTTTTAGTTTAAAAATATTATACTTTTATGTATTTTATTTATTATAAAATATTGTATAAAAAATACAAACTATTAATTTTTAAAAGCACATAAAAATAATATATTTCTTTTAATAAAATTCGTATTAGTTAGTAATACAAGTTTAACTATATTATAAAATAAAATAAAAATGTTATTTTAATGTTTGGTGAATTTAATAGTACTAATTAAAATTTCATATTGCTAAAATAAAATATAAAAGTTCTATGATGTTTTATTTTTTTACAATATAAAATAAATGTTAGGGGGTGTTATTGGTTCATATATTTTAACGGATTTGAAAATACAAGTCAAATCTAGTGTTATTGGTTATGTGATTTTAAAATCTATATTCAAATTCATTGTTATTGGTTATATGATTTTAAAATCTATATTCAAATCAATTGTTATTGGTTTTATGATTTTAAAATAGATTTTAAAATCAGGTGTTATTCAATAATAGTAATTTGTTTGAAGATTTGATTTAAAATTAGATTTGAATGGATTTATGAATGATTTTAAGTTAAAAATACAAAGGAGCAAATATTGAGTTGAACCTTGATATTTTGACAAATCTGTATTATTGTACGTAGCTGCTCCTGTTTTAAATCTTGCTTCTTAAAGCAGTTAATCAGTGTCTATCTTTAATCATTGAACTTATGATTATCAGGACATAAACGAACTGATATAGAGAGTTTATTTGAACAATGTTAGCCGCAGCCAGTTACAAAGACGTTTGTTTTCTGTGTCCATGTAAAGCTAATGAGAACTTAAATGCTACAGTATGGTCCCTTCTATGCATCACATGGCTTTAACAGTTTCTTGTCTGGAACATCCCACATACCCAATCTTTATCCCTTTAGGGTTAGTCTATTTTGTATATACAGAGTGGAGGTTAATTCACTTTCATACGAAGATACAACTTGTATATAATGAGGTAAACAGTGATATAAGAAGTTGTAGGCACTATCTGGGATATTAACATGTTATCATTATGGTATCTCTACTTAACTATTTGGCTGATTTATGATAATCCAGTTATTTTGATTTTGAAATCTATATCATTGATTCTGAAATCTAATTATTTGACTTTAAAATCTATGTATTTATCAAAAATTTCTAAATCCAAGAAAGAATCCTAAATTCATTAAAATACTACAACCAATAACCTCCACTTAATAATCATTTAGTGATTCTTACTTTAAAAATAAAATAAAATATTTTAATTATGTAAAAATAATTTAAAATACAACAATACAGTATATTTGTGTTTAGTTACAAATATGAACTAATTAATAATAATGATTGAATTGTATTATAAAATGAAACATAGTAAAATATGTATATTAAATATTTGGTGTGACGAATAAAGGCGTCAAAATGGGATAATCCATGAGTTGTTTATAGCATGAGTCACATTCTGAATTTGTCTTACATTCAGAGACACATTCAACATTTGATGCACTTTTCTTTGGCATTTGCTATTTGATCAGACAATAATGCCCTTGATGAGAGCTTTGTTATTAATTTCAGCCTCATTTATTTATTTGTTTTTATCTCAAATATTAATAAATATAAATAAATAAATTTGATGTAATAAATTTTAATTTTTCATCATTTACATTTTGACATCCATTTATATATACTTTAGAAATTTTAAAATAAAAACATAGAAAATGTTTTTATAATTAAAATATTATAGATAGTATTAGATGAATAAGTCATTTACAAAAAAAATATAAATGAATGAATTGTGGACAACGAAAATGTGGACATAATTTTATAAAAATGAGGATAAAATTTCATCAAATATATGAATTTATAGTTTGTGTTCGATGTAGGAAAGGTAAGAAAGATAATCTTCTTTGTCGATAGAATCTCTCAGGTTGAAGCCACCCACTAGTTCCTAGAGATCTGTTCAAACATCCACACATTCCCAGAGATCTGTTCAACCATCCACGCTCCAGCTATCCACACACCACTTATTCATGCAACCCCCATCCACAAGCTATCCGTCCACATGTTTTGCAGATCTGGAATATGAAATCGTAACTTTGCAGATCTGGATTTTGAAATCCACAACAACACTAAGAAACCAACAAAACGGGAATCGATTAAAAAGATTTAAAAGATCAGACAAATTCGGAGAATCTAGGATTTAGAAGATCAGAAGGTTAAACTACCTTCTTCCTTTTCTACATCTTTTCATTTTTTTTACAAGCTGTAGTCTTTCAGTTTGCTTTTTTTTTTTCCTTTTGTAGGAGAGAAAAAAAGAAGTGATAGAATCATTGGAAGATGAAATTTGAATAAAGTTAATTTGAAAGAATGAGAGAGACAAAAAAGTAAAAAAATGTTAATGTACATAATTTTTTAATTAGTGAGTTTTTGGTCTTTTTAACACTAGAAAGTGTTTTACGAGCACATTGTGTTTTGCAGTGTAATTGATAAGATAAAATGTGCCTCCAAATGTAAAAAAATTAATAATCCATAGCTTTAAAGTCTTTGTGAAAGGCGTTCCTTTTTTAACTTACCATGGTAGAAACATTCCAACACTTTAGAAACAGATGAAACGAAACCATACGAAAGGGATCAAGCACAACAACTTTGTCACCGTACTTATCCGCAGATGATCTCCATATATCAGGAACAGCCTTCCATTCATTAGATCTCAAATCAGTAGCAGCATCATCCCCTGGTATTGATGAGCGTTCTAAGAACGGTGAACAACGCCTTAGCTCCTTCTCCCGAACCTGTGAGAATAATACACAGATTATGATGTTACAGATTCATTCAAAAAAGCTGATAACACTGGGAACAACCGAACTAAGACAAGTCAAGAATTCAGGGATCAAGCTCTGGTGAACAAAAAGCGATATAGCTGTCGTTAGACCTAAATTAGTCTGGTTTAGTGCAACCTATAAAGTTGACAACCCAAAAGTCAACCCTCAGAAAGACAAACGCATACAACAATCTTAGCAAACCAATAAGGCCAACAAAAGATCATACGTACATCCTTTCTATCACCCTTTAGCACACATAAGAACTTAAATAAATCTAAGCAAGTCTCGTGAGTATTTCTCCAAGACTCCAACCAAACTAAAGTCCAAAAGCTACAAATCTCAGATTCGCTTTGCAAGAGCAGCTACAAAAACTTTGAAGAGACGTTGTAACGATTTAAAGAGTCAAGTGTACTTGCCTTAATAAACGAGAGCTGAGCCATAATCAAAACCAAACACAGAATCAACCCAAAAACCATAAGAATGACCAAACAAAAACACCCAAAATCAAACCAAACACGGAAGCAAACAACACAGATCTGTACGTTCAACAAGTAGATCAAACGATGAGCACCTAAAAGAAATGAAGCAATCAGATTAAGATATCAAGCTTCGATTGATCTGAGATATCTTAGAGTCAATGGAGTCTCTTCTAAACTAACGAGTTCCTCGATAGATCAAAGCAAACCAGAAAATACACTTCAATCGATCATAAATCAACAAAATCAATGACCCAAAAGGCTAAATTGAAGAAAAATAGACTTTTGACTCTCCCTCACAACGAAGGTGACGTTGGGTTGGATTGGATAATCCATAAACCCATTTTGATCCAAACCAATATTATTCCAACTCACTAAACTCATTAACCCATAAAAACCATTAATCCATTAACATCCAAATTATTGATTCATTAAAACCATGGGTTGGTTTGGTTTGGATCAATCCATTCATTTAGACCCATTTTTACACCTCTAGTGATGAATAGTGTTACAAACTTGTGATCATATTCCTTACACGTCATAAACTAAGCTAGTAATCATCACTATTCACTAACAATGTAGGCTTGTTTACAAGATATTTTTATCAATGTAAAAAAGGTCATTATGATGAAGCCATGACAAGAAACTATCTGGAGGTTACAGTACCCATGATTAGTGTCATTTTTATTAAATCCGTTTGATGATATTTTGTGTCGCTAGGAAAAAAAGAGAGTAAACTAATCAATTGATTATCTAATGAAAATAAAATGAGAAGATCAGATTCTCTCCCATGTGAGTTGTGAGTTGTGAGTTGTGACTTGTGAGAGATGATGAATGTTTTTTTTATTAACGTTTCCTCTATGATTGTCTTATTATTGCTCATCTTTTTTCAATTCTCAAAGAAAAAAACGCAAAAGTTCTTATTTTTACGCGACCCTTTTCGAGAAGATTTCATTTGTTTTCCGTTTCGATCCATTTTTTTTCTTACTGGGAAAAAGTTTATATTTTTCCTTCCTTCATCTGATCCAAAGTTTCTATTTTTATTGTTCTGTTTGTAAACGTGTTCTCTCTTCATCTGATCCAAAGTTCTTCTCGGTAGCTTCAAACGTTGACCGACTTTGTTCTATCTCTCTCTCTGATCCAAATCTCCACAAAACGAAGAAGAACCCTTGATCTGCTATTTCTCAGAGGTTCTTATTATATTCCTCGTTTTAAATCTCTGCCCTTGTTAGCTCTCGAGTAAACTATGAATCTCTTAAGCTTTACATGAAACTGATCTTTAGTTACATTCTCTTCTTCAGGAAGATGGGTTCTTTCAAAGGCCATGCTTTGCCAGGTACATTGTTCCTTGTGGTTGGAGTATGGCACATTTGGAGCTCTGTGGTTCGATTCATATCCAACCCCAACTCATTTCGTGTTCGAGTTTGGCACCCTCTCCCTGCTTTCAACGACAGGTTCAAGTGCTTGGAGCTCTACGTTGTCACCATTGGCTCGTTCATTGACTTGTGCATCGAGTTCTTCTACTCTACTCATCTCAACTTCTTTGTCAATGGTGTACTGAATCCTTCACACATGAACGACTTCGAGCACTCAGGGATGCTTCTCATGTTCTTCATCCTCGGCCTCATCGCTTTGCTCTCCGAGAAAACGAGGTACCATGTTCGTGTAATGATTACCATTCATGTTTATAGATCTATCATGATGTTTTTCTTATTTCTCTTTAGGTTGCTTCCTCTGCCACAAGAAGCTCTATGCCTAATTGCTGCAACAGCTTTTACAGCAGAAGGTCTTCTCTTCTTCTTCCACTCCACAAGCCACAAAGGTCTTGAAGGTTATTACCACCTCCTCCTCGTTTTTCTCATCGGTCTCTGCGTCATCTCCTCAATCGCGGGAGCTATCTGCCCGACCAGCTTCCCAGTGGATCTGTGCAATGGCATTGCAATGACTCTTCAAGGACTTTGGTTTTATCAGACGGCTTTCACTCTCTATGGCCCTATGATGCCTCAAGGCTGCGGTTTAAAAGAGAACTCTGTGGTCTGCAGATCAGTTGATTCCGTTGTCTCTGGAGAGTTTCTGGCAAACTTTCAGCTCTTCTCTTTGGTTCTTGCTGTTCTTGTCTGCCTTGTGGGTTCATATGTTTTTGCAGCTTCAAGATTTGGAGTCAGTAGCTAGATGAGAGATCTTTAGGGAGTAGAATCTATAGATATTTTTGTTGTTCTTCTTCTCTTTTTCTTACTGAGTTTTTGTAGCTTGAAGATTTAAAGTAGAAGAAGATACATGGCCGGCATTAACATATCTGACTATGATGCTACATGTCTTAATCTAATAAATGGTTTGTTTATATTCTGCTCTCAAGAGGAACCTAGTGCCTCTTTCACTTGTCACTACATTAGATACTCGAGCAACTCATTTATAGCAGCAGAGTACATTGGGATCCAAACAAAACTGAAGATTACATGACAGAAGAGGCAGTTCCAATCTTAAAGTCAATGCTCTGGTTGCAAACTCTCCTCTACAAGTACTTGATCATACCCCGACCTTCCACGCTCACCTTGGTGGCTTGCAACCGCTTCTTCTTCGTTCCTTTCAGCTGCTGCAGTTTCTGGAAAATGGAGCTTAAAACTTGAACAAAACTTGAGTCTAAAATCAAAGAGAAAGTCACCTAAGAAGTAAGAACTTGCTCGATCCAAGCTGCTTTCAATTCTTTGAACTTCTCTCTACTTCTTTTCACACTTGATTAGCGATTGTGTGTTGTGTCTGACTATGCGAAAACGCAAACACGAATGGTCAATTTTCTAACCCATTCTAGAAATGTTAAATGGGTTGATCATGTTATTGTGGTGTCTTTTTGATGTTACTGTCGCTTTTGTAACTGATGAAATAATCTAGAAAAAAAAAACATAAATAAATCATATCACCTAGAAGAGGAGAGGCCAAAACATAGCATTTATAATAGAGAGAAACATCACATGCATTCTGCTTTATCAAACTTAACCCCTAAAATAAATCCTTAAACATAATGAAAACTAACTGATATAACCATGTCGCCTCATCAAACTGATATTGCCACAATCAACTTCTTGTGAAGATGAAGTTTCCTTGGGACAGTAAGCACAACATCGCACCACTCAACCTTCCCATAAATCTCATGTTCGTTGAGTCCTTTGTCAAGAGTAATCTCAGCACACCAAATCATCATCTTAAAACATGTTCTTGTATCCCATGAAACCGCAATCCTCCCACCATAATTCACCAAAGTAACACCACTTGGTAATTTAGGCAGTTCTTCCAAACCTTTCAAAATCTTCCAACAGTTTTCCTCGTCGTCATACCATTCAATCACTTTATTCCTTCTATAACAGTACATTACGTTATCTATCACACAGATCGCCGTTCCTATATAATTTATCTCCCATCCTACCGCATCCCATCGATTTTCCTTAGGCTTGTACACCATGTTCTTGTCTCCAAAAAAATAAAAGGTTTCCTTTGATGGCTCCACTTTTAAGTATATATTCACCGCGTATCTCTGCACCAGGTGTTGGCACATGCTCCCATGTTTGGGTTTTAGGATCGAAAACCTCCATCAAATTCGATGTATCATATTTTTTGAAGCTTTCCAATACGTATATTTTCCCATCAAGAACACTCACGCGAGGGAATCTCCTAGCTATCAGCATGCTTGGAGCTTCCTGCCAGATATGAGACCTACAATCCATGCAGAATACCCTAGACGTGGGTTTATAACCAATGTATCCACCAATCATGTAGATATTAGAACCAACTGTGCTAAGATTCCACAGGAAATTACCACAAGGAGAAAAATTGGAAGTTGTGACTGAGATCAAAAGATTGTCACCTAACTTCCTCTCTTCCTTCCTAAATGGTCTAAAGCATGGACTGAACCATTGTGGTTTAGGAGTAGGGAGTCTAGGGACTCGTGTTGGTCTACGGCAGAGAGTAAACCAACGTGATTCTTCAGTACCGTACTGTAAGCACACATAGATACAACTCTCGGTGCGGTTTAAAAGCTTTCGGGTTTCGTAAAGGGCACGTGAGGCTAGGAGACAGCGGAATCTCTTGGAGACTAAGGAGAGAATTGGGTAATACAATACCGAGACGCGGACAAAGAAGTTCAACAGTAAGTCATCAGGAAGATATGTCTGATTAAGTGGTAACCATTCTTTGAAGCTTCTGGCGGTTGCAAGAAGTGGTGAAGACTCATTGGAGTCTGTGGCAGTAGAAAGTTTAGTTAAAGACGTCGACATGTTAGCAGAAGACGTTGGAGAAGATCAGGTTTAGGTTAAATACTTAAATCTTATACGATCGAGCCAGATATATACAAATATGTAAAAGAATATTATTTACAGAAAAAATAAATTGAAACTGTTAGTGATGAATTTATCTGAGCGGACTTTACATATAAAAGTAAAAATAAAATAAAAACCGAAGTGTGTGTTACAAAAAAAAAAAAAGCAACCCAAAGTGCAGTTCGAACTGTTTTCAAAAATTGTGTATAGAATTGCAGAGAAGCATATACGGGAATAAAGAAAACTTTTCTGAAGCAAGCAAGAAGATGTAACAGAAATATATGATTGGATTGACGCATTCGTTTTAGCTTCTGTTCCACCAAGAACCAGACTTTTGAAATGTGGACAGTATAGCCTTTGACCAAACTATGAGCAAGTTTTCTGCCTTGAAGATATACTTTCTTGAGTGAACTAAAACACTTTGGTTTTTTCTCTCTTCCAAAAAGCATCCACCTCTTGATTAAAATTCTGTCACTTCCAGTGAAGATTATACGATCAGTTGAAACAGAGTAAGGATCAACGAACAATTAAAACAAAGCATATAACAAAAACCAGAATAAAAACAGGCCCTAGAAAGAAGAGTACAAACTAAGACAACGAGGAATCTGACAAAAGACAAACACAGTAACTAGGAAATAAGTAAGAAAAAGCGTGATTACAATCCGATCATGTGACAACAAACATGTGAGAAACTAGGACGAACGACCAAAGTTTTGTTCATGCATGCGTTAGTAAAACTAACAGGAAAATGTGACCTTGATCTTGCACTTTGAAGAAGCTCTGGGAATCATCAAGTGTTGCTTGTCTACGTCAGGTCTATCACAAGAATGAAGTTTCACCAACTTCAGACACGACAGTTTCTCTATAAAATGCTTCAATTGATCCACCTCCCCAATTGTTCCGCGGTAATCGGTTATCTGTAGGACCTTTATAGGACACGACAACAAGAAAGAATATCCCAACAAGCAGTTGCAAACAGATTCAGGTTGTTCTTCATTGTAGTGCAGTGGACCCTGAAGCAAGAGGAACAATATATATATAGAGAAAAAATTAAGGAGTATCTTTAAGGTAAGCTATTTGACCAATAAGCATTTAGGGTTTTGATCATACATCAATGACAAGAGTCTCTAGATTTGGAGACTTCTTTAGCAAATATGGTAGAAATGCCATACAATCCTCCTCATCATCACATCTAATGGTTAAATGATATAGGTTTTCAAACACCGGGATTGCTTCACGGAAGTAATATAATGCCTGAAACAAAAAAAATATATATATATATATCTAATCTTCAACGTACTGCATTATTTAGATACAAAGCCTCTAGTGGAACATCATATGAAAGCAAAACAATAATGTCTCAATGATTACTAATTTTTTTTTTTTCTAGAAACTCAAATTGTAATAAGATGTCACAGAGTTATAAAAGAAACAACAGCACACTTACCACGAAAGTGTTCTGAAATAATATCTCCATGATTTCAACATTTCCCAACCCCTTTATCAGATTTGTTGGAGTGCTAGAAGAATTATTGTGATCATGACTTACAGATCCATCGTAGGGTATGTAGTACTGGTACTGACCGTCAGTGAACATAAGATGGAGCTTAGCTTCAACAAGGGAGTCAAGATTAAAAATTGAATACTCATCCGGCATAGCATCAGAGCACTCAAAATAGGTAAGACTTGGAGTATCCAAAGTAACTCTCGTAAACTGAGAAGGATGGAAATCTTGAATAATTAGTCTTTGAAGGGTTGGAATGCACAGCTTGCCAGACCATTTCGGACGTTGCCACCTCATACCAAATATTGTCAGTTCCTTAAGTACAGGGCAAGCAGAAAGAAGTTTTTTAAACGCACAACCACGAAGATCGTTGAACTGAATGACACTAAGAGTAAGCGTATCAAGTGCGGGTAGAAAAGCATTCTCAGGGAGAACATCAATAACAAAACCCTTCCCATAGGAATAACCCGCCGCATAACGACCCTCCAGTTCCACTTTAACAACTGTCTTGCAAGTGAAAAACTCAAAGGGCAGATAATAATGTCTTCCAATACCTATGTCCAGTTTAAGATCCAAGATGCCCCGCTTCAGCACATCACATAGACAACGGTTGATAAGATCATATTGAGCTGGATCAACACGATCTCTGCATCTTAGGTAGAACTTATTCACGCGAGTACTGGACGGCAGAGAAATTACTCCATCCACGAAATAAGAGAAACTCCCTTGAATCTCGTCTGTGTCATCAAACAGAAGCTTTGGAATGATGGTAAAGAGATTTTGCCACTTTTTTGAGAGAATAGATGTGAAAACAGCCTCCTTTGCAGAAAGAAAGGAGACAATGCGGCGGATAACCTCTTTTGGTAGATTACTAATCCTATCCATCCTATTGCTAATGATTCCTTTCAGTTTCAGTAACTTAACACTAACCTTGCTACAGATGAAAAGCCTCCACATGTTGAGTGCACGAGGACAAATGCAAATGCATCTGAGATATTATTTAACCAAAGGATATTATTTAACCAAAGGTGAAAAAGACAAAAGGTAAAGGAACCGAATTGTCTTGCATTGCGCCGTTCGTGTGCTTCTTCCACGTGGCATGCTGCAGTCAAACAAGAAAAACCAACAACGATGATGAATTGATGATCATCAACTCAGATACCAAAGTTGAAAACGTTTTGGGCCTGAATTCAAATTTGCCAAAGAGCTGATCGTGGCCCAACAATTATAATGACGTGGCGTGTTCTTAGTGGTTCGTTGTCTACTACTTTGTCTGTTAATTTATTTATTTTTGGAGCTAATAAGAGGAGTCTCTGTAGAACCTGAGCCACAATTTGGTAGTAGTCATCTCTGAGATACTTTGCGAAAAATCAAATCCAAGAAAGAAAAAAATGCAAGCAATCGGCAGCTATGGCTGCCTCTGCTTCAAGCACTACCACTCCCTCTCCAAGTTCCTTTCTCCTCCCTCTACTTCTCCATCGCTTCTTCCTCAGGTGAAACTCGTCGTTTCGTCTACTTCGTTCTGCTATTTCGTTAGGTTAGGTTAGTTTAATCTGCTCGGACACTTGGTAGCTTATGGATTCTCAGTTTATTTTCTTGCTATTGCTTTCGTTGTTATTTACAGAGATGCCATTCGTTCTGTATCCCCAAGCTTGGAAGTAGCAGCAACAACGCTGAGAACGGGCGAGGAAGAGGCGTGACAGTGAGAGCCTCAGGAGAAGACGACAACTTTGCCCCGATTGCTCCTGTTGAGCTGGAATCTCCTGTGGGACAGCTTCTGGACCAGATTCTTAGGACACATCCTCATCTCTTACCCGTCACTGTCGATCAGCAGCTCGACAAGTTATCCACCGAAAACGATAATCTCAAAGCCGAACCGTCTTCTTCGCAAGACATTCTCTCTAAGTAAGTCTTTTATCCTCTCTTGCTTAAACCTAGGCTATGTTATATTAGCAGTTTCTTTCTCTTTCGCAGGAGGATATCTGAAGTTAAGGATAAGGAGAAACGTAAAACATTGGCAGAGATCATTTACTGCTTAGTGGTGCATAGATTTGTGGAGAAAGAAATCACCATGATCCCTCAGATTAAACCAACCTCAGACCCAGCAGGACGGATAGACTTATGGCCAAACCAAGAAGAGAAGCTTGAAGTCATTCACTCTGCGGAAGCCTTTGAGATGATACAGAGTCACCTGTCTTCGGTTCTTGGAGACAGAACAGCAGTAGGTCCGTTAAGCTCCATAGTTCAGATAAGCAAGATCAAACTCGGGAAACTCTATGCTGCTTCTGTCATGTATGGCTACTTCCTAAGAAGAATCGACCAGAGATACCAGCTTGAGAGAACCATGAACACACTTCCCAAACGGCCTGACAAAACCAGGGAACGCTACGAAGAGCCTTCCCCTCCTTACCCGTTATGGGACCCGGATTCTTTGATCCGGATCCAACCAGAGGAATATGATCCTGATGAGTACGCAATACAGAGGAATGAAGGAGAGTCGTCGTCTTACGGGTTGAGATCGTACGTTACGTACTTAGACTCGGATACGCTTCAGAGATACGCCACGATACGGTCTAAAGAAGCCATGTCGCTGATAGAGAAGCAGACCCAGGCGCTCTTTGGGCGACCGGACATAAGGATACTGGAGGACGGTAAGCTGGATACGTCTAACGATGAGGTTCTGTCTCTGAGTTTCTCGGGTCTTGCGATGTTGGTTTTGGAAGCTGTGACCTTTGGATCTTTCTTATGGGACGCAGAGAGCTACGTTGAATCTAAGTACCATTTCCTCAAGGCTTGAGCCTGCCTAGTCCTCAATTTGTATGTTCTTTTCCAAGTTATCATGTAAAGAAAGAAGAAATTTGTACTTTTGAATGTAAATTGTTTATCTCTCATGTGAAGAATTGATAACAAACTCGAAATTCCAAAACGTATACAAACTACACTTCAAAAGTATAGATTCTAAGTCGATATCTACTAGATTATTTTCTTACTATTTTCAAACCAACATTATACTATTAATTGAAGACATGCTTAACTGAAAAATTATAATTTGATTGGTTCTAAAATGTGACATGATATAATTGACATGTACTGATGACTCAAATATGACTCAAGTCCACATAGGATAAGAATTTATTAACTTGCTGACATCGTTAATTCCAGATTAGCTTAAATAAATGATTTTTAGTTACCATATTTCAATCTCGTTTCAGTTTGCGTTAAATTGTGTGGTTATCCTAATCAAAACTCGTTAGATAATTTCTCATCTGAATTCATTTGATTTCCCCATCATATTATAAACTTTGATTTATGATTGATACTTTTGTGATTAATTTACTTATAAGGTTTATGCAACATATATGGTTTCAATATACAATGTTGGTTTGATTGAATTAATTTTAGGTTTTACGGTTTAGGTTTCAAGACAAAAGTGATACACGATATTTTATTTTATATATCTATCATAATATTTTATTAATTGATAACCACATAAACTTTGATATTTAGTATTGATATTGTTCACAAAAATTATACTTCCTATATATCAAATCACCAAAATTCTCTCACGAATAGTATGATTTCACCATTGTAAACAAAAATTCCAATATATATATATATATATATATATATATATATATCACAAATCGTTTAACTATTAATTTAAATACATCATAGACGGTAGGTAAGATACTATATTTGGAAAAAAAAACCAGTGAGAAGTGAAAGAGAGAAGCTCCCAGGCACGTGCTTCGATAACGGTCCATAAAAAGTTGACTTTCTGCGGTTATTCCCTTTACCCACTGGTTCTTTGTGGTTCCTGTCACTGCTACACTGCAAAATCCCCTGTTATTTCAAATTTCTTTCCTCTTTTAGAAGTAACTGTTGGATAATTACATTCCTTGGGTTAAAATCCACCGGGTTCTCCCCCGACCAAGGTCGGAGGGCCGCCGTTCCTTCACCGCTACAGTCCCGGTAAGCCCCTCCTCTCTATGGATTGTCGCATTTCTTAACCTCTAACCCAATCTCTTGCTAGACTCCTCCTTTGCTAGCAGTGAACCTTCTTGTGAACTCTTCCTTAAAAGCTCTAGCTGAGCTGAAACCCTGTTACTTTCTAGAGCAAATCTCTAAGAACTCTCTCACGGAAACGTGTTGAACTTTTGGCAAGACTGTCCTCCAACTAAGCTCAGCTCAAGACATGTCTCGTCGACTTTCATATGCTGAAAAGGGCAAAGGCCTCCAACGCCCTATCTCACCTCTACGCCGCGGTAGAGTTGTTCTCCCCGACTTTTACACTTCAGAGCTGATGCGGAAACATGAGCTCACCCTCATCGGTAGAACCACAAACCCCAGGGCACAGCGAATGTGGTCTCTCATTCCCTTTTTCGCTGATCACTGGAAATGCAAATCCAGGCCCTTTGGAGCTGACCTGGGACAAGGAAAATTCCAGTTTCAATTTGAAAATCATGAAGATCTCCAAGCAGTGCTTGATAACGGACCATATCACTTTGCAAAATGGATGGTTATTATCCAAAAATGGGAACCAAGCATCTCACCTGAGTTCCCTTCCCAAATTCCGTTTTGGATCCAAGTTCAAGATGTACCTGTTCACCTGTGGAATGAAGCCATCCTTAGGGGTATTGGAGAAGACATTGGTACATTTGATGTATGGGAGATTACGGCCTCAAAAGCACGATTCAGAGCGTTCATTAATGGCTTGCGTCCCCTTATCTTTAAAACTACCTTGGAGTTTGCTAATGGTGATGAAGTCTCAGCAACCTTACTATACGAGAAGCTCGAAAAGCACTGTAAGATTTGCTATATGTTGGATCATGAAAAAGAAGATTGCCGCCTTAATAAGACCCATCAAAGCAACAAACTCAAATCTCATGTCCAAGGAAACCTACAAAGAAAGGAAGAAACCTTACCTCCCCGAAGAAGCTACTCAGCCAAACAGGGTGATAAAGACCTGGACTCCCGCCAACCTACTGGCTTTATGAGAGATGCTAGGAGGACTGGGTTCAATCACCAGCCACCTCCATCTTCTGAATACAGATCTGATAATAGGACTTATGATGGTGGGAGAAGAACTCATCGAACTTTTCCCCGAGCCAGTCAAGATTCATCTCGTACTCAAACAAACAATACAAGAAAAAGATCTGAATATGAACATGGTGGTTCTAGATGGGTTGATACGGGTCGAAGACTCCCCCAATCGGAATATTCACAACACAGAGACAGAACAGGAGGGTCTAACATTCATGCTGAGGAAATGAATGGTGAAAGAATGGCTACCTCACTATTGAAAACACTGCCAAACTCAGCCCCTGTACCCCCAGTAGATGATGGCTACTCGAATGCTATCATGGAGGCCCGAGAAGAGATAAGAGAAGTGATGCTCCAATACACCAGCTGTGCAGATCCCACTGAGAGTGCTGCAAGGAAAGAACGAATGCGGTTAGCAGAAGAAAAAGGAGAAGCTGAGGAAATTGCTAGAAATATGGTTGCAGCAAACTCCGCCTTTAATGCATCTATCTTAAATGCTAACCCCTTACCTACCAACGCTGAGACTAGGAGTGAAATCCTCCCCAACTTTAATGAGGAGAATTCATCTAGACTACCAGCTCTAGCAAGGTTAGGCCCACCAGCAGATGCGGCCAACATCTCTATGAACCCTGAGCAGGAATGTGTTCCAGTGAAAAAGAGACTTGGACGACCCCCACTTACAAAAAATAAACCAAAGGCCTTGGGAGTCAAGACAGGAGCTGGATCAGGAACAACTAAGAGAAGGGTTGCTCCAATACGGGTCTCTCCCAAAAGACGGTCTGCTCCATCCTCTTCTACTAGAGGAGGAGGCTCAAAACGAAAGACAACTCCTCAACAGTCTAACTCCTTACAGGTGAACAGTTCTGCGACAACCTCTCAACCCCAAACTCAGATCATACCTGCGGTGGTGAGAAGGAGGGTGGATTTTCAGAATCCACCCGATCTAGTTCCTTAAAAATTATCAGCTGGAACTGTCGAGGCTTGGGGGAATACCACGACAGTCCAGAAACTAAAGGAGATGCACAAGAGGTTCTCTCCTGATATCTTATTCCTCTCGGAGACAAAGAATGCCAACGACTTTGTACTCCGGAAATGTGATTCGTTGGGTTACAAGAATTCTCTCTTCATTAGCCCTCAAGGCCATGGTAGTGGTGGCTTAGCTCTTTTCTGGAACCAGGGCATTAATCTTACCATCGCTGAATCTTGTAAAAACTTTATTAATGCTGACATTTGCTATGAGAATAAAAGCTTTCGAGCTTCTTTCGTGTATGGTGACCCTGAACCTACCCAATGACGCATGGTATGGAAAAAACTCACTGAAACAGCACTTGACAGAGATGAAGCATGGTTCCTAATTGGTGACTTCAATGATATCACCAACAGTCAAGAGAAAACTGGTGGCCGAGATCGCTCTGAAGGGTCTTTTGGAGATTTTCGAGCTTTCCTATCAGAATGTGACCTCTATGATCTCCCACACACTGGTGACTTTCTTTCATGGAGAGGAGTAAGAGGAGATGACGTTGTAAGATGTCGCTTGGACAGGGCTATTGCAAATAGTCAGTGGTTTGATCTCTTTCACTCAGGGAGCGTTGAGTACTTAAAATACGAGGGATCCGACCACAGACCCATTCTAGCCTGCTTTGATCTAACAAAGAAGAAAGGCAAAGGCCTCTTCAGATTTGATAGACGACTAAAAGAGAACCCTGAGATCAAAGCACTAGTCGAAGATACATGGAAGCAAGCTGGCAACAGAGACGTCCAATATAAAATCGGCCAGACGCGAAGAGCTATAGTAATATGGAATAAGGAACAACAAAGAAACAGCAAGATGCTTATCAACAAATGGAAAGACGAGCTTGAGAGAGCCATGACGAGCCCAAGCAATGATTCAGACCTCCTTAACCATATTAACTCCGAGTTAAAAGCAGCATACCTGGAAGAGGAGGCTTTCTGGAAACAGAGGAGCAGGAACTTATGGCTTAGCCTTGGGGACCGAAATTCTGGCTACTTCCATGCTGTTACCAAAGGCAGAAACGCAGTTAACAACTTCTCAGTAATTGAAAATGCGGATGGGGAACCGGTATTCACTGAGAAGGAGATTACAGGGACAATTGTTGATTACTTCAAAGGCCTATTCACAACTGTTCCTGGCGAGAGAAAACAGATTGTCGCCCAAGCAATATCACCAAAAATTTCCACTTTGGAGAATGAAGCTCTTATACAAACCCCATCAGCAGCAGAAGTGCACTCGGCGTGACTTGCAATTCATCCGGACAAAGCACCAGGTCCGGATGGGTTTTCTGCAAGTTTCTTCCAAGCTAACTGGTCAACTATCGGAGCAGATATTGTATCTGAGCAGATATTGTATCTGAGATCCAGGTCTTCTTCACCTCCGGTGTAATGCCGAGAACTTTAAACCACACTCATGTCAGATTGATTCCGAAAAACACTGAGGCAAAAACAGTTGCAGATTATAGACCAATTGCACTTTGCAATGTCTACTACAAGATAATCTCCAAACTGCTTGCCAATAGGCTCAAACAAGTCCTTCCAGACCTGGTTTCGGAAAATCAATCTGCCTTTGTCCAAGAGAGAGCTATCACTGACAACATCCTCATCTCCCATGAGGTCCTGCACTTTCTCAAAACTTCCCACGCAACCAAACATTGCTCAATGGCCGTCAAAACGGATATGAGTAAGGCATATGACCGTCTCGAATGGGATTTTATTGAAGATGTCCTCTTACAACTCGCCTTCAACCCTACTTGGACCAATCTGATAATGCAATGCATAAGAACCGTTTCCTATTCGTTTCTCATCAACGGGTTGGCTCAGGGACTAGTCAAACCGCAAAGAGGCATTAGACAGGGAGATCCCCTCTCACCTTATATCTTCATCTTGTGCAGTGAAGTTTTGTCAGGGCTCTGTCGAAAGGCGCAAGAAGAGAAACGACTGCAAGGCATTCGGGTAGCTACACACTGCCCCAGCATAAATCACCTCTTCTTCGCAGACGATACTCTCTTCTTCTGTAGAACCAACCCAAAAAACGTCTCAGCCCTCCTAAAGATCCTCTCACTATATGAAACAGCCTCAGGACAACGAATCAATCCACTAAAGTCAGGTATAACTTTCTCCCACCAAGCTCCCCTAATGCTCAAAGAAAAGATTAAAACAGAGCTGGGAATTGAGAAAGAGGGAGGGGCAGGGAAGTATCTTGGTGTGCCTGAACATTTTGGCCGGAAAAAACGAGATCTGTTTACTTCCATTGTGGACAGTATCCGTCAAAGGGCGGTTAGATACTCTACAAGATATCTATCTCCTGCGGGCAAGATGACTCTCCTAAAGTATGTACTAGAAGCTATACCAAACCACACTATGCAATGCTTCAAACTGCCGCAATCCCTTTGTAAAAGAATCCAATCTGCTCTTACACGTTTCTGGTGGGATCCGAAGGCAGGAGATCGCGGTATGGCTCTAGTAGCATGGGACACAATGGTGAAATTTAAAAGCGACGGAGGCTTGGGATTTCGGGACATACAAAGTTTCAATGATGCCCTGCTGGCCAAAATTAGCTGGCGCATTCTGACCTCGCCCTCATGTCTTCTGGCTCGGGTACTTGCTGGGAAATACTTCCATGACCAAGACTTCCTCACCGTACAACCCCCAGCAGCATGCTCCCATGGTTGGAGGGGGATACTAATAGGTCGAGATTTGCTTAAAGAACATCTGGGTTGGGCAATTGGTGATGGCCAGAGTGCACTAGCGTGGCAAGACTCCTGGTTATCTGATCTCTCCGGCGCCCCTATGGGACCAATACCTGAACTCGAGTCAAGTCTGAAAGTTGCTGATCTACTCCAAGCACAACCACGGAATTGGGATGAAGGAAAAATTAATCACCACTTTCCGCTTATCTCTGAATCTATCAGGTCTATCAAACCGAGTAAATGGGGAGGTGCTGATAAACGAATCTGGCGCAAGAAAGCTTCAGGAATCTACACTGCAAAAACTGGATACTATGCTGCGCTAGAGAAAAACAAACCAGACATTCCAGTAGCCCAAGAATACTCCCATGATTGGATTAAAGATTTGTGGAGTGTAAAGATGGCACCTAAACTGAAGCTACTCCTATGGAAAATCCTACATGATGCCCTCCCTGTTGGAGAACTCCTGGTTGCAAGACAAATCCTTCCTACTGCTAAATGTATCAGGTGTGAGGGCTCTGATTCAATTCTACACCTATTCTACCATTGCCCCTATGCACAGAAGGTATGGAAATTGGCACCTTATGCGGGAGACCTCGATGCTTTACAAGTATCCTCCTTTGAGATGGGCTGGAGAAGGGCTCTGAATGCTGCTGTCCTCCCTCCTATTGGGCTTAGTGATTGCCATCTTGCTCCATGGATCATTGCTTCTATCTGGTCTGCAAGGAATCTTCTCGTATTTCAAAAACGAGAATTCACAGCTCAGGAAACGATTACAAAAGCCATCTGTGATGCAAAAGAATGGAAGGAAGCCCAACCTATTAGTACACCCAGATGTAGCAAGCCACAGACCCCCCAAACCCCAATAACTGAAGTCATTTGCCGGTCTGATGCGGCTTGGAAGAAGGAGCTTAAAGCTGCGGGTCTCGCGTGGACCTTCAGCGATGTTCGGAATGAGAGATTTTTCTCTCACAGTGTTACTTGTGCGCTTGTGATCTCGTCTCTCGTGGCGGAGGGACTAGCAATGCGTTCGGCGATGGAGCAAGCTATCGACCTACAGCTGAGGAAGGTGACTTTTGAGTCCGACTCTCTGCAACTGGTATCTGCGATCAAGGGATCCACATATTTCTCTGAAATCCATGGAATCCTATCTGATATTCATCTACTCTCGTCGTATTTTGATGTAATTTCCTTTCGATTCTGCCATCGTGAAAACCTTATGATTGAGGATGGTTTAGCTAAGCAAGCCCTAAGAGGGTTTGTACCAAACCCGGTTTAATATTTGAATGAAATTTTAAGTGAAAAAAAAAAGATACTATATTTGAACTAAATCGTTTAAACATGGTACTACTAACGTACTGGGAAATGTTCTTATGACTCGTAGGTTAACTAGTCAAAAACTTATATATATATATATATATATATATATATATATATATATATCTTCCTCTCATGTATAACCCAATCGTTTAACACAAAAATGTCATTTTCCCAAGAAATATTCCATACTAAATTCAGGTGAACTTGCTAGAACCATTCAGTGAGAATCATGAAATTCATGTAAAGACTATCAACAAATGAACTTTCCAACTCCATAACAGGAACTCTATTGAGTTAATCCTTGTGGATGAAAAGATAGTGTAGTGTTCATGTACTATTAATTATTTATAAACGATTTTAATGTTCTTCACTACATATGAAAATACTAATGCATCTTTTTTTTGGTAAATAAAATGTATCATATTGCATGCATCTATTGAGAATGAGGTTTTACAAAAACATAAGCATCTTCTACATGACGGGCAAACTTTATGAATCAACATATTCAGACTAAAAAATATACGACGGTGAATTCATTATCATCTTATTTCCATACAAATGGTCTATTAAACGAATAACTTGGACCAAAGCTTTGACAAATTTTCTTGATTTTGTACCAGAAAATTATTTTACTGATTTTTGTGATATCTTAGATAGAAAATATGAAAAGAAAGCGTACATATGTAACTATATGCTTATGTATTATTTTGTTCGTAAAAAATCATAATTTCGCAATTTTGACATTTTGTGTTTGTTGGACTTGACAAATGTCATTGGACAAATCAGTTAGGTTGGTAACGTCGAAGAAGTGAAGACTAAAATAAAATCAATTAATTCATCTAAACTACAAATAATTTTGCACGCTACAAAGTAAGTGGTGTTCTTATATATATCATATAAACAAAGATTTATTGTTAACTAAAATATATATAAGATAGGTTACCCTTAAGGCCTTAAGTGCATTTTATGAGGAGATCATGCGAAAAGAACATTTTCATATACACATTAAAGAAGATGGATGCGGTTGTGATATGTGTCTTGCGTTTTATGTCTGTCAAATCTTATAAAAAATTATAACAATATTTATTCATTTATTATATGTGCAGTTTTATTTATATTCGTCGGATACTAATTTGTTAGTCTAAATTTTAAAATAAGCATATCAAATGCTTTTAGTGTCATACAATATGGTTTGATCCTTCTGCTAAACATGTTGATAATTTCAAAAATAGGTACACATGCTCAACTTTATCAGGTTATAAATATTAGGATACAATAATTGTTATCAATTTTAATTATTGTGCAACTAATAGCTTGCCTAGTAATATTTAGAAGATTTTATGAGATGCTTTCAGTCAGTTATCATTTGGTAATTCCCTTGATATCCACAATGAGTTTTTCTTGAAAATTCTCTGAAGAATTTATCACGTATTTAAAAGTCCACTTCAGTAGTATTTTTTTGTGATGTTTTAATTTAAATATTATTCGTCATACTACTGATAGTTATATTATATATAGTTTAGAAAGCAGTTTGTTGTGTTAACATCAAAATGATTGATACTACAAAAAAAATAGTATTATTGAGTATCTAAAACATGTAATATGAAAGTTTAGGAATATGAAGAACTTTCTAGAACCTAGATGTTGAATCTACAAAAATATATGGTTTGTAGAACCGAGATTTTGAATCTTGACTGGACTTTGAAAGACTCTTGCTTAACCACGACCAATACTTCCTTTGTTGATATCTTATGACGAGAATGAGCTTGAAATGGACTGATTAATGGGCTGGTCGAATTTGGCTCGAAACAAATCCAAAGTGAATTTGTTATAGCTTTCTTCATGGGCTGAATCACTTATCTTTGGTCTGAGAAAAGCCCATTTCGTCCAGCAGCTAAACCAACTCCATCTTTAGTGTCACTCAGCTCATCCAGCTCTAGATTAGTGTCACTGAGCTCACTCAGCTCATCCATCTCCAAGTTAGTGTCAATTAGCTCATCCACCTCATTCATCTCATCTATGCCTGATCATTCATCTCATCTATGCCTATCAAGCTGAGATTTAGAGATGGAAGTATTTGAGGAAAATGTCTTCAAACCTCCAAGGAAGTTTCTGTGCAAAACCATACTTTGTTGTTGCTTATATGTTTCTCTTCTTGAACTTTTGTCTCGAGTCTAATATGTTCCTTTTGATGTAGGAGATACATATTTGAGGACAAATTTTTTTGAAAGAGGGGATGATGTAACCATGATCAGCTATATGCAACTTTGGACAATCTGTAACTAACTGATAACGCTGAGGACAAGCTGAAACCAACTGAAGAGAGTGTGTGTGAACTGAAACCAGCTGAAGTGAGTGTAGAGGAGTTGGATGAGCTAAATGACACTAAATTGGAGCTGGATGATCTGAGTGCTCTAAGTGACACTAACCTAGAGCGGGATGAGCTGAATGACACTGAAGATGTAGCTGGTTTAGCTGTTGGACGAAATTAATCTTTCTCAGACCAAAGAGAATTGATTAAGCCCATGAATAAAGCCATAACAAATTCACTTTGGATTTGTTTCAAGTTAAATTCGACTAGTCCATTGATCAGTCTATTTCAAACACATTCTAATCATAAAATATCAACAAAGGAAGTCCTGGTCGTGGTCAAGCAAGATTCTTTTAAAGTCCAGTCAATATTCAACATCTTGGTTCTACAACTGCCTAGTTTTTAGTTTCAGTCAAATTATTGTTTTCTAAAAAGCCTTTGCCTAGTTTTTCTACTTTCTTTCTAGTTTTTTACACATTGTAAGACTGTATAAGGAGGCTGTATGACCTGAAGAAGAGTATTCACCTTTTTAAAAAAAAAATCTCTTACAAGTTGTGAATCTTTTGTTCATCACTGAACATCGACAGCTAGGAGTTCATTCTCTGCAAGAAGACTCGTCCTTGATCATTGTTTGTGGGAACAACTCTCACGATCAAGGACACATCTACATAAGTGTTGATCAGTTCATAGATCCTCACTGAAGACCATTCAAATTTATTTAATCATTCATCAAGTTCAGAATTGATTCAATCTCTCTCAAACCATAAGTTCATCTTTGAAGTATCATGGACAAAGTAATCTCAACATAAGGGGTTCATCAGCCTAGCACCAAGAAATCCAGCTTTGCTAATAATGTCCAGAGCATAATTACGATGAGAGATAAATAATTCATACGAGCAACTTCGATAACGAGAACATACTTGAGTTTGCCAAGATCTTGCATGTGAAAGTATTGGTAAAGGTAGCTCTTAAAACGATGAATACTAGTCCGTACGATTGTGCTTGAATCGACAGTCTTGTAACGCTGTACTTAGTTTTGCAAACCAACATTTGGGGAAATGTTTAAGTCCGTAGATTGATTTACACAAATGACATATCTTTGTAGGATCATGATCTTCAAAACCGGGAAGCAAGTGTATGTAAACCTCTTCTTTCAAATAACCATGTAAGAAAGCATTGTGGAAATCCATTTGATGAAGTTCTCATCTCTTTGTAGAAGCAATTTCAAGAAGACAATGAAATGTAGTTGGTTTTGGAACCGGAGCAACCTTATCCGTATAATCTAAACCTTCACGCTGGAGGTTTCCAAGTGAACCTAGACGAGATTTGTGACGAGCAACCTTATTATTTGAATGGTATTTGATTTTATATAACCACTTATATCCAATTGCCTTTTTCTCTGGAGGAAGCATAGTGATATCCCAAGTACGGTTTACCTCAAGTGCTATATAATCATCGTCCATAGAGTCATTCTAAACATTCATTAAGACAAATTGTTGGTTCGGCCACATATATTATAGCAGAAATGAACACTAGCTTGAGATAGATAAGTTACAATTAGATAAGGTGTTTTACATGTGACCACAGTGGGAGAACAAACATCATAGGGCGGTTGAGCAAGAGTGTCATGATATGATCTGTAGGAATATGAGAGATGGCTGGATTAATTGAAGCGGAATAAACCCTTCAACAACCACGTCCTTGTCCACCTGAGTTAGAATAATGACCTCCCCGACCATGGTTATTTGAACTAGAAAACCCTCACGAAGCAGAGCGTTGTTGTTGTTCGAGAAAACAATTCCGAAATCTATGGAGAACAATTGGAATCGCGGCTGCGAGAAGTTACTGCAACAACACTGGATGTAGTAGGTGTAGAATTCATAGAATCGACCTTAACGGAAATCTTAATGCATCATGTTTAACCTCCACACATCTCATATTACTTAGATGTTATTGTGCTCGAATGGCACGTAAGTAAAAAATGTTGAGGTCAGTAGAGGTTCCTCATCGATTATTTGAGACTGGATTGTATTAAAACAAATCTCATCTAAACCGAAGTGAAATTTGTGTATCTTGGCATCCTCATGTTATTTCTCAAGCTCGGTAAAAGCAACACATGTATACCTAGTAGCAGATTTTAACGTTTCCATAGTATTCAAGAACAAATTGTCTGTTATGTTTGCAATTTTGTTTCATCTTCCAAGAGATGCTTGCAGAGAGACAGTAGACCGAACATGCATATCGATTGATGTGCGATTCTAACCTGAAATCATGGAGTTTGTAGATGTTTATCGAGTTAACTCGAGATTGGAAGTCGGCTTTTGAATGGTGCCGTCAGTGAAGCCAATCTTTTTTTTTTTGCTTTAAGAGAACTCCAAAATTGGTAGCCCACTCAGAATAGTTATAACTTCGTAAATTCACAGATGTAGTTAGTGCACCTATATTGTCAGAAGGATGTAACATATATTGAAGATCCAAAGAAGAGATCTTCATATTCTGATACCATGTAAGAAAATTAAAAGTGTTTGCATATTTATTAACCAAATAGAGTGTTTATACGATAAGTTGTATCCTAATCCTAGATTATCCTATAATATATTACATCAAATATGTAAACTTTATTTATCCAATAATTATTTGTCTTTGTTCTATAATATATTTTGCTAAAACAAAAAAACAGTGTTTTGCATGTAAATGAACTCTATTTTATTATCATGTGTTTTCTATAATTAAACGAAAAATGCATTAAGTATTTAACAACTAGTTGGATCTCAAAACTTATTAATTGTTTTTACCAGAAGAATAAGTTGAAATATTTTGGTGGATATTAGGATATGATCAAACTTGGACATTGTACCACATGGGCACAAAACTTATACAATAATTAATCTAAAGATATTATCATTATATCCATTTGTGTATATATGTTTTCCCACAAACAAGCTTGGAGATGATTACATTACATGTCATACCCTACCATATGCAGTTTTCCTAATCAACTGATTTATTATATCGTGTGTGTTGCAAGTTGTAACCACATTATTATTGGTTCATTTTCTAATAATTGTTAGAAGAACATCCTCAATTATTGTAGTATATGGATATGGAATAATGTTTGTGCTACATATGGACCAATAACATTGTGAGTTAACATATTACAATAAGAATCTTTGAATTTGTTATATAAATTCTTAGCTTCATATCTAAGGCATTTGTTCAATTGATTTATATATAAACATAATAGCTAGGCCAAGATCGAGTAGTAGATAATCATTTTCTCTTCATAAACTAAAATATTAGCAATTCAAATAAAAGTTCAGCTCATTGAGCCTATTTGTATCTTTTAAGAAAATACCACCATGTATCCTTCTTTTCTTTATACTTCGAAGAGGTGTATCCCGTTATTAGCTTTTAGTTTGAAATGACAATAAGTTTAATCAATGGAGTTAAACATATATTCAAAAAAATTAGTTATTAATGATGGCATCCACATGCAAATGCTCTTGTACAAGGTCAACTCCCTCTAAAAGATGATACAACTGAGTTTCTACCTTATTCAATACCTCAAGACTTTCTCATTCTTCTCTAATAGGTTGATGATTGCTAAACTTAGACTTTTTCTAGTTTTCCTATTTGACCCGTTTGTGTGTATAATATACATATATATATATATATATATATATATATATATATATATATATATAATATCACCATATATTATAGGTGTATATGCACATTGTTGCTAAACTGGTTGTTATTATCGGTTACTTTTTTTCTCAAAAAAGATATTAGCGGTTACTTATTTGGATTATGTTTCTGAAAAACTATACAACATTATACATATATGATGTTCTTTGTAAATATAACATATTTATTTGCGCTAAACTAAGTTTTGTATGTTATTCGAAAATGTTCTTAATAAACTTAGACATAAAAACACATCCCTAAAAAATCGCAACACCAGAAAAGCTGTATACTCTGTGTTATAAATCTTTTTTCGACCCTTATCTTTCCACCTCATATGTGATTCTTACTTTGATGTCATATTCGTTTCCATAGTTCCTATAAAAACGAAAAATGTGCTTGAAGTTTATGAAACAATATCTATAAGAATATTCTGATAGATAATGTTGAAAGAAAAACAAAACGTTTATTTTTATTTGTTGAATGCAGAAGTTAGCAACAATTGAACACAGCGGGCCAATAGTGATTGTGTGTACAGATGGTAATGGAATCACTCTCTTGTCTAAAAGAAAAGAGAAAAGGACAAAAGAAAGACAGATTGCTTCCTTAGTAATACAAAGGGAAAATAAATTCAGCCTCCATTTCTAAGTAGTACGTACCACTATATTTTCACATTATGATCAATATACTGTTCTTAGAAAGGTACTAACTTATACATTCTACACAAGCTAAAAATATAGTGGTACGTACTACGTAATGCAGAACTAATTAAAATTAACATGATGTTTCTTTGCGGCTCGTATCACATAATATCACAAGTCTCCTAGCTTTAGTTTTTTTCTTTTTTTTTTTGAACTTTTCCTAGGTTTAGTTTATGAAAAAAAAATCGTTATACAACTTATTAGCAGATTGCGATATAAAATTAAACACAGTTTTGTATTGTAGTTATGTAAGTTTAAGACTGTGTCTTTATAACTTTCGAAAAAGTATTTTTATATTGTAATAATATTGACATGTATGCTTTTTTTTTGGCAAACAATATAGACATGCATGTTTCTTTTATTTTCTTTTCTTTTCTTTTTGTCAGCAAATAGATTAGTTTGTTGTTCTCATATTTGTAGAAAACTTGTAAATAAATTTATTGTTTGATTTGTATAAATAAGTAGATTGCAAAATAATCAAAATACAGACAACCTTACACATCTGTGATTTATGGTTGATTTGTATAAATAAGTATATTGCAAAATAATATAAATACAGACAACCTTATACAACTACGATTTATGCACCATAAACGATTTAACTATTTTATTAGCAGATCATGATAATATACCGTTATTACTCATAATTAAAATCCATGGGTTAGTTTTGTCTTCTAATTGCTTTGCGCTAATAAGTTGATGGCCAGATGCATGCATAGATGTTAGAGAGTAGAGAGGTTGGTAAACCAAATCAACTAACTACACATTTACATATACAGCCCTGTCGCACATATAAATCATGATTTTTATTTGTATATTGAGAGTTGGTAACTAAATTTAGAAGGATTAATTAGCACAATTGAAGTGAAGTATGATCGTAAGCTTTTAAAACGATTAGTTTCTTTTGTCTGGTCTCGGTAGTTCATTTAGGTATTTTTGAGAATTATTCTAAAGTGGCTCACGCTTAAATATAAGAGTATCAAAACTGGTTACTCATATAATAATTATTTGGGTGTTATGGGGATTTGACGTATCTTTTTTTTGGCTTAATATTTGACGTATCTGGTGCGGCTAACTAATTAAAGGAAATGGACCAAAGCTAATCAAATGTGTAATATGTATCAGTATATTGTCCTGAAATTTGTTACCACAAAAGTAATGTCATGTTAATCATTGTCTATCTTATTATGTTCATGACGCTACCCAATCTTTGAATTTATTAAGAATATCATAATAATATTGTGAATACGTATATAAAGCGAAAGTGAACAAAAGATATATATATAGAAAGAGGAAACATAACTAATTAAAGTATTATGATAGAAAATCATAACTAATTAAAGTACAAAAGAGAGCATGGAAATGTTTACGTTTGGCTGTCCATAGTTTTGGAATCTATACCTTCTTTTATATTATTTGTTGTCAACGACCTTTCCATTAATTTAAAGTGTTGATTAGTGTAACTACCTAATATGAGCAACTACACGTAAATTTATATATTTATGTATAAAATCATATTTTAGTGATGAAGATGACCGGCTATAATGTACAGTATGCATGGGAATACAGATAAAAGACTCTTTGACATCCATTTCATACTCAATTGCATGCTTAGACCATGATTAATCCCAGTTTCTTAACTCAGGTTCTTAGCTTCGACTAAGAAACGGTTCTTAGCTTTTTTAGATTTTAACTAAGAAAAATTAAGAACCGTCTTTTAAATAAGAGATATAAGAGCCGTTTCTTAGCCGAAAAATGTAAAAAAAAAATATCAAATCATGAGTTAAGAACCCCAACTAAAAAACTGGGGTTAATCATACCCTTTAAAACCGCTTATAATTCTCTAAAACCGGCTAAACCTGCATCTCAAAGTTAATCATGCCTTGACACCATTGAAACTGAGATCCAGTACTTCTAATTCTCTAAAACCGGCTGAACCTGCATCTCAAAGTTTCTTTTAGTTCTTGTTTCGTTCTGGAAAGACAAAACTAAACTAGGTTTTGTTAACATATATATACCTTGACCGGACAAGAAGATGAAACTGTTGTCCTTCAAGTTTAACACTTTCAAGTTTCTCATGTTTGCAAGTCCTGCCACACACCAAAACAAGAAACCGTCAAGATCATCTCCCATTTACTTATAATACAAAAAAATTCTAATAACATTTAGAAGAAATGTATAACCTTGAGGAGGGAAGACACCTTCCATATAATTAGACTCAAGATACAGAGTCCTGAGCGATGTAGCAGCAGTCAGAAAAGGAAAAATACTGTTGTCGAACATATTGTGGGAGAAATCTATGGTGATGAGCTTCTATAGTCTCCCAAAGCTCTTAAAAACCGGCTAAGAGACCGGGGCTAAGAGATAAGAGATGCAGGTTTAGCCGGTTTTAATTGTCATGTCATTCAGTTTGGTTCTCATCAGCGGAAATGACTAATCTACCTTTTTATACACGTCACCACACATAGAGTACACCAGTTATATAATTTATAAGCTAATAGATAATTTTACTCTAATTGTAGACGAACATCTAGAAGGAAAGAGCCGTTTAAATGCATATACACCACTTGATTGTAGATATCCGCTTTATCATATTATCATTTCTATTACAAAATCTTAGACAATTTTTTTGTAACTGGTTTTACAATCTTAACATTTTGTATGTAACGATCTATATATACAACCAAAACATTTAAATGCACAACTTCGTTAAAACACAAACGAAGGAAACAAAAAATACACGTCCTAACTCCCAATAATAATTGAAAAAACTCCCAATATAACATATTACAGCAAATGGTTTAACATATATACATCATATTAGAAATTACAAAAATTATTCTAGTGAATTGAGAAAACCCGTAGTATTTTTATTACTATGTAAATTACGGATCTTAAATCCGAGTTAGTCTTTGGAAATTTTATTTGAAAAAAATAATATTTCGTACCAACTTCCTTATACTACCATTATGCGAGTAACGTTTTAGTAAACTGAATGCTATATTAGTTTTTTATAATTTTTTCAACTTTTTTTTCTTTCGTGGAAGCACCGTGGCCTAGTGGTCAAGGTTTAAAGGCTTCTACACCCAGGTCTGGAGTTTAAACTCCAGACAACGCAATTTCTACAAGAAGAGGTCTAGATTTCAGTTCCCGGAGAAGGAGAGTTATACAGAAAATTAGAGAAAATGCTTACAAAAGATCTTCAGCGTGGCACAAAGAGTACCGTCAGGAATGGATCTCAGAGGATTACTCAGGGTGATGCTATCAGGCGTGAATCCTTATAAGACATGTAGAATTGTCGGCTGTAATATCGTCTATGTAATGTTTCTTATAATTTGTAATAGCATAATTAACTAGACAAAAAAAAAACTGAATGCTATAGTAATCGAATTTCAAACAATTTTTAGAAACAATAAGCCACTGGCCGGTTAATTATCATTATGTACCTATCTCTACATTATGGAAGTTTTAGTTGAAGAATCTTGTCGTATACATTCAATATGTTGCAGTTGATCATTGTTATTAACCATTGGATATCATACTTTGATTCAATTTCCATTATTTTCCATTGCTATACTCATTGCCGATCCAGATCTTTTATCATCATTAATTCACTTTACAAAAATCTCAAATGCTCTTGGGGAATGATAAGAGATCTTCAAATAATATTCACTCATAAAATTTTAGATCCAAAATCACTTAAATCATCAAACATTTGGCTCCAAACAACTAATTTTAAAAAATCTTATAATATTTTTACAACCACGCATTTGTATCAGATTAGAGGGTTTCATGTTGATAATCCATTTCGGAAGAAAATGCAACGTAGGAGACTGAAATTGATAATAACTTTTGTTTGGTATTTACTACAATGGTCTTATTTGACGAGTGAAACACAGACTAATTAAGGATTTTAGTTATTAATAGACAAACATTTTTTAGTTTAATTTGTCTTATATTTTAGGGGTACTATCCTTCTCTGTATCAAGTTTATAGGTTTTAGAAAGATAATAATCAAATATATTTAGATTAGATAATAATCAAATTGATAATAACTTTTGTTTGGTATTTTACTACAATGGTCTTATGTTCATTCTGAGACTATCTTTAGTTCAATTTAGATTATAATTTTTTCTAAATAATCTAACTCTCTAAATATAGCCATTCTAATTTTTTAATAATAAATTTGTCGGATAATTTATTCTCTGTCTGATTCAAATTTATTTTCTTGATTGGTTATTCCTTAAATACACATTTAAATGTCTCTACTGTACTATTTAATAGTAGTAGTACTAGGTTAAGACCCGCGCATTTGGGCGGGATGAATATTATATATAAATTATTTTTAAGTATTATATATTTTTTACATATTATGAAATAATAAATATATATTAAATAATTAAAATTTTAGTAACTATTACGTATATAATTAAATTGGTACAAATATTTAAATAAATTTTATTAATTGAGACAAACACTTTTTCTACTTTATATGTTATAAAATTAAGTTTACATGATATTAACATAGATATATAGTATATTTTTAATATTGACATCTGTTAAAATATATTTTATCCTCATATTATTTTTGATCGTTTGTATTTCTTTATAACAAAAATTTTAAATCAATGATAATAGTAAATAATTTGTGGGATGTTTAATAGTTTTAGTAATTTATAATTTTAAAAACATTCAATTCAAATTTTAAAATCTAAATATTAAGTTGTCAATAATTGTTCAAAATGTTTATCAAAAAAATTCAAAGCAAATTCGAAATTAAAATACTTATGTATTTTAAATGGTATATAATTTATTTAAAAAAAATATTGATATACATATATATAATATTTATTAAATGAGATTTCCTGCTTCTGTAATTTCGTAATCATTTGCATCTTGTTATAATATAAATTTTAAACATGGATCACAAAAATTTCAATGTGAGATTTTTAACAACTTTAGTCATTTATATTCGTTTTTAAAAATTCAAAATCTAACATATACAAAAAAATCTAAATTTTTATTATATAGTTAACGTGGTTGTTTAATTTATTTTAATATGTTAAAATTTTAAAAATTGATAGATAATAGAGTAATTTTTATCAAATCTTTATTATTCAAAATCATTAATTGTCATATATACTTTAGCCATATTAGATAATTCCGTGATTTTTAGTTAAGGAAACAATGAAGAACATTTATGATTAATTTATGGTTAGTTTAATAAAAAGCTTATTATATATTTATATATGGACCAACATATTTTTCTAATAATTCTAAGAATGATTGTGGTGATGACATGTGGCTACAAAAATATGTTGTAGTGCTTTTCTTTTAATATATAGGAGATACAATAATAAACAGCTCCAAAATTAAAAATAAGGTTAGAATCGGAAAATAGAGAGAAGAAAAAAAGTGTTGAATTATAAATTAAGACCATGAGCGTGGAAGATAAAGAGCAATTCTCTCTCACCAAAAGACCAAACCTCTCTTCTCTTTTTTTGTCTTTTTTTTTTGTTTTTGGTTTAAAGCAAACCTCTCTTCTCTTATCTCAAAAGATTATGTGTAATTAATAAATAGAAAATTATTAATCTCTCCTTAATCCCAGGAAGAATATAGAAAAAAATGTCTAAATTATCGTATAATCTCATCTTCTCGATTATCATCTTGGTCTTCTTGTGTTTGGGTTTGAGATCATCAGCGTTTACGAATCTCAATACCTTAAGCTTCGAAGAATCACTTTCTCCTCTATTCGGTGATGCCAATCTCGTCCGTTCTCCTGATGATCTCTCCGTTCGCCTCCTCCTCGATAAGTACACCGGTATATACCTATTTATGTGTGTGTTTTCACATGGATTCTTTATTTTATTTTATGATCACAGTTTGATGATGATGATTATGCATAGGTTCTGGTTTCATATCATCGAATATGTATCAACATGGATTTTACAGCTCTATGATCAAACTTCCCGCCGATATATCAAGGAACAATCACACCTATTTCAAGATCAATTGAATTCGCAGATAAATTTCCTGACGAGTTAAGAGAAAAGACCCAATTACAAAGATTTTTAGGATGTCTAAACTATGTTTCAGACTTCTTACCCAATCTTAGGAAAACAATTCAACCATTATTTCAACGGTTACAAAATAATCCAAAACCATGGACTAATCAACATACCCTTTTAGTCAAACAAGTTAAGCAAAAGGTTAAAACTCTTCCATGCCTTTCCATACCAAATCCTGAAGCTGACATGATAGTTGAAACTGATGCTTCAGAAATAGGTTATGGTCGAATATGTATCAACATGGATTGCTAAACTGGTTGTTATTATCGGTTACTTTTTTTCTCAAAAAAGATATTAGCGGTTACTTATTTGGATTATGTTTCTGAAAAACTATACAACATTATACATATATGATGTTCTTTGTAAATATAACATATTTATTTGCGCTAAACTAAGTTTTGTATGTTATTCGAAAATGTTCTTAATAAACTTAGACATAAAAACACATCCCTAAAAAATCGCAACACCAGAAAAGCTGTATACTCTGTGTTATAAATCTTTTTTCGACCCTTATCTTTCCACCTCATATGTGATTCTTACTTTGATGTCATATTCGTTTCCATAGTTCCTATAAAAACGAAAAATGTGCTTGAAGTTTATGAAACAATATCTATAAGAATATTCTGATAGATAATGTTGAAAGAAAAACAAAACGTTTATTTTTATTTGTTGAATGCAGAAGTTAGCAACAATTGAACACAGCGGGCCAATAGTGATTGTGTGTACAGATGGTAATGGAATCACTCTCTTGTCTAAAAGAAAAGAGAAAAGGACAAAAGAAAGACAGATTGCTTCCTTAGTAATACAAAGGGAAAATAAATTCAGCCTCCATTTCTAAGTAGTACGTACCACTATATTTTCACATTATGATCAATATACTGTTCTTAGAAAGGTACTAACTTATACATTCTACACAAGCTAAAAATATAGTGGTACGTACTACGTAATGCAGAACTAATTAAAATTAACATGATGTTTCTTTGCGGCTCGTATCACATAATATCACAAGTCTCCTAGCTTTAGTTTTTTTCTTTTTTTTTTTGAACTTTTCCTAGCTTTAGTTTATGAAAAAAAAATCGTTATACAACTTATTAGCAGATTGCGATATAAAATTAAACACAGTTTTGTATTGTAGTTATGTAAGTTTAAGACTGTGTCTTTATAACTTTCGAAAAAGTATTTTTATATTGTAATAATATTGACATGTATGCTTTTGTTTGGCAAACAATATAGACATGCATGTTTCTTTTATTTTCTTTTCTTTTCTTTTTGTCAGCAAATAGATTAGTTTGTTGTTCTCATATTTGTAGAAAACTTGTAAATAAATTTATTGTTTGATTTGTATAAATAAGTAGATTGCAAAATAATCAAAATACAGACAACCTTACACATCTGTGATTTATGGTTGATTTGTATAAATAAGTATATTGCAAAATAATATAAATACAGACAACCTTATACAACTACGATTTATGCACCATAAACGATTTAACTATTTTATTAGCAGATCATGATAATATACCGTTATTACTCATAATTAAAATCCATGGGTTAGTTTTGTCTTCTAATTGCTTTGCGCTAATAAGTTGATGGCCAGATGCATGCATAGATGTTAGAGAGTAGAGAGGTTGGTAAACCAAATCAACTAACTACACATTTACATATACAGCCCTGTCGCACATATAAATCATGATTTTTATTTGTATATTGAGAGTTGGTAACTAAATTTAGAAGGATTAATTAGCACAATTGAAGTGAAGTATGATCGTAAGCTTTTAAAACGATTAGTTTCTTTTGTCTGGTCTCGGTAGTTCATTTAGGTATTTTTGAGAATTATTCTAAAGTGGCTCACGCTTAAATATAAGAGTATCAAAACTGGTTACTCATATAATAATTATTTGGGTGTTATGGGGATTTGACGTATCTTTTTTTTGGCTTAATATTTGACGTATCTGGTGCGGCTAACTAATTAAAGGAAATGGACCAAAGCTAATCAAATGTGTAATATGTATCAGTATATTGTCCTGAAATTTGTTACCACAAAAGTAATGTCATGTTAATCATTGTCTATCTTATTATGTTCATGACGCTACCCAATCTTTGAATTTATTAAGAATATCATAATAATATTGTGAATACGTATATAAAGCGAAAGTGAACAAAAGATATATATATAGAAAGAGGAAACATAACTAATTAAAGTATTATGATAGAAAATCATAACTAATTAAAGTACAAAAGAGAGCATGGAAATGTTTACGTTTGGCTGTCCATAGTTTTGGAATCTATACCTTCTTTTATATTATTTGTTGTCAACGACCTTTCCATTAATTTAAAGTGTTGATTAGTGTAACTACCTAATATGAGCAACTACACGTAAATTTATATATTTATGTATAAAATCATATTTTAGTGATGAAGATGACCGGCTATAATGTACAGTATGCATGGGAATACAGATAAAAGACTCTTTGACATCCATTTCATACTCAATTGCATGCTTAGACCATGATTAATCCCAGTTTCTTAACTCAGGTTCTTAGCTTCGACTAAGAAACGGTTCTTAGCTTTTTTAGATTTTAACTAAGAAAAATTAAGAACCGTCTTTTAAATAAGAGATATAAGAGCCGTTTCTTAGCCGAAAAATGTAAAAAAAAAATATCAAATCATGAGTTAAGAACCCCAACTAAAAAACTGGGGTTAATCATACCCTTTAAAACCGCTTATAATTCTCTAAAACCGGCTAAACCTGCATCTCAAAGTTAATCATGCCTTGACACCATTGAAACTGAGATCCAGTACTTCTAATTCTCTAAAACCGGCTGAACCTGCATCTCAAAGTTTCTTTTAGTTCTTGTTTCGTTCTGGAAAGACAAAACTAAACTAGGTTTTGTTAACATATATATACCTTGACCGGACAAGAAGATGAAACTGTTGTCCTTCAAGTTTAACACTTTCAAGTTTCTCATGTTTGCAAGTCCTGCCACACACCAAAACAAGAAACCGTCAAGATCATCTCCCATTTACTTATAATACAAAAAAATTCTAATAACATTTAGAAGAAATGTATAACCTTGAGGAGGGAAGACACCTTCCATATAATTAGACTCAAGATACAGAGTCCTGAGCGATGTAGCAGCAGTCAGAAAAGGAAAAATACTGTTGTCGAACATATTGTGGGAGAAATCTATGGTGATGAGCTTCTATAGTCTCCCAAAGCTCTTAAAAACCGGCTAAGAGACCGGGGCTAAGAGATAAGAGATGCAGGTTTAGCCGGTTTTAATTGTCATGTCATTCAGTTTGGTTCTCATCAGCGGAAATGACTAATCTACCTTTTTATACACGTCACCACACATAGAGTACACCAGTTATATAATTTATAAGCTAATAGATAATTTTACTCTAATTGTAGACGAACATCTAGAAGGAAAGAGCCGTTTAAATGCATATACACCACTTGATTGTAGATATCCGCTTTATCATATTATCATTTCTATTACAAAATCTTAGACAATTTTTTTGTAACTGGTTTTACAATCTTAACATTTTGTATGTAACGATCTATATATACAACCAAAACATTTAAATGCACAACTTCGTTAAAACACAAACGAAGGAAACAAAAAATACACGTCCTAACTCCCAATAATAATTGAAAAAACTCCCAATATAACATATTACAGCAAATGGTTTAACATATATACATCATATTAGAAATTACAAAAATTATTCTAGTGAATTGAGAAAACCCGTAGTATTTTTATTACTATGTAAATTACGGATCTTAAATCCGAGTTAGTCTTTGGAAATTTTATTTGAAAAAAATAATATTTCGTACCAACTTCCTTATACTACCATTATGCGAGTAACGTTTTAGTAAACTGAATGCTATATTAGTTTTTTATAATTTTTTCAACTTTTTTTTCTTTCGTGGAAGCACCGTGGCCTAGTGGTCAAGGTTTAAAGGCTTCTACACCCAGGTCTGGAGTTTAAACTCCAGACAACGCAATTTCTACAAGAAGAGGTCTAGATTTCAGTTCCCGGAGAAGGAGAGTTATACAGAAAATTAGAGAAAATGCTTACAAAAGATCTTCAGCGTGGCACAAAGAGTACCGTCAGGAATGGATCTCAGAGGATTACTCAGGGTGATGCTATCAGGCGTGAATCCTTATAAGACATGTAGAATTGTCGGCTGTAATATCGTCTATGTAATGTTTCTTATAATTTGTAATAGCATAATTAACTAGACAAAAAAAAAACTGAATGCTATAGTAATCGAATTTCAAACAATTTTTAGAAACAATAAGCCACTGGCCGGTTAATTATCATTATGTACCTATCTCTACATTATGGAAGTTTTAGTTGAAGAATCTTGTCGTATACATTCAATATGTTGCAGTTGATCATTGTTATTAACCATTGGATATCATACTTTGATTCAATTTCCATTATTTTCCATTGCTATACTCATTGCCGATCCAGATCTTTTATCATCATTAATTCACTTTACAAAAATCTCAAATGCTCTTGGGGAATGATAAGAGATCTTCAAATAATATTCACTCATAAAATTTTAGATCCAAAATCACTTAAATCATCAAACATTTGGCTCCAAACAACTAATTTTAAAAAATCTTATAATATTTTTACAACCACGCATTTGTATCAGATTAGAGGGTTTCATGTTGATAATCCATTTCGGAAGAAAATGCAACGTAGGAGACTGAAATTGATAATAACTTTTGTTTGGTATTTACTACAATGGTCTTATTTGACGAGTGAAACACAGACTAATTAAGGATTTTAGTTATTAATAGACAAACATTTTTTAGTTTAATTTGTCTTATATTTTAGGGGTACTATCCTTCTCTGTATCAAGTTTATAGGTTTTAGAAAGATAATAATCAAATATATTTAGATTAGATAATAATCAAATTGATAATAACTTTTGTTTGGTATTTTACTACAATGGTCTTATGTTCATTCTGAGACTATCTTTAGTTCAATTTAGATTATAATTTTTTCTAAATAATCTAACTCTCTAAATATAGCCATTCTAATTTTTTAATAATAAATTTGTCGGATAATTTATTCTCTGTCTGATTCAAATTTATTTTCTTGATTGGTTATTCCTTAAATACACATTTAAATGTCTCTACTGTACTATTTAATAGTAGTAGTACTAGGTTAAGACCCGCGCATTTGGGCGGGATGAATATTATATATAAATTATTTTTAAGTATTATATATTTTTTACATATTATGAAATAATAAATATATATTAAATAATTAAAATTTTAGTAACTATTACGTATATAATTAAATTGGTACAAATATTTAAATAAATTTTATTAATTGAGACAAACACTTTTTCTACTTTATATGTTATAAAATTAAGTTTACATGATATTAACATAGATATATAGTATATTTTTAATATTGACATCTGTTAAAATATATTTTATCCTCATATTATTTTTGATCGTTTGTATTTCTTTATAACAAAAATTTTAAATCAATGATAATAGTAAATAATTTGTGGGATGTTTAATAGTTTTAGTAATTTATAATTTTAAAAACATTCAATTCAAATTTTAAAATCTAAATATTAAGTTGTCAATAATTGTTCAAAATGTTTATCAAAAAAATTCAAAGCAAATTCGAAATTAAAATACTTATGTATTTTAAATGGTATATAATTTATTTAAAAAAAATATTGATATACATATATATAATATTTATTAAATGAGATTTCCTGCTTCTGTAATTTCGTAATCATTTGCATCTTGTTATAATATAAATTTTAAACATGGATCACAAAAATTTCAATGTGAGATTTTTAACAACTTTAGTCATTTATATTCGTTTTTAAAAATTCAAAATCTAACATATACAAAAAAATCTAAATTTTTATTATATAGTTAACGTGGTTGTTTAATTTATTTTAATATGTTAAAATTTTAAAAATTGATAGATAATAGAGTAATTTTTATCAAATCTTTATTATTCAAAATCATTAATTGTCATATATACTTTAGCCATATTAGATAATTCCGTGATTTTTAGTTAAGGAAACAATGAAGAACATTTATGATTAATTTATGGTTAGTTTAATAAAAAGCTTATTATATATTTATATATGGACCAACATATTTTTCTAATAATTCTAAGAATGATTGTGGTGATGACATGTGGCTACAAAAATATGTTGTAGTGCTTTTCTTTTAATATATAGGAGATACAATAATAAACAGCTCCAAAATTAAAAATAAGGTTAGAATCGGAAAATAGAGAGAAGAAAAAAAGTGTTGAATTATAAATTAAGACCATGAGCGTGGAAGATAAAGAGCAATTCTCTCTCACCAAAAGACCAAACCTCTCTTCTCTTTTTTTGTCTTTTTTTTTTGTTTTTGGTTTAAAGCAAACCTCTCTTCTCTTATCTCAAAAGATTATGTGTAATTAATAAATAGAAAATTATTAATCTCTCCTTAATCCCAGGAAGAATATAGAAAAAAATGTCTAAATTATCGTATAATCTCATCTTCTCGATTATCATCTTGGTCTTCTTGTGTTTGGGTTTGAGATCATCAGCGTTTACGAATCTCAATACCTTAAGCTTCGAAGAATCACTTTCTCCTCTATTCGGTGATGCCAATCTCGTCCGTTCTCCTGATGATCTCTCCGTTCGCCTCCTCCTCGATAAGTACACCGGTATATACCTATTTATGTGTGTGTTTTCACATGGATTCTTTATTTTATTTTATGATCACAGTTTGATGATGATGATTATGCATAGGTTCTGGTTTCATATCATCGAATATGTATCAACATGGATTTTACAGCTCTATGATCAAACTTCCCGCCGATATATCAAGGAACAATCACACCTATTTCAAGATCAATTGAATTCGCAGATAAATTTCCTGACGAGTTAAGAGAAAAGACCCAATTACAAAGATTTTTAGGATGTCTAAACTATGTTTCAGACTTCTTACCCAATCTTAGGAAAACAATTCAACCATTATTTCAACGGTTACAAAATAATCCAAAACCATGGACTAATCAACATACCCTTTTAGTCAAACAAGTTAAGCAAAAGGTTAAAACTCTTCCATGCCTTTCCATACCAAATCCTGAAGCTGACATGATAGTTGAAACTGATGCTTCAGAAATAGGTTATGGTCGAATATGTATCAACATGGATTGCTAAACTGGTTGTTATTATCGGTTACTTTTTTTCTCAAAAAAGATATTAGCGGTTACTTATTTGGATTATGTTTCTGAAAAACTATACAACATTATACATATATGATGTTCTTTGTAAATATAACATATTTATTTGCGCTAAACTAAGTTTTGTATGTTATTCGAAAATGTTCTTAATAAACTTAGACATAAAAACACATCCCTAAAAAATCGCAACACCAGAAAAGCTGTATACTCTGTGTTATAAATCTTTTTTCGACCCTTATCTTTCCACCTCATATGTGATTCTTACTTTGATGTCATATTCGTTTCCATAGTTCCTATAAAAACGAAAAATGTGCTTGAAGTTTATGAAACAATATCTATAAGAATATTCTGATAGATAATGTTGAAAGAAAAACAAAACGTTTATTTTTATTTGTTGAATGCAGAAGTTAGCAACAATTGAACACAGCGGGCCAATAGTGATTGTGTGTACAGATGGTAATGGAATCACTCTCTTGTCTAAAAGAAAAGAGAAAAGGACAAAAGAAAGACAGATTGCTTCCTTAGTAATACAAAGGGAAAATAAATTCAGCCTCCATTTCTAAGTAGTACGTACCACTATATTTTCACATTATGATCAATATACTGTTCTTAGAAAGGTACTAACTTATACATTCTACACAAGCTAAAAATATAGTGGTACGTACTACGTAATGCAGAACTAATTAAAATTAACATGATGTTTCTTTGCGGCTCGTATCACATAATATCACAAGTCTCCTAGCTTTAGTTTTTTTCTTTTTTTTTTTGAACTTTTCCTAGCTTTAGTTTATGAAAAAAAAATCGTTATACAACTTATTAGCAGATTGCGATATAAAATTAAACACAGTTTTGTATTGTAGTTATGTAAGTTTAAGACTGTGTCTTTATAACTTTCGAAAAAGTATTTTTATATTGTAATAATATTGACATGTATGCTTTTTGTTTGGCAAACAATATAGACATGCATGTTTCTTTTATTTTCTTTTCTTTTCTTTTTGTCAGCAAATAGATTAGTTTGTTGTTCTCATATTTGTAGAAAACTTGTAAATAAATTTATTGTTTGATTTGTATAAATAAGTAGATTGCAAAATAATCAAAATACAGACAACCTTACACATCTGTGATTTATGGTTGATTTGTATAAATAAGTATATTGCAAAATAATATAAATACAGACAACCTTATACAACTACGATTTATGCACCATAAACGATTTAACTATTTTATTAGCAGATCATGATAATATACCGTTATTACTCATAATTAAAATCCATGGGTTAGTTTTGTCTTCTAATTGCTTTGCGCTAATAAGTTGATGGCCAGATGCATGCATAGATGTTAGAGAGTAGAGAGGTTGGTAAACCAAATCAACTAACTACACATTTACATATACAGCCCTGTCGCACATATAAATCATGATTTTTATTTGTATATTGAGAGTTGGTAACTAAATTTAGAAGGATTAATTAGCACAATTGAAGTGAAGTATGATCGTAAGCTTTTAAAACGATTAGTTTCTTTTGTCTGGTCTCGGTAGTTCATTTAGGTATTTTTGAGAATTATTCTAAAGTGGCTCACGCTTAAATATAAGAGTATCAAAACTGGTTACTCATATAATAATTATTTGGGTGTTATGGGGATTTGACGTATCTTTTTTTTGGCTTAATATTTGACGTATCTGGTGCGGCTAACTAATTAAAGGAAATGGACCAAAGCTAATCAAATGTGTAATATGTATCAGTATATTGTCCTGAAATTTGTTACCACAAAAGTAATGTCATGTTAATCATTGTCTATCTTATTATGTTCATGACGCTACCCAATCTTTGAATTTATTAAGAATATCATAATAATATTGTGAATACGTATATAAAGCGAAAGTGAACAAAAGATATATATATAGAAAGAGGAAACATAACTAATTAAAGTATTATGATAGAAAATCATAACTAATTAAAGTACAAAAGAGAGCATGGAAATGTTTACGTTTGGCTGTCCATAGTTTTGGAATCTATACCTTCTTTTATATTATTTGTTGTCAACGACCTTTCCATTAATTTAAAGTGTTGATTAGTGTAACTACCTAATATGAGCAACTACACGTAAATTTATATATTTATATATAAAATCATATTTTAGTGATGAAGATGACCGGCTATAATGTACAGTATGCATGGGAATACAGATAAAAGACTCTTTGACATCCATTTCATACTCAATTGCATACTTAGACCATGATTAATCCCAGTTTCTTAACTCAGGTTCTTAGCTTCGACTAAGAAACGGTTCTTAGCTTTTTTAGATTTTAACTAAGAAAAATTAAGAACCGTCTTTTAAATAAGAGATATAAGAGCCGTTTCTTAGCCGAAAAATGTAAAAAAAAAAAATATCAAATCATGAGTTAAGAACCCCAACTAAAAAACTGGGGTTAATCATACCCTTTAAAACCGCTTATAATTCTCTAAAACCGGCTAAACCTGCATCTCAAAGTTAATCATGCCTTGACACCATTGAAACTGAGATCCAGTACTTCTAATTCTCTAAAACCGGCTGAACCTGCATCTCAAAGTTTCTTTTAGTTCTTGTTTCGTTCTGGAAAGACAAAACTAAACTAGGTTTTGTTAACATATATATACCTTGACCGGACAAGAAGATGAAACTGTTGTCCTTCAAGTTTAACACTTTCAAGTTTCTCATGTTTGCAAGTCCTGCCACACACCAAAACAAGAAACCGTCAAGATCATCTCCCATTTACTTATAATACAAAAAAATTCTAATAACATTTAGAAGAAATGTATAACCTTGAGGAGGGAAGACACCTTCCATATAATTAGACTCAAGATACAGAGTCCTGAGCGATGTAGCAGCAGTCAGAAAAGGAAAAATACTGTTGTCGAACATATTGTGGGAGAAATCTATGGTGATGAGCTTCTATAGTCTCCCAAAGCTCTTAAAAACCGGCTAAGAGACCGGGGCTAAGAGATAAGAGATGCAGGTTTAGCCGGTTTTAATTGTCATGTCATTCAGTTTGGTTCTCATCAGCGGAAATGACTAATCTACCTTTTTATACACGTCACCACACATAGAGTACACCAGTTATATAATTTATAAGCTAATAGATAATTTTACTCTAATTGTAGACGAACATCTAGAAGGAAAGAGCCGTTTAAATGCATATACACCACTTGATTGTAGATATCCGCTTTATCATATTATCATTTCTATTACAAAATCTTAGACAATTTTTTTGTAACTGGTTTTACAATCTTAACATTTTGTATGTAACGATCTATATATACAACCAAAACATTTAAATGCACAACTTCGTTAAAACACAAACGAAGGAAACAAAAAATACACGTCCTAACTCCCAATAATAATTGAAAAAACTCCCAATATAACATATTACAGCAAATGGTTTAACATATATACATCATATTAGAAATTACAAAAATTATTCTAGTGAATTGAGAAAACCCGTAGTATTTTTATTACTATGTAAATTACGGATCTTAAATCCGAGTTAGTCTTTGGAAATTTTATTTGAAAAAAATAATATTTCGTACCAACTTCCTTATACTACCATTATGCGAGTAACGTTTTAGTAAACTGAATGCTATATTAGTTTTTTATAATTTTTTCAACTTTTTTTTCTTTCGTGGAAGCACCGTGGCCTAGTGGTCAAGGTTTAAAGGCTTCTACACCCAGGTCTGGAGTTTAAACTCCAGACAACGCAATTTCTACAAGAAGAGGTCTAGATTTCAGTTCCCGGAGAAGGAGAGTTATACAGAAAATTAGAGAAAATGCTTACAAAAGATCTTCAGCGTGGCACAAAGAGTACCGTCAGGAATGGATCTCAGAGGATTACTCAGGGTGATGCTATCAGGCGTGAATCCTTATAAGACATGTAGAATTGTCGGCTGTAATATCGTCTATGTAATGTTTCTTATAATTTGTAATAGCATAATTAACTAGACAAAAAAAAAACTGAATGCTATAGTAATCGAATTTCAAACAATTTTTAGAAACAATAAGCCACTGGCCGGTTAATTATCATTATGTACCTATCTCTACATTATGGAAGTTTTAGTTGAAGAATCTTGTCGTATACATTCAATATGTTGCAGTTGATCATTGTTATTAACCATTGGATATCATACTTTGATTCAATTTCCATTATTTTCCATTGCTATACTCATTGCCGATCCAGATCTTTTATCATCATTAATTCACTTTACAAAAATCTCAAATGCTCTTGGGGAATGATAAGAGATCTTCAAATAATATTCACTCATAAAATTTTAGATCCAAAATCACTTAAATCATCAAACATTTGGCTCCAAACAACTAATTTTAAAAAATCTTATAATATTTTTACAACCACGCATTTGTATCAGATTAGAGGGTTTCATGTTGATAATCCATTTCGGAAGAAAATGCAACGTAGGAGACTGAAATTGATAATAACTTTTGTTTGGTATTTACTACAATGGTCTTATTTGACGAGTGAAACGCAGACTAATTAAGGATTTTAGTTATTAATAGACAAACATTTTTTAGTTTAATTTGTCTTATATTTTAGGGGTACTATCCTTCTCTGTATCAAGTTTATAGGTTTTAGAAAGATAATAATCAAATATATTTAGATTAGATAATAATCAAATTGATAATAACTTTTGTTTGGTATTTTACTACAATGGTCTTATGTTCATTCTGAGACTATCTTTAGTTCAATTTAGATTATAATTTTTTCTAAATAATCTAACTCTCTAAATATAGCCATTCTAATTTTTTAATAATAAATTTGTCGGATAATTTATTCTCTGTCTGATTCAAATTTATTTTCTTGATTGGTTATTCCTTAAATACACATTTAAATGTCTCTACTGTACTATTTAATAGTAGTAGTACTAGGTTAAGACCCGCGCATTTGGGCGGGATGAATATTATATATAAATTATTTTTAAGTATTATATATTTTTTACATATTATGAAATAATAAATATATATTAAATAATTAAAATTTTAGTAACTATTACGTATATAATTAAATTGGTACAAATATTTAAATAAATTTTATTAATTGAGACAAACACTTTTTCTACTTTATATGTTATAAAATTAAGTTTACATGATATTAACATAGATATATAGTATATTTTTAATATTGACATCTGTTAAAATATATTTTATCCTCATATTATTTTTGATCGTTTGTATTTCTTTATAACAAAAATTTTAAATCAATGATAATAGTAAATAATTTGTGGGATGTTTAATAGTTTTAGTAATTTATAATTTTAAAAACATTCAATTCAAATTTTAAAATCTAAATATTAAGTTGTCAATAATTGTTCAAAATGTTTATCAAAAAAATTCAAAGCAAATTCGAAATTAAAATACTTATGTATTTTAAATGGTATATAATTTATTTAAAAAAAATATTGATATACATATATATAATATTTATTAAATGAGATTTCCTGCTTCTGTAATTTCGTAATCATTTGCATCTTGTTATAATATAAATTTTAAACATGGATCACAAAAATTTCAATGTGAGATTTTTAACAACTTTAGTCATTTATATTCGTTTTTAAAAATTCAAAATCTAACATATACAAAAAAATCTAAATTTTTATTATATAGTTAACGTGGTTGTTTAATTTATTTTAATATGTTAAAATTTTAAAAATTGATAGATAATAGAGTAATTTTTATCAAATCTTTATTATTCAAAATCATTAATTGTCATATATACTTTAGCCATATTAGGTAATTCCGTGATTTTTAGTTAAGGAAACAATGAAGAACATTTATGATTAATTTATGGTTAGTTTAATAAAAAGCTTATTATATATTTATATATGGACCAACATATTTTTCTAATAATTCTAATAATGATTGTGGTGATGACATGTGGCTACAAAAATATGTTGTAGTGCTTTTCTTTTAATATATAGGAGATACAATAATAAACAGCTCCAAAATTAAAAAGAAGGTTAGAATCGGAAAATAGAGAGAAGAAAAAAAGTGTTGAATTATAAATTAAGACCATGAGCGTGGAAGATAAAGAGCAATTCTCTCTCACCAAAAGACCAAACCTCTCTTCTCTTTTTTTGTCTTTTTTTTTTTGTTTTTGGTTTAAAGCAAACCTCTCTTCTCTTATCTCAAAAGATTATGTGTAATTAATAAATAGAAAATTATTAATCTCTTCTTAATCCCAGGAAGAATATAGAAAAAAATGTCTAAATTATCGTATAATCTCATCTTCTCGATTATCATCTTGGTCTTCTTGTGTTTGGGTTTGAGATCATCAGCGTTTACGAATCTCAATACCTTAAGCTTCGAAGAATCACTTTCTCCTCTATTCGGTGATGCCAATCTCGTCCGTTCTCCTGATGATCTCTCCGTTCGCCTCCTCCTCGATAAGTACACCGGTATATACCTATTTATGTGTGTGTTTTCACATGGATTCTTTATTTTATTTTATGATCACAGTTTGATGATGATGATTATGCATAGGTTCTGGTTTCATATCATCGAATATGTATCAACATGGATTTTACAGCTCTATGATCAAACTTCCCGCCGATTATACTGCCGGCGTTGTCGTCGCCTTTTATGTAAGTCCCCGGACATTTGTTTTCTTTTTCTGTTTGATTAGCATAAAACTGTTTTCATAACAAAATAGTTTTTCTTTTCTTTCTTTTATTGATCTGCATGATGGTTAATTTTTTTTTCTTTTTTGACCAAAGTGTTCATTATATTCTTGGAGGATCATGAATATAACTCATTTGGTTAAAGAAGAAATCTCCTTTTCTGCATAGAAAATAGTCAATAATTTCCCCCGAGAAAATGGTTTATGTTTCATTAGATCCAACTTAATTTTAATCTGATGATATTGAGATTATTAATTTTGAATCTGCAGACATCAAACGGAGACGTGTTCCAGAAAACACACGACGAATTAGACATAGAGTTTTTAGGAAACATAAAAGGAAAGCCATGGAGGTTTCAGACAAATCTCTACGGAAATGGAAGCACGCCTAGAGGTCGCGAAGAGAGATATCGTCTCTGGTTCGATCCTTCTAAAGAGTTTCATCGTTACAGCATCCTCTGGACTCCTCACAAGATCATGTAAGTCTTTGTAATCGATCATTTTTCACCGTTTAGCTTGAACAGCGTTGACTAAACCCGGTTTAATTATATGACCAGCTTCATGAAAAAAAAAAGAATGTTTGTCTTTCAGAAAACGTTTCTTTCTTCCTAAGATAGTTAATGAATCTACATTATTCTCCCTCTTCTTTTTTTCTGGTTTTACCTTTTTTCTCTTTTATCTAATACAAAATTCCAAAAATGAAAGAGAATCAGCTTTTTTAGAATAATTAATTAGGTACTGCTGTAAAAAACATCAGCTTAGCTTTATAGTTTTTGACACGTAAGTCTCAGTCATCACGCGAAGCGTCTTAATTAAAAGCCGAATTAGGTGTTCAAATATAGGACTTTTTATTGACCTTCTTGTTCATATAAAGAAACGTCAGGAATAGAGTTAATAAAATAAAAAACGAAAATAACTTTAACGAGAATACAAGTATATAACTAAGGCCTAAATGGCGTTTAATTAGCAATTTAGAAAATCAGCAATGCTTTATTTTATTCTAACACTCTAATTTTTTTTCTCTTTTTACCACTGACATCATTTTGCTCTTTTCCACCTAATTATTCAAACTCATTTTATTTTTAATCTCTAGTATATTTTTATGTAATAAAATTCATCACTATACCTCTCTATTTTAATTCATTTTCATATCATTTTTAATTTGGTATATAATAATAATAGTTTTAGATATTAAAATATTTATTAATATCCATTTAACAAAAAGTATTTTAAGAACATCAAAATAGTGGATTAGATGTTAAAAAGAATAATTATTATGAAAAATGTTTTTAGATTATACAAATGATGAATTTTGATATATTTTTTTTTAAAAAATTTATAAAATAATTGAGTTTGAAGAATTTGGTGAAAATAAAAATCATTAAAATTTTGACAACCAATAAAAAGAGAATACATGGCACTGCATACCCCATCCAATTATTTCAACATGTTGCTTATGTGATTTTTACATATATTTTCTATTCAATCAACGGTTTCATTACATTGGATTAAGCTGTTGAATCATTGTTCATCATGTCTAAATGGTCTTACTAGTATTCATTATTGCATCTATATCTTCACTGAAGTTTTTTCGTTTTTTTTCTTCTAATAAGTGAAAAGAACATTTCAATCAGAACTAAAAAAACTTGTCGCCAGACAAAAAAAAGACTAAATATTTATCATGTTTCAGGTTATTTCTGTTAGCTATTGTTAATTTTTCATTCTATCATTTAATTTTTCAGTATGATTCCTTGTTGTTCAATTTATAACTGATTATTATTATTATAAACATAAGTTTCTTTTGTGGCCAATTAATTAATTGAAATAATTATCAGATTTTGGGTTGATGATGTACCAATAAGAGAAGTGATAAGAAGTGAAGCAATGGGAGCCGATTATCCAGCGAAGCCAATGGCTCTTTACGCCACCATCTGGGATGCCTCCGATTGGGCAACCTCCGGCGGAAAATATAAAGCCAATTACAAATTTGCCCCCTTCGTCGCCGAGTTCAAATCTTTCTCCCTCGATGGCTGCTCCGTTGATCCCATCCAAGAAGTTCCTGTTGATTGCGCTGACTCTGTTGAGTTCCTTGAATCGCAAGATTACTCTGCCATCAATTCACATCAACGTGCCGCCATGAGAAGATTCCGACAACGGTTTATGTATTATTCTTATTGTTACGATACAGTTAGGTATCCAGAGCCACCACCGGAGTGCGTGATTGTTCCGGCGGAGAAGGTTAGGTTTAGGGATACGGGTAGGTTGAAATTTGGTGGTACAGAGGCTCGTGAACGGCGGAGAAATCGCCGGCAACAAAGGCCAGAGATTGAGAGTGATCCTGATGAGAGAAAGCTTTTATAATAATATATATATTCCTTTGTTGTTTACTATTTAAAATTCATTTGTGAGTAAAAATAAAAAATAAAAAATAAAAGAGTGAAGATATGAAAAAAGAAAGAGAGAATGTGGCAGAGTTAGATTCATAATGTAAATTATAAAAACATATCAAAAATGTTATATGTAAGACCAAGTTTGGTTTTTGTTACAAATAAATTTGAAATATATGAAAGTATCTGGTAAAAACGAAGTAAATTTTTAACAAAATTGTTGAAAGTTCACATAAAAGACCACATGATAGGGTACAAAGTACCTTTTATAAATTTAAGGATCTTCTCATTAAGAGATACAAACTAACTGTAAAGACTACAACAAATAGAAATGGAAACAATAGAAAATAAGCATAAATGAGAAGATTTATCAGCATGGATAACGAATCACCGTGAAAACAGTGCAGGGAGTAACATCAACACCACCCAAAATCGAAGAAATCCAAAGCTTACCACATAGATTAGGCTGATGGTCTTAGACATTCGGGTCACGGAAGGATAAAGATACTTTCTCAGGGCTGGGTTGATACAGTACACTATCAGGGTATGAGGGACTGATTGGAGCCAAAAATACAAGACCTTCCCTGTCACATTTACATATGGAATTTGAAAGTTTCATCAAGGCGATGGAAATCATGAAATATTTTTGCTCAGATGGTGAAGATGGTTTCAGAAACATAAGAATAGCATGTTTTCACAATTTATTTGGAAGAAATTTAGCATGAAGGAAAAAAACAATTTGCAGCAACATACATACCTAGGACTCAAAATACAAGGACAGACAACCTCACACATGGTGCTCGAAATCGTCAGTCGTACTTTGTCTACATAGTCACGGACTCTCTCGTTTGGTTACCGTAGTCTTAGAGCATGTTTAATGGAGAGTTCTTAGGGTGGGATTCTTAGCGGAACATAAGAACCTGTCTCTTAACTTTTAACTAAAAATGCTAAGAACCGGTACTGTGCGTTTCTTTACGAACCGGTTCTTAGTTTTTTTAGTTAAAAGTTAAGAGACGGGTTCTTATATTCCGCTAAGAACCTCACCCTATGGGACGTAAGTCTTTTTCTCCTTGACTCTCTCTCTCTCTCTCTCTCTCTCTCTCTCTCTCTCTCTAGGGTTTAATGATGCATTGTTAGTGAGACAAGTATGGCAGTTTAAAAAAAAAAGTATGGCAGTGTTTTTTAAGTTTAGAATTTATCATTACTAAAAATGCATGAAAATTAAAAGATTTTTTAGAAAAATTACTTATATGCAGTTATTTTTGAAAACATAAAATTATTTACTGAATAGTTCTTTGGAAATAGTATTAATTTTTTTTCACATGAATTTCTCAAAATTATATTAGTATAAGTTTCTGAGAAACTCATGTTGAAATACTTCCAATGCGGATGACTTTAATGCATGCCGCGCCATTGAAAATATATAAAAGTATATGAACTTTTGCAACTGAAATTGATTATACATGAAAGTTGATTGTTTGTTGCAATTTTGATCTAGCAAGTCAATTCACCAACGTTGGATTCTCAATATGGTTACTGAAAGATAAGACAAAGATCAGACTTCCTCACCATCCGCAACTCCATTTGTACCAATGGCTCCTAAAAGGCTGCAAAAGGTAGATAACCTTCAACCATTCTTCCTTATTGGTATGATACCGGGTTTGCGGGTCAACCCGCTCCGCACGACCCGCCAACCCGCGGATCGATTCTTTTTTTTTTAGTTAAAATTTCGACCCGCTCAACCCGCAAAGAAAAAAACTAATACCCGCACCCGCCCTGCTTTATTTTGCGGGTAACCCGCAGGACCCGCGGGTTATATTTTTAATTAAAAAATAATTATTTAATTAGTTTTTCTATAAAATAATATATTTATAAGTAATTTTTATATTATTTTTTAAAAATTTAATTATTTTTTTTTTAAAATTAATTATTATTTTTTAAATAATTTTTTTTCTTAAAAAATAGTATTTTTCAAAAAAAAAAAAGATTTTATTTTATTTTGCGGATTGGCGGGTAACCGCAAATCAAAATCCACCAATCCGCACCCACCCCGTATAAAATAGTCTTAACCCGCACCCGCACCAATGGTATCACCAAAAACTCACAGCTCACGAGTCACGAGTCACGAGGATTAACGAGATGTGGCGTATCTACTTCTATGTAAAATTTGTTTCTCAAGTTTACGTAATCTGTAAGTGATATACATGCATATAAAAAACGCAGTAGCATGAAAAGAATAACAAGATCAATGTCGTTGAGAGTTAAGCACCAGAAAATACACAAGTAATCAAATCAAACATTAAGATACATAAATGATCAATTGAAGAAAAGAAACAAACTAGGGAACAACAAAAAAGGAGAGAAATAAAAACCCGCGATCAGCCATGGATTTATTACAGAAACATCACATTCTCAACATGGTTTGTGAAGGTGAATATTGCTTCAGGGCGATAATGACCCATCAACGCCTTCTCTTCAATTCCTTTGATCTCAACTCTTCTAACACTCTGTCTCTCCAAATTGTAGTAGAAGACATATAATGGATAGGTCCAACGACTTGGCGCCCAAACAATCTCACCTGAATCAGTTGCCCAAATTGATCTTATGACCATAAAAGCGGCAGTTGGCAAATGAAAGATATGCTTCGACCATTTCTCATTCTCAGGATCATCTAGAACCCATAACTGATCATGGCGACTTTGATCAAAGACTAGGGCAGCTAACTTTCCGTTGTAATTTATCCACGTCAAGAAAGTCAACATAGAGCTCTCTTCACCTATTTGTATAAACCTAAATTTCTCATACTTAACATTAAAGCAAGCTATCACTGTATTCAAATTGCTCCTAGCTATGTAATACAAAATCCCGTTGATGCATATCCCATTTTTGTAATTCTCAGGAAAATGTGGAAACAAACATTTGATTTTTCTCCACGATGGTTTTCCTTTCCCTAACGTCAAAACTTTATGTTCTCTGGAGTTAGTTTGTTTATTATACTTCGCCACAGTCATGCACAAAACCTTGAATTCATTCTCGATCGGATCATACCCCAAAAAGCTTCTCAAGTCGTTATTCTTGGCTCTCACTATAGGTAAATGTACCTGCTGACCCGTGCTAGGGTTACATAGCACAGGAACCCTTTCAATTTTTCCCTTAAACATCTGCTTATCGTAAAGATAGATAAACCCATTGGCGGACTGACAAGTTTCCTTGTACCAATCTCCAGAGAAACCCATATGATAATCTGCTATTACAATCTGCTCATCGACATTTCGAGGCTGAGGGGACGAGAAGAAATGCCACTTGCCGCCGAATTCGAACGTGAACAGAAGACGTGGCCGAGTTGACGAATGTGGGAACCGAAATTCACACTGTCGATTTCCGTTTAAATAAGGAAACTAAGAAAACCCTAGTTTCCCAGAGGACCCGGATATCTGTTAATTACCACACGTCAAGCAATCAGAACACGAGAATAACAACGACAAAATAAGAAATCGAAAAGAGAGCAAAGTAGATCTTATTCCGAATCTGCGTATGAGCGTTACAACAAGGTATAAGCCTGGGCTCGAGAGCTGTCGGCGAGATTCCTAGTTCTAGCAACCCTAAGACGGCTAAACCTAATTGAGTCGCAGCTCGAAATAACAAAAACAGAAAATTGCCTAAATTGCTCTAAGTGCTAAGTTTGCTCTGAAAAAGTTCTCCTCCTCTGCTCCTCGCCTAAGACTCCTTATATACTAGCTCCAAGGTCGGTTTACGCTTTTACTCTTCTGCCCTTAAGCCGTCATAGCATAAAATGGAGATTTTCCATTTTTCCCGTTCTTCATAATTATCTTCAAAACTTCCGTATTTATCCGCGGAAACTTGACATTTATCCTTCCTCGTGGGCCAAGCGTAAACCATGCTATGGTTTACGGGCTTTTGGTTAGGAAAATCGTAGGATGGGCTTCGAATCGTGTTTTAGGTCCCTTTGGGCCGTTTTCCGACTCGACACGTTTACTACGAGTTTTCCGCGGTTTCTAATCCGCGAAGTTTGATCGATGAATTAGGATAGCGGGAAACATGGACTGAGCTTGCTACGGTCTTCGGGAGATAGCATTCGAAGGTTTGACGAGAATGCATGGACTGGTGTCGTATCGATGTTCGGAAAGGTTCAATCGCTACACAGCGACCGAACTTTGGCTCGAGCCCGGTCGCTACGTAGCGACCGAGTGAGACGAGTGCTCGGTCGCTACGTAGCGACCGAGCTTTGGCTTGAGCTCGGTCGCTACGTAGCGACCGAGCAGGACGATCGGACGATCGCTCGGTCGCTACGTAGCGACCGAGCTTGGCTGAGCTCGGTCGCTACGTAGCGACCGAGCGGGACGAGCGCTCGGTCGCTACGTAGCGATACGTAGCGACCGAGCTTTGGCTCGAGCTCGGTCGCTACGTAGCGACCAAGCTTTGGCTCGAGCTCGGTCGCTACGTAGCGACCGAGCGGGACGATCGCTCGGTCGCTACGTAGCGACCGAGCTTGGTTTGTTCGGTTTGAATCCCAAAAGATACTTCTTCGTAAAAACCTCGTATAGGTTATTTTTACGAAAATTACGTCTCTTCTTTTACTAACTCTTTTGGAAATACGATCTACGAGGATTTTCGGGTGGTAATTCCGTCGTAACCGTTTTTGACCCCAACAGTTAGCCCCCCAGCCCGTTAGGATCAGTATCGTAGGATCCTAGCGTGTGGTTAGGCATGTTTGGCAAGTTAGGCGTGATGGATGGAATTAATATCCGAAAGTCCGAGCTTGAATAGTAAATCCTCATGTCTTATAAGAAGAGAGGTAACTTGTTCCATAATTTTTTCACTTTCTTGTTTTTCTCTAAGATCTTTCAAAAAAGAACTTTCTATCTTTCTCTCCACCCTCTTCCTCTATTCTATCAAGAGAAGTGTAAAGATGTCGAGCAAGAAAAAGATTGCGAAAAAAGGGTCTTCGTCCGCGAGTCCTTATGAAGAGCTCGTCGTTCCGAAGATGGAGTTCGTGCCTCACTCGGTGCATCCTGCCGAGAACGAGGCATGGTGGGTTGCTCATTATGGCTCATTGACTCCTCCCAAGGAGAAGCCGTTCCCGGTCCTGGTCCATCGTGGAGTCGAGGAAGAGGATGCAAGCAGGACTACTGACGAGTTTCTCGCGATGATGCGATCGTTCTACCACATCCCGGATGCTGTGGAATTCCGGGTTCCCTGCCGCGGGGAATGTGCTAGCAATCCCCCGGAGGGTTACTTTACTTGTTATGAGGCATTCGTAGTGCGTTGTCGCCTCTGGTTCCCCATACCCGAAATTCTCGTCCGAGTGTTGGACCGTTTCGAAGTTGCGATAAGTCAGTTGACACCCCTTGCCATTCAGCACCTTATTGGGATCTTGATCCTAAGCTACGAGCACGGCTTTTCCCTTTCCGTCGATCATTATGAAGCGCTTTTGAGGCTTCAACTTGTCAGGGATACGGATAAGCATAGGTTGGTCCCTCGTAAATTTATGTCAGTGGTTAAGAAGTTTATTTCGAACTTCAACTCGTGGAAGAAGTTCTTTTTCTTTGTCCGTATAGACGCTGCATCCGTCGAAGAGAGTTGTATTCCATTGTTCCGAAGGTTGCCGAATGATCGTCCCTTCATCAACCCTCTTGCTCCATTCCCCGAGGACATCATTTTGGTGAGGGATCTTCTCAGGAATGGTCCCTTCTTCTGGACTTCTTTTACGCCGAAGAGGGTTCGGAAGGCACTGAGATTCGTGCAACCCGGTCCTGCTTTGGACGCGGACACGGGAAGCGACTCCGAACCCGACGACCAGAATCCCGTCGAAGCTCCGACAGCTGCGCCGGAGTCGAGCTCTTGGAAGGGAAAAGATGTCGATCTTGGCGACATAGAGTTTTCGATGGATGACTCTATGCTTCCAGGATGGGATCCGAACTTTGCTTACGGCAACGGGAGCGGTTCGAGCGAGGCCCCTATTCCGGATTTCGATGATTTCTTTGCTGGGATGCCATCGGGTTTCGATGCTCCTCCTCCTACGAAAGAATCGGCGAGGCCGAGAGTCGTTGCGGAAGGATCTCGCATCATCAATGGAGTTAGTTTTTTTTTGAGAATTTTTTGGTGATTGTCCTATGTATATATTCATATCATGCCAATCGTTTTTGCAGGGCCTGAGCTTGCTGGGCTCGGCCATTGAGGCGGGCCATAGAGAAGCCATGGTCTACCGCTTCAAGGCGGAGAAAGCGGAGCGGGATCTCGCTCGCGTGCAAGGCGAGATGCTGGAGCGAGAGGCGCAGCTTACTCGTGATCATGCGCGGGCTGTTCGTAAAGCGGAGAGGAAAGGCAAAAGAGAAATCGTCGAGGTGATGAAGACTCGTGCATCGCAGTTCCAGGTTGAGTACAGGAACCTCAAGAATGCCTTTACCTCGGTGGGTGACTTTCGCGAGTGCCGTGGTTCGGTCGGAAGTCTTTGGAGGACGCGAGCCGATGACTATGTGTTTGAAGAGGAAATGAGGTTGATGAAGAGTGGGATGAGTGACCGTGCCCACGCTGAGGCACTTATCTCTCCGATCGACGAGAGGATTCAAGGGTTCTGGGATTCCATCCCGATTTCCCCTGATACCGAGGAGGTTCCGATCGATTTTCACGATGGTGGCGAGGAAGTGGATCGTCCCGCGGATGCGTTTGGTGCTTCGTTGTCCGGGGACTTTGACTTTGGATTATGAGGGATGGATCAGTTATCCTTGTTTTCGGCCGAATGTGGCCCTTTGAATTTGGATTTCGTTTAGGCCTAGATGGCCGTATTTGTATTTCCGGGACTGGCCGTTGGTGGCTTTGAATCCCTTGCCGCTTTACGCGGTTTATTTATATGATAAATGTTTCGAGTTTTCCTGAGTAGGGTTGAAGTAAATACGAGTTGTCGTCTCGTATGTAGTTCTAATTAGACGTTCAATCTGTTGGTTCGTTCGTGATTTTTCGTAAAAATTTATCTGTCTTTACGATTTTCGAGAACATTGAGATACGAACGGAGAGACATGGTTTATGATCTCGTATCTTTTAGATATCATGCCTTGAGATGTTTGAGACCAGAGCGTTGGGTTTAGGGCAAGACCTAGGTTTACTTTCGGTTAAGGTTTGTGCGGTGACTAGCCGGCTATCGTTTTTCCTGTTGCGATTTCTTCCTGACTCGCACCGATTTAAAGTCCGCGATATGTTCTCGGCTTATATGACTTGTATGGTATGAATCGAGCATCTTCTCAGAACCAACTGGAAGTGCTAAACCAAAATTTCGGATTTTTGTTGTAGCGCGCTTTTGTCCTTGTGCTGGACGTTTTTAAAGATCAAAAGAGTGATCGGATTGCGTTTGTTTAAGACGGCTGGCGTGTTCGTCGGGGCCAATCGACGAACGGGGTGTAAGGTTTTTGGTGGTCGCGTTCGGACAATTTGTTAGCATTGTCCTCGAATTTTAACTTTTGCGACGTCTCGCTGTTATTTCGAGGATTATGCGTGTATTTTTGAAAGATGATAATCTTTACGATTTTTGGGCCGGAAGGGGCCGCAGACAAGAGTTTTAACGTTTTCAGGCGTGTCCTGAAAGTTTCTTTTGTGTTTTACTGAAGCGTACACGTTTTCGATAAGAAAAGACAACGTATAGTGTAGTAAAAGTTTTTGAAGTTTCTAAAAACTCGATTACAATAATAAAGATTTTTCTAAGTGGGAGTATACGAGTATACGCACCCACTCCCCCCCCCCCCTTTTTAGAGAGGGGGATAGCTGAACTCGTCTTTTGACGAGCTGCCTACGTACCCCTTTCGAGGATCAAGCCATCTCGTAGTTCTGTTTCATGCCGCGAGTGTTCTTACTCGGCGGTAGATGTCGCGATGTCCGCCTTGACCGTATCGATCGTGGCTGGGGCGACGCTATTTTCCGGATGTTCCGGTTCAGTTGTTGCGTGGGCTTCGGATTTATGTCGAGCCTCGACGTCCGATGCGTTTGCGTTGATAGACGATTTTATTTCGTCTTCTCCCGGGGCGCTTTTGGCTGAAGATCGATCTATCTTAGCGCGTTTGCCGTTTGTGGAAGCTGTGATTTGCCTTAACTTATGCTCCGCGAGGAAGCACAGTCGCGACTGTTTTTGGCATCCCCAGATGGCCGCGACTCCGCTCGGCGTTGGGAACTTGAGACCCAGGTGGTAGGTTGATGGAACTGCCTGCATGGCGTTGAGCCATGGGGTTCCCATGATTACGTTGTAGATAGCGGGATGATCGACTACCGCAAATTCGACGATTTTCGTGATCTCCTTGGCCATGACTGGCAATTGGATTGATCCGAGAGTCATCGATACTTCGCCTGAAAAACCCGTGAGTGGTTTTGGCGTCGGAATTACTTCTCCGAGTTTGATACTCATCCGCTTGAGAGTGTCGCGAAAGATTACGTTGACCGTGCTTCCCGTGTCGACGAGTACCCTTCCGACTTCTAAATCTCGTATGACGAGATCTATGACGAGCGGGTCGCTGTGAGGTTGGTCGATACCGCCGGCTTCTTCCTCCGTGAAGGTGATCGAGCAACTTTGGCCGTCTCGAGGAGGAGACCATGTAGGCCAATTTGCACTTGACTCTTGTAAGACCCGATCCCGGCCGCCTAGGCCAACGTCGATGCCTCACGTCGCTCGGTCCACTTCCTGGCCGAACCTCTTAATTTTCGCCCTTTATTTATAATATCGCCTAAAGGCGAGGGCTAACTTAGATCTTAGCTAAAGACTTCCCTAGTCATTAATAGCCTAGATCCTATCAACAGATACGCAGCGGATTATTCTATAGTTAACCATTGGTCTAAAACCAATCAAAACACTTGTCTGGTCGAATCACCTTAGCCTTGGTCAGTTTACTCAACTACCAATTAGCTTAAAGGTCAATCCTAAACCCAAACCAAGCCATACAATTCTGAGGTTCCATTCCCCTAAACCATTATATCTAGATCTACATAAGTAAATGCTAGATCATAACTTTGCCACATCTACGGAGCTTATTAGCTCATCGGTCCTCCATTGACTCGAATCGCTCTTGCTTAACAGCTGGACCACGATCACTCAATGATCTTACTTAAGGTCCTTATCTTGACTCCTGCATCAAACAGCTCCCCTAGGTACTTAGTCATTCAACCAACCATCCCCACCGACATAAGTAACCTTTGAGAAGTCTTTGAAAGGATAAGGGTATGTATTTGGCCTATCTCGGCTCAAGCACAATCCAAAATCCTTTTGCCTTATAGGCAATCATACCAAGTCCATCTTCTGGACTGACAAAGCTCATGATATCCTAAGTCAATCAACCAACCATCCTCACATGACTTGGAACTGATGAGTCATCATCTGGCCTGACCGGCCTTGGGACTTAACCCAGACAACATATATGATTTGTTCATACCAACCGATGCATTCATTAATCAGGTTAGGACCGACACCTTGAGCCATCATTCAGAGGTCAGGTCGTCCATACTCAACCATGATCAGATGTTACACGGCCTTCCTTGAACAATCACACCTAAGCTCAATACATATGGTCTACGACACATAGTACTAGCCATACTCTTCGTCATGACTCTTAGCCAATCTCGAAGTTATCAACACCAAGGTTGATATCTAGAAGCATCACACCAATACTCTTACTCCAGCAACATGATTATCCATACTAGTGTGCGGCCATCGAACCATCGTCATGAAACATGATCCGACCACTAGACTTGATAAGCCATCGTCCACTTAGCATGCACTGATATGACAGGCCTTCCATTGCCATCATGTGGGTCTACGCCCTACATAAGGCATATGGCGCCTATCCTACTCACCAACCCGAGGTTGATTGTAAGATATCCTACTTAGCCTTTGCGGCTAGAACCATCCAACCTTAGCCGGATTGTCCATAGTCCCGTCTAACCGTCTGATTAAGATCTAGGTGCGATCGGCCAGTTACAAGTCCGGCCCAAAGGCTCACGGACCTTCTTACCTGATCCGACCCAAAGCCTGGATCCATACCACAGAGTAAGGCCCAAGACCAAACCGGATTGCCTTGCAACCAATCAGACCTTGCGACACAACACTCCGGTTAAACTAACCGTCTGTCCGTTCGACTATGCAGCCGCGGACTGTCCACTTGGTTCGGCCTAAGCCTTGAACCAATGGCACCGTTTGGAACTCACACCCTTTGGGAACTAGTACCCTTTGGACACGCGTGCCTCTTGGCAAGTCATGACCCTTGGCAACTCGCACCCATTCAGATGTTCCAACCGTTCGACCTAACCGTCCGTATGGACTGTCTGGTCCGTGCGTGTGTCCGGCCTATGGCCAAAGGACCACGCCTTAACCTACACAAGTCATGAACCATTGTGACTGTTCAGGGAAGGGTTGCAACCGTTCAGAACAGAACAGAACCGCCCCTATCCAATCGGATCACCTGAGGCCGGTTTAGACCATGTGCGCGCCTAACTCGACGGTTATGGACCGCGACCGCATTACTCAACCAGAACCACGGTTATAACCAATCCCAACACATCAACAAGGCCACGCCAATGTACAGAAGGAGTAGAAGAAGAAATAGATGAAAATAATAAGAAGAATAGGATACAATCCAAACGCCCATGGCTAGACCGGTTCGGACTGTCCGATGGTCTTAGCCGATGAGTGGGTGGTTACCCCACTGACCCTATATGACTGAACCACGGGGTTGGAGTCCTTCTCCAGACCTTTCTCTATGCCTTGGGTATCCATAACCACACGGCATCCTCTCTCCTAAACCGTTCTCCTTGCCGGAGATACTAAACCACCACGACCGGCCCTTTTCCGGGCGATCTCTTGGCCGGGACTCTCTCTCTCTCTCTCTACGTTTTTCTCTGAGTATTTTACTCTGGAATTGGATAATGAAATCGACAGGAGAGCCCCCATATTTATAGAAAACGAGGGGGTAAGTCTTGCCCCACGAACAGGCACGACTTGCTAGCGAATGGGCACCATCGGCCAAGCGTTGTCCCCTTTCGGCCACTTGCATCCCTTCGCCCTTTCTGATTGGGTTTGGGGTCGGTCATAAGCCCAACCCACGCCCCAAGACTCCTGGACTTAGCCCAAGACCTTGTCCAAGGACCCAACAGCCCAATGGCCTCATGGCCGGACCTCACAGCCCGCCACTGACCCGGACCCGGACCATCGGCCTAAAACCCGAACAGTCCGTCTAGCTGAGATGAGCTGACTCCCAGCTGCCTCAGCTGAGTGAGCTAGTAGTCCAGCTAATGGAGCTGACTTAGTAGTGGCTGAGCTGGAGTGAACTCAACCTAGCTTCGTTAAGCTGGTCGAGCTACTTCTCTATCTTGTCCAGCTACCATCTTACTCGTCTTAGCCGTCTCTTTGCTCTTATAAGGTTAAGCCTAAGTTTCCTTATGTCCTAAACCTTCTTTCTTGACCATGGAACACTTGCCTTGATGTCCTAAGACTGGCTGGTACGTTTCCTCGAACCATGGCCGTCCCGACAATCCTTTCCAGGATTGGGGGCGTGACAACTCTGCCTTCCGTTGGTAGGCCTTGATGGCCGATACGGTATCGCCGCAGTATTGTGATCCTCCGATGATCATATTGACTCTGCGACGATTGTTATCGTTCCCTTTGTCATCCGGCTTCCTATCGCGTTTATCCCCAGGATGGTTTCGTTGAGGGGATTTTTCAGCGGGCGGATTTCTATCCGTCTTTGGAGGCCGATCAGAATCGAGGATGAGATCCTTGACGCTAGTTACTTCCGAAAGCTCTCCAGCAAGTAGCTTCGCGGCCAGTCTTGCTCCCAAGACTTTGCAGTTGGTCCTGGAGTGTCCTCGGGATTGGTGGAACTCGCAGAAGGTATTTTCATCATACCCTTGATTGCGAGTCCATGTGTTGCACGTGGTCCGGCCTTGATCCGAACTGATCGCGTAGTTATGCGCCCCTTGGAGATCTTCCCCCTCGTGATGGGCGTACTTGTCGTTACGAGAGTTCTTCTTTTTCCCTTTCGGATCTGCGTCTTTCGAGGATGGTCTTGCCGGCTTATGTTTTTGCGATAAGACTTTAGTTTCTTCCTCGACTATGATGTAGTCCGTTGCTTTGTGGAGGGCGTCCTGGATCATTCGCGGTTTGTCGAGAGTTATCCATTTTCTGAATTTCGACTTGTACCAGAGCGTCTTTCTCAGCGCGTCGATGGCCACTTTGTCGCTTATCCCGCTGACCCTGGACATTATCAGTTTGAACCAACTGATAAATTCGCGGAGGGGTTCGTCTTCCCTCTGGGAGAGACTCCAGAGGTCAACATCGGAGGTTTCCCTGTCTATGAATACAGAGTACTGTTTGAGGAATTCCGATGCGATCTGTCGAAAACTCCCGATGGTGTTGCGACGAAGGCGTGCGAACCATTCGAGCGCTGCTCCTTCGAGATTTTCGACGAACAGGCGGCAATAGCCGGCATCTTTTTCGCCGTCCTTCGGTCTTGCTCTTCCCATCGCGATGTGGAAAGCCTGAAGGTGCGCTTTTGGATCGGCCGTACCATCGTACTTCGGTACTTTGATCTTTCCCGGATCGGACACCCGCATGTCCTAAATGCGACTGGTAAAGGGGGTCTTTCGAGCTCCTTCCAGCAGTCGATCGATCTCGGGGGCAGCACTAGTAGCATGATGGATTTGAGACTTTACGGCTCTCACTTCTGCCGCAGTCTTAGTGATGTAGTCGCGAAGATCGCGGATATCCGATGTCTCGTCAGTGGATTTCTGAGCCTGTCGGCCCTTACTGCGAGTGAGCTCGGTTTGCCTTTCGGCCAGCTCCTCTTGTTTGTTCCAATAGGCGACTTCTTTTTCTTCCGTCATTGGTTTTTCGAACGGGGAGCCTTCCCGAGCGGATCGGCTTCTGGTCCTTCTTGGATGTCTGTCGACATCCTCGTCGGTGTCATTGGAGACATCGCTAGGATCCAGGTCAATGTGTTCGGCTTCGTTATCCTCCGAGTCCTTTGCAGGGGGCGGAAGATTTTCAGGGTTCCCCTTTTCGACGGGAGATTTCTCGCTAGGGTTTTGGCCGGAAGGTCGTTCCCGCGCGAGTCCTGCTCTATCGAGTGGGGTGGCGAAGTCGAGCCTCTTCCCGCGGATTTTGGTGGTTCCGCGGGGACGGATAGCTTGGGTCCTTGCCGTTAAGGTTTCAACCTGTTTGGTCAAGGTATTCACGAGCTTATCCTGTTTTTTCCGACCTTTTCTCATAGGTGGCGAACATCTTTTTGAACTCCTCGAGCGTCGCGGCATTGGCTTGCGCGTTGGCCGCGGATACGTCCGCTACTGGAGTGTGGAGATCGGTGCCGCTGCCTCCATTAAGAGGAGTTTGCACGTTATCCGCGTCGTTGGTTGACATGTCAGATTGTGTGTGGCTTTTGCGGGTTAGATTGATCCGTAAGTCCCCCTCCTTCTAGCGCCAAACTGTGGGAACCGAAATTCACACTGTCGATTTCCGTTTAAATAAGGAAACTAAGAAAACCCTAGTTTCCCAGAGGACCCGTATATCTGTTAATTACCACACGTCAAGCAATCAGAACACGAGAATAACAACGATAAAAAATAAGAAATCGAAAAGAGAGCAAAGTAGATCTTATTCCGAATCTGCGTTTGAGCGTTACAACAAGGTATAAGCCTGGGCTCGAGAGCTGTCGGCGAGATTTCTAGTTCTAGCAACCCTAAGACGGCTAAACCTAATTGAGTCGCAGCTCGAAATAACAAAAACGGAAAATTGCCTAAATTGCTCTAAGTGCTAAGTTTGCTCTGAAAAAGTTCTCCTCCTCTGCTCCTCGCCTAAGACTCCTTATATACTAGCTCCAAGGTCGGTTTACGCTTTTACTCTTCTGCCCTTAAGCCGTCATAGCATAAAATGGAGATTTTCTATTTTTCCCGTTCTTCATAATTATCTTCAAAACTTCCGTATTTATCCGCGGAAACTTGACATTTATCCTTCCTCGTGGGCCAAGCGTAAACTATGCTGTGGTTTACGGGCTTTTGGTTAGGAAAATCGTAGGATGGGGTTCCGACTCGACACGTTTACTACGAGTTTTCCGCGGTTTCTAATCCGCGAAGTTTGATCGATGAATTAGGATAGCGGGAAACATGGACTGAGCTTGCTACGGTCTTCGGGAGATAGCATTCGAAGGTTTGACGAGAATGCATGGACTGGTGTCGTATCGATGTTCGGAAAGGTTCAATCGCTACACAGCGACCAAACTTTGGCTCGAGCCCGGTCGCTACGTAGCGACCGAGTGAGACGAGTGCTCGGTCGCTACGTAGCGACCGAGCTTTGGCTTGAGCTCGGTCGCTACGTAGCGACCGAGCGGGACGATCGCTACGTAGCGACCGAGCGGGACGATCGCTACGTAGCGACCGAGCTTGGTTTGTTCGGTTTGAATCCCAAAGGATACTTCTTCGTAAAAACCTCGTATAGGTTATTTTTACGAAAATTACGTCTCTTCTTTTACTAACTCTTTCGGAAATACGATCTACGAGGATTTTCGGGTGGTAATTCCGTCGTAACCGTTTTTGACCCCAACAACGAACATGTCAGGAATGATTTCGTGAAATCTTGATTGCTAAGTAAGGAACCCCATTGCTTCGAGACGCAACGCAATTTCGCAATGGTTTTTGCTGGTAATCTCTAGAGTATCTCGATGATGAGATCGATGGGAAGCATCTCTGAGTTTCCTCCTACATACGTTAAGGAGGTCGTCGATGATTGTATGCGGCGTTTGATTATCTTACAGTGATTCACTGGATTGTACTTCTCTTGGTTCATGGCGAATTTTGTTCAGTTCTAAGGATAGAGTTAGGACACATAACAAACTGTATAGGGTTATCCTGTTTTTTACATTCATTAACTTTTCAAATCTTTAACTTAATTTCCCTTTTTTCGTATCTTTGACTTCTATTTGATCTTTTATTTTGTTCACCCAGTCACCAACCGAACTTCGAGTACATATGGTAAAAATATCATTTTAGTACAAAAATCTTATTAAAATATCATTTTAGTACAAATCTAATTAAAATGTAAAAATATCTTTGACTTCTATTTGATCTTTTATTTAGTTCACCCAGTCACCAAGAAAGATTATATTTATGGATCGATTTGATATATATCCTCAGACCCAGGAAAACTCACGTGTTTATCTTATGTATGTCCAAGTAGTCATATCTCAATAATAGTTTCTAAGATTTTATTCCAAAATTAATGGTCATGAAGTACATTTAGGCAATAAAATACGGAAATCAATGACCATGGAAAAGGTCTCTCTCTCTCTCTCTCTCTCTCTCTCTCTCTCTCTCTATCTCTCTCTCTCTATCTCTCTCTCTGTCTGTCTGTCTGTCTGTCTCTCTCTCTCTCTCTCTCTCTCTCTCTCTCTCTCTCTCTCTCTCTCTCTCTCTCTCTCTCTCTCTCTCTCTCTCTCTCTCTCTCTCTCTCTCTCTCTCTCTCTCTCTCCATCATTTTTTGCCTCTCTGGAGTCGGTTTTCACCAGAGGCCGTGAGAGGGCTCGTTTCTTACCTTTTTTCCTTTCTCTTCTCTATTTTCCGGCAAACCATGTCCTTCAATAGCTTTCTTTTCCTGGTGGCTATGGCAAAGATGAAGCTTCATTAGATACAACACATGATGCTTCATTAGATTTTAAAAATTCTGATACTTACTTTACATACTCATACCACAATGTGCATATTAAACGTGTATCCCTAAACATTAAAGAATCAAATTAGCATCATCTTATAAAAATACTATAAAATTAAATTAAATGATGAATAAATCATAAATGATGTGCAATTAATTATAACTTCGCTGAAGATTTTCTTTTTGCAATGAGATCTACTAAAAGTCTAACTTTCACAACTCCAACAATAATGTCTAAACACATAAAATATTAGAATGAAGAACTTGTAAAAAAAAAACAGAAAACTTAAATATGACACATTAATAAAAACACAATATGATATAGAAAACTCACCCACTGAGATTTTCTTTGCATATTGACGTTCCAATATATTTAAAATTCTTTGAAATAGCTATTTGTTAATTCGTTTGGAAAATCATCACAAGGAGTGATTTTGGTTGTTCTATATAAGTTTATCTTAAAAGACATAAAATTTGTTATGTTGGACCTAGAGAGAAACCCAACGGGAAAGCCCATTAAAAGGTGGAAAAATGCAGTCCAATTTCGAGGGAGAACAGATCGTCAGAAGATCTCAGGAATGGCGAGATCTCAGAAGGAAAGAGGAGGATACAAGGAAGTAGATTGTACGGGAGAAGCACACGTTAAACCCTAGAGACTTACACCAAGCACTTCGACCTCGACCTCGAGCTCTCATCCTCATCCTTATCAACTTGACACTTATTTCTTAGTCATTATATATTGTATCCGATCTCTTTTTATCACTGTATGCAATCAAACCTTATTAATAAGTCTATTTTTGTCAACCGAAATCTGATTACATCGTTGTGCTCTGAGAATATCGTTGTCCACGTTATTTCTTACCTAATATATATAAAAAAATCTCTACCAAATACCTAGTGTGGGTTTTAGCATCTACATATTATATATTATGTGGTATAGTCACCAATGGTAAAATTACTCAGAATGAAAAAATCTCCTTTTTTAACACTGATTAGATTAGCTTTAAAAGAAACCATGGAGGTTCAGACAAAGTACCGACCATAACGGCCAAGGTGTATGTGATCCCAACAAAGAGAAAAATAATCAAAAGAAAGAACATAAATCTCTAATTTGAAAAGATGTCAGTAGACACCACACCTTCAGAGCAAAATTAAAAACACAAGGGGCACAACATCGAGAGATTAGGCGCGAGCTTCCTTCTCAATCCGTTGTTGCACCCAGTATGGTCCTCCAGATGCAATATAAGAATGGTAGTGACGATCGGAAGTCACACTCTCAGCTATATCATGAGCTACAATATTCTTCTCCAGTACACAATGGTGGAAGCTTCAATCATGCAAAAGACATAGGCGAGAGGAGATATCATACGTAAGGGGTTGGTGTTGGGGAAATCCAGAGGGGTTCAAGAACGTCTCCCTTGCCATCTCACATGTTGACTCAAACATGATCCTCTGTTGAAGAGTACTGATCATATCACTAACGGCCCATTGAATGGACTCTCCAGGCTGTGTGCATGTCCTTCAATAGCTTTATTTTCCTGGTGGCTATGGCAAAGATGAAGCTTCATTAGATACAACACATGATGCTTCATTAGATTTTAAAAATTCTGATACTTACTTTACATACTCATACCACAATGTGCATATTAAACGTGTATCCCTAAACATTAAAGAATCAAATTAGCATCATGTTTATAAAAATACTATAAAATTAAATTAAACGATGAATAAATCATACATTATGTGTAGTTAATTATAACTTAGCTGAAGATTTTCTTTTTGCAATGAGATCTACTAAAGGTCTAACATTCACAACTTCAACAATAATGTCTAAACACACAAAATATTTGAATGAAGAACTTGTAAAAAAAAACTTAAATATGACACATTAATAAAAGCACAATATGATATAGAAAACTCACCGGCTAAGATTGTCTTTGCATATTGACGTTCCAATATATTTAAAGTTCTTTGAAATAACTATTTGTCAATTTGTTTGGAAAATCATCACAAGAAGTGATTTTGGTTGTTCAATATAAGTTTATCTTAAAACAAAGAAAAATTGTTATGTTGGACCTGATATATCAACCTAGAGAGAAACCCAACGGGTGAAGCCCATTAATGTGATCAGGAGACTGATCATTTAACCCACTTTCATAATCACGATTTGAGAGCGGAAAATATCTCGTCACTCTTCTACCAAAACTGCTGAGAGACATTGAGGCAAGAGTTTTTGCAAAGCAAAGAGATAACAATTTTTTTCTCTACTTTAGAAAACATTTTGGAGAGATGAGCAAGCAAATATGTAGGTGAAAATTTTATCCACATTAATATTCACTTCGTTTTCGGAAACACTTAGGATCAGGAAGGCGACACTTAAGCCATTAATTTCACTTAAATGCTTATATTTACCTCGTCATAATTTCACACGACTATCTGTTGGGGTCAAAATCAGTCCTAGCAAAATAAACAGCTGAAACCACCAAAGAATCACATCATTTACAAGAATGAGCCAGAAATGTCGAGATAACAATTTCGCATAGGCCATGCCTACTTGAACAAAGATGCGTAGAAACAAACTTTGCATATTTCTTCCTGGAAAGAAAATAAAGAGATTTCCATCAAAAGAATAATTATTTGGAAAGCATTTCAAATTCATAAGACAGGTTCTAACTGCTTTTGTTAACACAACTCAATCTCGGGAAAACCGCCAATTCCTACCTCAACACTACTATGTAGTCCCTGACATATACTGATTATATGTGCTTAAACATACATTAGCTCAAAAAATTATTTGAATTTCATACATCAACTCATAAAAATCGGTTTTTACATACATTGACTAACGTTAACCCAAAATCCGTGATTTAGCGGTTTATTAATAATGACGTGGTATATGAATGAGCTTAAGATATTTGTAATACAAAACTACGTCGTATCGTTAGTATATATATTTTTTTAAACATGAGGTTGACTGGAGTTGAACCATCGTGGAAAAGGAATGAGAGTGGATTTATTTCATAAGCCATTGTGCTATGTCATATTCTTGTAAAAAATTCTTCTGTAATAATATATCTACTACAATTTGCAAGCGTTTTTACTGTTTTTGTCACAAATGTTTTTTTTACGTCAAACGGTCATTCTATTACTCAAACTTGAGGTGGTTTGGGTAACCAGACCTGAATAAAACAACCAATAAAAAGTAACTCCCTACGAAAAGTTCTAGCAGTCTTAGCTTAAAAATTAGCAGTCACAAATGTTATGATACAATATTAGCCTATAATAAATAGATCCAGCCATATTATAAAAGTTATAAAAATGTCAGAAATCTTAAAAAGATACTAATAATAAACATAAAAAGAAAGGTATGGATTAAAAATAAATGAAATAAAATTCTCTTACAATTGTAGTGGAATATTTCTCTTAAAAATTTGTTTGTTGTCTTGTATGGATCATTTATGACATAATCATTCCATTTTATTCAAAGTAAGTAATATTGTTTTATGAGAATTGATTGAATAAACAGTTTCACATCATTTTATTCTAATTGCAAGAAAAAAATTATTTACTCCATACCAAATAAATGTGATATAGTTCTCGGTAGTTATTCAAAACTCAGTGATCAAAATTTTGAAATAAATTTAATGTTAGAAGGAAAAATAAAGCTTTAAGTGATATATTATTATAGTGGAACTAAGAATATAAAATAGCACATGGACTTATGGATTAAATCGAACCTCACCCCCACCATGGTTCAACTCTACTCAACTTCATGTTTTCTTTAAAAAAAATATTTTTATATATTTAACGAAATGACGTTGTTTTGTATTAGGAATATTTTAAGATGATTCATATGAAACATCAATGCCACATCAACATTAATAAATGGCCAAATCACGAATTTTGGGTCAATGTTAGTCAATGTATGCAAAAATCAATATTTATGAATTGATGTATGAAATTCAAACAATTTTTGAGTTGACGTATGTTTTAGCACATGTGATCAGTATATGTCCTGACCGGGACCGCATAGTAGTGTTGATGTCGGAATTGGTTGTTTTTCCGTTCAATCTCTATGAATTGACGATTGAAGAGATACTTTATTCATACATAGTTTTTGGACTAAATTGCTGAAAACAATAATAAATTAAAATTTCTAACAAGTAGCCAATATCTTAGTAATATAAAAAGTTGAGCTATTAGAGAGAAAGCTAGGTTGTGCCATGTTTTACCTGTTTTTTTGTTATTTTTTTCTTTATTTGAGAAAATAGTGGATAATATACAAAATTTGGAATATCCATTAAAATTAATTTGTTGCAAAATGTGAAGAAAAAAAATTAAATAAAGATGCAGCAAATTGTGATAAATTTGTGTGTGTGTTATTTATCTGGAGATCAGTATCATTATGCATGAATAATAACTTTAAATTTTCACCTCTAAATAAACTATAGATTATGATCATTTGTAACTGTACTTCTTCTTTCTCTCCTCTCTTTTACCCTACCATTTTTTACTTATGTTAATGTGAGTGATTTGTTGCCTCATATTATAACAATATTTGGTAATGAATCATAATAATTTATTTATTAACAATATAGATTGGCTGATTGGCTTGACTGAGCCACCGTATAATTTTTTGTTCTAATGTTAATTATCTTATCATCATAATACTATTGATAATTACTTGTATAAAATATAATGATTTTTTTTGGATTTGATTGACTGTTTTAAAAATATTTCAGACTAATTTTCGGTTCAAATGCTTTAATACCCACAGTCACATAGAAAAAAAAAATCAAAATTTTACCTTTTTTAAACAGCTATGAACAGTATATTCATCTATAGATACATTTATGTTTCATCATTCATTTCATCCAAACATTTCAACTTCTCTCAAATATATTCAAAGAATTCTCTTCTGATTTTCTCTTGCAAGAAAGAAGATTCGATTGTTTTTTTTATTTTTATATGCAATTGTAGTTTTTCTTGAATATATCGTCTCTTTGCTGGAAAATTTACTCCTAAAGAGTTTAACATAAATATCAGTTTACGTTTATATGTGATATTTTTTTCTTGTAATTGCTTGTATATTTAATGTAGATGGTCTATTTAAAAATATTATGGTATTCTAAATTTTTTTATAATATTGTTTTATAAAATCAAATGGTAAATATCGAGAAATTTCAGATTCCGGCTCTCAAAGCAACTGGAGTAAATTAAACAGCGTGGATGACCAATATGCAGCTTCATCTAGATTCAGAAAAATTACTAGACCCAATAAAAGAAGGAAATAAATTTGCTTCTCATGGAAAGACTAAAGCTGTAATATTTCTGAGAAAACATCTATATAAAAATCTCACACATGATTATTAGAGAATAAAAGATCCATAGATCTTTAGAAAGATTTAAAAGAGAGGTTTGATAACCAGAAGAAAATAACTCTTCCACATGCACTCGATGGTGACGAATCTACGGTTTTAAGATTTTGAAAAGGTGAAAACCTATAATTTTGCTATATTGAGGATACCCGTAATCATGGCCATTGGTTTAATGGTGGTCATAAAAGGGGTTACAACTTAAGAGCAAGGAGATTTAAAACATGGAATCGATTTGGTAGTGTAAAAGGGATAAAATTTTGAAAGAATCTTACTCATAAAACTGAGAATGACTGTTACAGATGTAGATCAAAAGAACATTGGGCCCAAGTGTGTAGAACTCATCTTCATCTATGTAACTCGTACCAAGAGACCATCTACGGCAAGGAAAATGAAGTAAATCTTAATGAACACTTCGAGGGCACACCATCAACATATATTTAGTTCTCTAATTTTTTGGGTGATTTCTTAAGACCAATCATTTTCATACTAAAATGCTTGTAGTAATCAAGCTCAATAATGCCAGTGATGCCATAATTTTTTATTATTATTATTATGTATTTCAATTACCAAAATAATATTATTTCAAAACAACTAATGTATAATTATTGCATAATGTAGAATTATTTGGTGCTTATAACCATTAACTATAATATGTTTATTTACGATTTTTTTAGTGTTATTATCTGTTTATTAAAGAAATGGATAAAAATGAAAATGTAACAACAACCAAGCAAATTGGTAGAGAAAATTGTATTCTAAGTAGTTATAACACACACTATACTGAAACATAAGAGATATTTCTCTAACTTCAAGTCGGCAAAAATGATGGTCAACATAATATCAGGTCCTACAAACTTATCGAAGGAAACAACAAAGCATGTCATATGTTTCCTAATGGAACAAAACTATCCATAAATAATGCCTTATGTTTTTCATTTCTAAGAAAAAAATTTTGAGTTAAAAAAATATTCCCCCATTATAGTTAGCATTTGGTATAGAATCAAATATAACTCATTTAAAAATCTTTGGTTGTGTGGTATAATTTCCAATGGAACCACACCACATCGTACAAAAATGGGATCGCAAAAAACAATTTTTCCGATTGTCATTTCAACGAGAAAAAATTTGCAATTCTAGGAGAAAAATAAACAAGTAGGAAAATAAATCAAATCGAGTGTATCATTTCTATTACACCTTGATCATCCTACAAAACAGTGAAAAGTATATTTTGATGTATCATGTATTTACAAAATATTATAAATCAACTACATTGTACATTTGCAGATATCAAAATGGTAACTAAACCACATATACACACTGCCAATACTCTTGTTTGTATGGAAGTACTATAAAATGTGAAATGACAGTTGATAAACATGAATCGTTTGAAACGAGGTAGACATGTTGGTTTGATGGATAAAAATCCTAGAAAACTAAAGAAATCTGAAAAGCATGATACTCCCAGAATAACAAAAACTATTTTCGAAGAAGCGAATCATGAATCTAACAACAATACATAGGATCATGAATATGAAAGAAATCACGAGTTTTCTTTCATTTACATCCATAATAGAAATATATGTAAACGAAATGAGATGGATGATATAGATGATGTTTTCTCGTACCTCTTAGCAAAGGAAAAAGATGAAAAAAATAAAGATGTAGAACCAAAGTCTGTATACATTGTTAAAATAGACATATCTGGATAATATGGAAAGATGTCATTCAAGTCAAACTAGATTAACTTAGAAAACAAAATGTATTCAGACTTATTGTACTCTTTCCGAAAACTGTGAAACTTGTTGGATATAAATGGATATTTTTCGAAAATGAATGAGAAAAAAATATTATATATAAGATAAAAAGCACGTCTCACGGCCAAAATTTTTTCTCAAAGCCAGCCCACAGATATTCTAGTAACACTTGGTAAAGGAGTGAGCAATCGAGTTTTCAAAAGTCATGAAAATGTTAAATATATGAAGAACATTACTCTTGTTTTGCAGGCACTAACCGCTCACTCAACAATCACAACAAATAACCGAAAATCACTTAGGTGATTAAGTGGTTTGTCCTTAGCAAGGAAAACGATCATAACCTACCCAAAATATGATGATATGTTCAATCTATACATGGCTTATATGGTTGTGCAAAAACATACCTCATCTTTGTAAAATTAAAATTTCATACATAATCTATTCCTTTTGGGTGAAAACCTATCAATCTGTTATATCTAAAATGTATGTTAATTTAATAAAATTATTATTTATTTTTAATCGATTATATTGAAATGACGTCATTTTGTTGCTTACTTAAAAAAATAGCAATTGTTTAGAATTGAACCTAAGTTTATATCACAGTCACAATATAACTCAACCACTATGCTATAACGTCATTTAACAATTGTGTTACAAAATAATATTAATAACAAGTAATTTTCTGGTATGTGTATTATGCAGAGTTCATTCACTTTTCCATGGCTTCTCATCAACACTTCAACCACTCTCCAACAGTCATAATCAGTGGTTTTTGTGATTAGAATATATTACTGAATCTCTATCTGGATAGCTCTCATGAATCCAATAAACCCGAAAAAGAAAAGGAAAATCCTAGAGAAAAACCACCCACACCGCACAATAACAGTTCGTCTCCATTTACCTATATGAGCATAATCTTCCTGAACAACAACTTCACCTTCTTCTTCCTCTTCATCTGCTCCACAATACGGAGACGAGAACAACGTAAACACCATACATATCAAGGATCAAACATGTTTCATTTATCTTTTTAATACAAAGACCAAAATGTCACTTATCATGTTTATTATTAACACATTGTTAAATTACGTCATAACACAGTGGTTGAGTTATATTGTGAATGCAATATGGTCCTCGGTTTCATTATCCACAAGTGCAAATTAATTTTTATGTAAGTACTAAAACAAGATAAAAAAATCAAGTTACCATAATGGATTTTTTAAATTATTGGCGGGGTGACACTAGATTTTTGCACAAAACGAATAGATTATGCATGAAATTTGAATTTTATAAAATATTGGGTATGTTTTTCCACCGCCATATAAGTCGGGTATAGACTGAACATATCATCATATTTTGGATAATTTATGGCCTTTTTCCCGGCCTTAGCCTTATCGTACTCTATCACCTCTATCCCCGTCAACACTGCTCGAAAGCTATATCAAATTAATCCTAGAAAATAACGAGTTCCCAATGTTTCACAAGTCAGAACCGGGAATCTAAATAAAGAGAATATGATTATGTTTATGAAAAAAAAAGATATTCTTGTGTTATAGATGCAATCAAATTTAAACTTTTGATGAGTCTAGCAGCTGATAAAAATATCGAGATGCGTCTCATGGATGTCACTACTGTATATTTATATGGATCATTAGATAATGATATCTATATGAGAATCCCATATGGATTTAAAATGCCAGAATCATTAAGTTCCAAACCTAAAGAGTTATGCGCAACAAAATTACAAATCTCATTATATGGGCTAAAATAATTTGGACTTCTATGGTATAATTGTCTCAGCGAACATTTAACTCAAGAAGGATACATAAATGATCATATATACCCATGTGTTTTAATAAAGAAAACAACAACCGAATTTGTGATAATGCGGTATATGTTGATGATTTTAATATTATTGGAGGTCAAAAGGAAATAAAAACGCATCAGAGTATTTGAAAGGAGAATCTAGGATGAAAGATCTCGGGAAGACAAAGTATTGTTTAGGCCTGAAAATTGAGCATTCTCAAAAGGATATATTTATGCATCAATCCACATATATTAATAGAGTGTTGAAACGCTTTACCATGGATAAATCAACTGCTCTGAGCACTCTTCATTAGATCAATTAATGTCAAAAATGATCCATTTCGACCACCTGAGAAAAATGAGGAGATACTTGGTCCCGAAGCATCATATTTAGGTGCAATTGAGCCTTTGTGTAGATTGTACTTGACCTGATATTTCATTTGCCATTAATATTTCGGCAAGATTCCGTTTGTCTCCTACACTAAGACATTGAAATGGGATTAAACATCTCTTTCATTATTGAAAAGGGACTGTTGACTTAGGTTTACTGTATCCTGAAAATTCTAAAGGTGAGATGATTGGTCTGGCAGATGCAAGATATTTATCAGATCCACATAAATCTATATTACAAACAAGATATGTTTTCACGAGTGGAGTCACACTATATCTGTGCATTCTCAAAAGCATACATTTTTGGCGACTTTTCGAATCATGCCAAGATCATTGCACTCCGTGAAGCAAGTATAGAATGTGTATGGTTAAGATCAATAAATCGACATATCTGATCAAGCAATGGGATTAACGAAGATATGTCCCAACAATTTTACAGAAAGATAATGTGGGATTTCTCAAATGAAGGAACGATATATCAAAAGCGATAGAGCAAAACATATACATCTTAAAATTCTTTTCTTACACTCTAAATCTCGAGAAGAATAAAAAGATTTAAGTAAGATATGTCTGATCATGTGACAATGCAATCGATCTATTCAAAAAATCACTTTCTATCTCAGTATTCAGAAAATATATTCATAACATTGGAATGAGTCACCAAAAAACTTATGAGATTACATAATGTTCATTTTATGGAGGAGCTTGTGTGGTTGTACTGTTTTTATTTTATATAGTTTTCTAACTAGATTTTCCAAAAATATCTTTTTAACGAGGTAACAAATACATTATGTAAGAAATGATAGTGTGACAATACTCTCCAAGTGGAAATGTTGTAAAACGCGAAAAAGACATCAAAGAAACTTGCACCGAGTAGCGACGAATCTGTATGAATGTAATTTTGTGGAGTCCACTATCACCTATGTATGCATAGAAACTTCTACTTTCTATATCTATATAAACTATTGATTTTGATCATTTGTAACTCGTACCTTTTCTAGCTGTTCGTTATCAAAAATAAAAAATATTGCACCTCTTTTTTATCTATTTTTTTATTAGCTTTTTATCCCATCTACGGGTATAATTATTTTGTATTTGTTTAAATTTTTTGATACAATAAAATCATAATTAATATTTTATTATAATTTTATCGAGAACTTTTTTTAAAATACTACTAATGGAAATGTTTATAGGATTTTCCCCTCCTTTTACCAACCTCCACTACATAATATGACAGTAAGCACATCCAGATTTTTCCACAAAAGCGGTAAAACATAGAGAAACTTTTTGACATCCTCAAAAGCACATAGCTTACGTGGTTAAGGTAATAAAGGTAATCTTTATGTGATCACTAGAGGTGTCAACTGGGCGGGTTCTCCATGGGCTAACCTAGTCTAATTCATTTTGGGCGGGCTATGGACGTGCCCAATTAATAAATAGTCCAATTGGACAAAAGACCAATTGGTACATGGTCTAACTGGGTAAAGACTAAATGGACAATGTGTGTTCATGGGCTTCCAAAAATATACATTATCATGATTTTAACCCAAAAAAAAACATAGCTTTACAATTTTAACAAAAAAAATGGTTTTATCGGGAAATAAAGATTTAACGCAATTTCATAGTTTTAACGAGAAAATTTATAATTTATAATTTTGACGGAAAAACATAATATCACAATTTTCATGGAATTCTACAGTTTTAGCGAGAACACTAATTTCACGGTTTTGGCGGAAACACAGACAATTTTACGATTTTGGCGAGAAACCGCAATTTCACGGTCATAGCGGGAAACGTTATTTCATGGTTTTGCCGGAAAACTTAAATTTTTGGTTTTGGCGGAAAAACGTAATTTCAGGTTTTGGCGGAAAAACGTAATTTCAGGTTTTGGCGGAAAAACATAATTTCTCGTTTTTGGCGGGAAACCGCAATTTCACGGTTTTGTGGGAAACATAAATTTCTGGTTTTGGCGTAAAAACATAATTTTTCGGTTTTGGCGGAAAAATGTAATTTCACGGTTTTGGCGGAAATACACAATTTTACAATTTTGGCGGGAAAACGTAATTTTCAAATTTGGCGGGAAAACATAATTTTCAATTTTGGCGGGAAACGTAATTTTCAATTTTAGCAGGAAAACGTAAATTCCAGGTTTTGGTGGGAGAACGCAATTTCTCGGTTGTGGCTTAAAATGCAGTTTCCGGTTTTGACAGGAAAACATGAATTCTGAGTTTTGACGAGAAAACGTAATTTTTCGGATTTGGCGGAAAATCGTAAATTTTCGATTTTCGCGGAAAAACTTAACTTTTGACTTTTGTGGGAAAACGTAATTTTCCGGGAAAACTTAATTTATCGGTTTTGGCGGAAAACATAGTTTTGACAAGAAAAAAAAATATTTTGTCATTTTGGAGAGAAAACATAATTTCGAAATTTTAGAAAGTAAAATGTCTTGAATAATAATTGAAAAACAACTATAAATACTATTAGGTGTCCATGGAAATGTCCATTTGGACATGGTCTCTATTGGTATTAGACATTTATTTGGACCATTGTGACTTAATAAGGAATAACTCGTTCCAGTACCGCTACCATTGATTAAAAAAAATTCAGAGTGGAATGATTTTGAATATCGATTCATTAGTAAAAAACCTTCTCTTACTTTTTAATTATCGAAACAAGAACTTTACGTAAGAGTTTAAGTTCCAAAAGGGAAATTGAGTGTTAATTCAGAAAATACCAAAAGAGGCTCTAGGGTTTCCAGATCGGATCTCGTCTCTCTGGCGGCCGCCGCCTGTGCGGTCGCCGGATTCACTTCTTCTTTCTCCGTAAGGCTAGCTGTGGTGGTGCTTGAGTCTTCTCCAACTGTAGAGATCTTGGTTTTGGTGATGATTTCAACGAGGGTGTGTGTGGATTACAAGGAGGTTGTTTTGCTGGCTTAATCTCTTTCAGATGATGGCGCACTTGGATTTCGCTGGACTGGATGGTGGTTTCCTGTCTCGGCCATTGTCTAGGTTCGACTTATCTTCAACTTTCAGTTGCTGTGAAAGTAGTACAGTCTTTCTGAGGGTGGATTTCAGCTTGCTCTTGGTGTGTTCTCAGTGGTGGCATGTGGAGGTTGGTGACCCTAGCTTAGGCCCTTGTGAGGGTAAAGGGTTAAGGTCCACTTCTCGTTTTGTATGATGTTATTTTTTAGAACTGCAGGCTCCTGGTGGAGCCATGGTTTTTGTCATTATTTCCGGATCCTTATGGAGCAACGGTCTGTGTCGATTTGCTTCTACCATAATGTTTCAGAACAGAGACGGATCTCCAAAAACTGGTTTCTTTTCAAGCCGCTAATGTGGATAAAAGAAGAGTCAAATTGTTTTAAAAGTCTGTTCTTATGCTTTAACAGTTTGTCCCCTAATCTTGGCAAACATGCGACATGAGATCTTCTTCTTTCATGATGAAGATGCTATCTTGTAGCCTTTGCATTACTCTCACTTCCAATATAGAGTGAAAGCAATAAGGAGCTAAGCCCTTTTGATGATTGGAGTTTAAAGCATGTATCTCTTGTTAAGAATGGTGTTGCTACTAGCATTGCTATCAGCGTTACACTGGTCCATCGCTACCAATTATCTGGCGACTAGGGTCCCCGCTGGCTAGTAATCTACTATCCGAGCAAAGGCTGCCAATAGAATCTCCATGACAGGCTATCGCAGCTTCCCCGCTGGCGGTCGAGCCTCTAGCATGTTTCATTTGTTCATGCTTTGTTTTGACACCTACTGGTGTCTTTTATTTTTTTGTTTTCTTTTTCCTCTCAATCTTCTGTCTATGAGGTGTGTGTTGTTAGGGATGTAAGTTGTTCTTTCTGAATTTCAGATTACGAATACAATCAGTGTTTAAAAAAAAGGGAAATTGAGAATTTTTCTCATAAGAGGTCAAAGTAGTTTTCCTTGGAAATGAAAAATCCGACCGGTGCAATATAAACCACCCATTATTACCCAAAACTGAAATGGTCCAATTGATATGGAGGGACCATTTGAAAGCTCTAGTGATCAGATGCATAAAAAGGCAGTAGTAAAATATCAATAGTAAGCAAGGGAGTGAAATAAAACGAAAAAGATTAACGAGATCAACGTCATAGAGAGTCAAGAAAATAATTAAAAACACATGCATAAGAAAAATAATATTTTAAGTCAACTGAAATGATCCTCCATTAAGCTCCGAGTTCTTAATGGTAACGTAGAGAAGAGAGATGCAAATAGCGATAAGTCCCGACCAAACATAAACAATTGTCGGAGTTCTTCCTCTTCTTCCCATCAATCCTTTGGCAAACGGATACATATGAACCAAAACCCAAACGGCGAAGAAAGTCCCACCAACGAGATTGCTCCACTGTGGAATATCACTGAAAACGGTCCGACAAAACGCGAAAAGAATCGCCACGATGTTCAAGATTATGATCGTTAACGGGAGGATCATCAAAGACGTCCATTTAAACAGATAGAGATCAGCGAACTCGTCGTCTTCGTCATCTCCTGAAGATTTCGAAGTCAACGTGAAGGAGATTTCGATTCCGGCAATGACTTTGAGGAAACCTTGAAGAACAGCGACTAAATGAGCGCTGGTGCCACCGATTAACCAGAACTGCTCGTTTCTCCACCATTCTTCTAAAGAGATCCCTGACCACTTGACTTCAAGAACAGCTAACCCACATAGAGACAAAGAGATGGTCAGAAGGTAAATAAGGAACGCTGGATCAAGGCTATCAACCACGAACTGGCCGGAGAAGAGAGAAAACGGAGGGAGGAAGCAGTAGGTTAAGATGAAAATGCTGGTGAACGGGTAGATTCCGACGTTGACGTAGGAGATTCTCTGGAGGAACTTGAGTTTCCTACCAGCTACAATAGCGTTGTTTCTGGAGAAGAATATCTCAACTGATCCTGTAGCCCAACGGAGAACCTGGTGGAGCCGATCGGTCAAGTTTATAGGCGCGGATCCACGAAACGCGTCTGGTTCAGTTACGCAGTAGAAGGATCTCCATCCTTTCTCATGCATTCTAAAACCTGTCACCACGTCTTCCGTAACCGATCCGTAGACCCACCCGACGCTGATTCCCCATTCAGTCTTGTCCTCGTACCAGCATGAGATCACGTTAACCGCCTCGCTCACGGCCGCAGCGTCCAGTGGCTCGCGGCCGCATGTCAAGGAGCCAGGAGGGCGTCCACGTATGCTCGAATGTCCCATGGCTAATGGCTTACCTTGGAACTCCGCGACCTTTACGGAACTCACTAGCATACTCGAGCTACCGAAATGCTTCCTAATCAGATTGACATCAAACTGATCTTCCTCCTCAACGTCGACGTAGTACGCTGGTTGAGAAGCTACGGTTACAGGACTGCGTTTCTTTTCCTGTGGGAAACAGCAGCAACAGCCTCCAGACGGTTCTGTCTCCACAGGAAGATCAGGCGGGTCGAAACCGTAAAGCGCGGTTCTTCGGAACAAACACCCTGTCCCGACATACATCGGACCTTGAATCCCATCGAGAGCCCGCAGGTTAATGTCGAAGAAAACAGTGTTTTTGTTAGCATAGCGGTCAGAGGGATCGATGCCTTCGAACCTCTGCGGAAACTGAACATAGCAGACGCGGTCGCCATCTTGGTCCATCATGAAACAGATCCCATCCCTAAAGGCTATAGAGTTGTAGACGTAGTGGTCACAGTCTAAGTTCAATATGAACGGTCCATTAGACATTATAGCTGAGGCTCGGACCAAAGCGTTCATAGCTCCTGCCTTCTTGTTATGATCATAACTAGGCCGTTTCTCGCGGCTCACGTACACAAACATCGGTAAACGAGTGTCTACTCCTTCGAAATCCAGCGCGCTCCCCCCACCACCTCTCTCATTATCCGGTTCATCTTGAGGAGGATCAAGCAACACCTGCAAATAAATAAATTAAATCTCCAAGTCAAAACACGAACCAAGTTAGAGATTCAAACCATTTGTTTTCTTTTACCTGTATAATACTAGCATGGTCACCTCTTGAATGGTTCTGACAAGGAACAGTCCAAGTACCAGGCCAATGCGTGCCGTCACTCATCCAAGTAGCTTTAGGAGCTACTATAGCAGGCCTTGGTTCCTTGACTTGGTCTTCCTCAACTTTCACTTTCCAGTTCTTCCATTTCTCCAAGGCTTTAATCTCTTCTTTGCTATTAAACGCATCAGATCTGCTTCTAATCGAATGAGACAACGCGTTAACCCGAACCTTAAACTCCTCGTAACCCCTTTTCACATACCTTCGCTCTCTAACAAAATCATGCCTCACCTTACCCTTGTAAGGATCTTTCTTCAAACCGAAGTAACTTTCCGGATTCCGCGGCTCCACCTTATGTTTCCTGCAAAAAGGTACCCATATTTTCGCAAAGCTAGCAGCTTCAGCCATTGCTTCAAACGTTAGAAGCGACCCTCCATCGTCGGAGAGATAGCAAGAAAGCTTCTCAACAGAATAATCGACGGACAATATCGAAAGGATTGTGTTGGCTGTAACCAACGGAGGCTCCTTCTCTGCATCAGCAGTAGAAACAAACACATCGATTCCAGGAAGATCCGATTTCCCGGTCGGGTTGTTCGGGTTTGGTGATTCGAATCTCGCCTTCAAGGCTTCCGTATCGGTTGCGTGGTTAACCGGATACAGCCTAGGGATTTGGTCGATTAACCAAGAGAAAGCAAACCAGAATTCGCAGATTACAGAGAGCAACCATAGCCAGACTGCTTTCTCATTTTTGTGTGTCACTCTCCAAGAGAGAAACAGACATAGTGCTACGATCCGGACAAATATTAAAATCCTGAAAAGAAAAAAAAAAACATTGTCAGGAAATCTTAAGAAACATCCTTACAAGATCACGCTTTTTATGACACAACACAACACATCGCATCTCAGAGTGTTTGTAACTGACACGACAGTGAAATATCTCAAAGACAGAGAGATAAGAGTGTACCGATACAGAGCGATGATGATCGGAGAGATTTTGACAACACGGGTTAAGGGCTGAGATACCTTGTAGAGCAAGGCATCTTCTTCTTCACTGATTCTCAGTTCGGTTTGATCCAAGTCGTCGTCTTTGTAAGATGAACCGGTGTCGATGTCTTGGAGAGCGATGTGAAGCGGAGCCGGATTGTTATCCGGCGTCGGAGGGACATGGACGGTGTAGTTTGCGAAATCGGAGCTGCTTCCGAATTCGCTGCAGATATCTCCGGTGGAAATGGACACGTGGCTGATTCTTGGATTCTTGCTAGATGTCTCACCCAACATTGTTTGGACTCCGGAATCTGAGTCAAAAGGTTTCTCAGATTCAACAAGAATCAATACTCTGTTTTTATTTCGTCAAGTAAGTTAATTATAGTATTGAAGATTATTGGGAATTAAATCCAAAAGAAACTGTTACCTTATTGGATGAAATCAGAATCAGTGACGAGATTTTGTAAATGTTATTTCTTCTCTAATTTTTCATCAACCATAAACGCAAACCAAACTTTGTTTTCTTACGAACCAACGAAACTTGTCAGAGAAAATATAATGGCGAATTTAATTCGATAGGTGTATTAATGTAGTGTTGTGTGTACTTAAGGGTTTTTGCGATTGAGGTTTTCTACGATATCTTCTTGAATGGTCAACAAATGGTGGGAGAGATTTTGTTTCCTTAAATCGTATATGTTATTATCTTTAATTTTTGGAACTTAGTATTTAAGACATTAACTTAGTGTTTAAGACATTAATTAAAATGCGTTGACAGCTGTTATTGCCTTGCAGAAAGAAAGGACGAGACCGGTCGAAATGGGGATTACAAGTAACTATAGAGGATATTTTCAGAATTTAGTCATAAGTTTTTTCTTTGTAACAAAGTCAGTCATAAGTTTTTCCTACATTTTATTATGACCTCGTCCACAACTAGGTGACTTAGACAAGAGAAATATCAGGATTCAGGACCAATCATGGAAACGGTCAAAGGTAAACTGGGGAAAATTTGTAAACACACAAATATTGATATCAAATAACAAGCCTATCTTTTTTATTGTAAGTTTTAAAAGATATTATCATGTATCAGCAGATACTCAATTCCTAGTACATAAAACTAGATGAGGTTTAGTGTGTATCCACATCAATTATTGATTCAATTCTTTTTAAGAACTAAATTATCATCATCTGGCTAGTTTAGATTTGAACTTTGACCCAATTGGCTTACATAGTGGTTCACTCCTTAACATTAGTCAGAATATATTTCAAATTTGAACAGTGTAATAGCTAGTCCACTCTGTAGAACTAAGTATGTTTTTCTCGAAACCGACTCAGTCGATAGAATTTATCAAAAAAAAAAAACCAGAGATATCAAAAAGGACCAATAGTAAAATAGATCTAGACATATATGTATATATTATATATATATATATATATATATATATATATAAAAGCTGCATGGGCGGATCAAATAATCAAGTCTGCTATGGATTAGGGCCATATTAGGCTATTTAGATGAGGATTAGTCTGTTTGACATTTATAAACAATAAGAACTTTAATGGAATATAAAGATTATGAGTTATGTAATAAATTAATTGATGTTTCGTAACTTTTTCTTTTATAACAAAAGATTCTGAAACAAGTAAACTATAGGGGATATTTTCAGAATTCAATCATAAGTTTTTTCTACATTAGATTATGAACTTGTCCACAACTAGCTGACTCAGGCAATAGAAATATTAGGACCAAATTAAACATGGAAACGGTCGAAGGTAAGAGGAAACTTTGTAAACACACAAAATTGATTTCAAATAACAAGTATAAAAAAAATAACAAGTATCATTTTTATATTGTAGTGGTAAAGGATATTATCATGTATTAGCACACACTCAATTCCTAGTATATTAAACTCAATTCCATGTCGGTTATTTAGAACCATGATTCATACATTGCAGTCATCACAATTTTCAAATGTGTGGTTTCGTATGCTCAATCATCAACCTTAAGGTTTAACGATTCTCGCTCATCGAAACCCTCAAAACCTATTCTCTCAAGATGAATAACTCGTTCACCAAATTCTGTGCTAGATCTAAAACACGACCCATAATTATTTCAATTGTCAAATTACGATAAAAGAGTTTTCAACAGAAATCTAATTCAGGGTTTTTATACAAATTGATAAATGTATTAACCAATGAAGAAATGTTTTTATACAAATTGATTCAAAAAAGAAAAGTAAGTGTTCTTAAGTTTCGAAAGAACTCTAAAAGGATTTAGGGGTTTTCAATTTGGTAAAACCCAACATATAGATATGGTCTGGTATATAAACTGATCAAATCAAAGCAAAAAAAAAATCGATTCAATAAAATATAATTGTACAGTTATATGTAAATTATATAATACATTTGATCATATATATACTTTTTATTACTTGTATTTAAATGTTTATTGTAATAATTTTATTTTGTTTTAATTTACCATGAAATTGAGTAAAATATAATGTCTTGTTGATAAAAAAATATGTGCTGAATTTAAGTTATTTAATAATATTATGATTTTAATAATTTTTCTCACTTTTATTTTATAAAAATCATACATATTATTTTTTCTTTTACTAGTTATTGTTTAAATAGTTAAGAAAATTTGGGAAAACATTATATTTAAAAGCTATAGTACTGAAAATATTTTCATGTTTTAATATATCTGATGTCTACTGATATAAACTAAAATTCACAAAAATTTATAAAAGATAATTAAAGTTATGGTTTTTTGGTATAAAACTGAATAAATCGAAAGTATATAAACTGAACTAAACTAAAGTAAATATGGTTTTAATATGTTAGGTAGTTCTTATAAATTGAAATATAAAAAAATGAAAAACAGAACTGAAATCCTAATTGAACAGTGTAAGAAGACTGTAGACCCATGAGCCTGAAAAAAAAAACTTTAACACGTCCCACATCAACTTTTTTTACAAACGAAATGGAGATCCATTTCAACATGTGTTTGTCCTCTGATATTTAATTGCGTTGCTTGCAAGATAAAATAAATTTATGTTGTTGCAAAAACAAAAAAAAGAGTGACATATGTTGAAGTGGGTAGTGAAGCTCGAACAGCAAATTTCTTTATCAACAACTTCTGCAAAAATACTCCCTTGCTCATATTTCTTATACGTTTTTTTATATTTTGACTAATTAGTAATTATATAGAACTATATGATATATATATATATATGCATTGATAAATAGGCTTATCATATTTTTATATCAATATCAAGCATTTATATATATATATATATATTTTTTAAGCATTAATATTACAAAAAAGCTTGAACATGTTTATTTATTATTAAATGCAGTAGTCACGCGTTAATTCGTTATGAAATATAAAGTTTATTAAATTACTATGCTTTAGTCATACAAATGAAAAGTATTTGGTTTGGTAGAAACAACTTGTAAAAGAGCGTAATCCTGATCGTAATAATTACAATTCGTACTCATTCTGGCAAATGATATATGTTAGGTTTGACTTTGAACTATAAACAGTTGTCTATTTCTTCTACTACAAATTCTAAACAGTATTATATTTCTGAGGGAGTTAGAACGTTTAACGAGTCAAGTTTCGTATGCCTATCGAAACTATTAATTGGTTTAAAAAAACAGAAAACACTACTGGATTCATTGTTGGTCATATATAAGTCATAACTCACAAGTCATAACATTACCAATGTTGCTAAACCTAAATATTTCTTTAGTCTCATTTGGTTTTGTATGTGTGTTTTATGTTTAGCTATTAATATTCTACCTTGTAATGTGCCACATCTCATAAGAAATAAATTAATCTTGAACGAAAAAGTTTTTATTATTTAAACAAAGAAAAAGTGAAGTGCCATTCGCATGAACTTTTCTCGAGATCGCTTCTAACTAGATTGTAACGCAATGTACATATCCAAATGAATAAAGATGATCTTTGGAGTGTGTATGGTGATTTGTATACTAATCTCAATATAATGCGTAACTGAATGTTGAGATACGTAGTCATTTGGATCATCTCAATCTCAAGTGCAAGTAAAATCAAAGTATATGAATCAAAGAAAATTATTTTAATAGTTTAATGGTTTGTATCTTATTACAAAGTTACTTCATCTGATCAATTACTATGTGATGATTATATTATTAGATACTCATGCTCTGTCATTTTAGCATTTTTTTTCTTATTATATAAAAAACTAGGGTCGGCCCACACTACGTGTGGAATAGGGATATGCTTTACGTGTCATCGTAACTATATAGTTTTTTTTTTGTTTGCATGGCTGTTATGTAAGTCTTTGAAAAAACAGTGTATATTAACTTTTATGATTTTAAATAATATTAGGGTATATAGTAATTATGTATGAGTTATAGATGGTGTTCTGGTTGTATGTTTTGATAATTAGTAATCTATGATTGGTCGGTCAATTGTGGATTGCTATAATTATTTTAAAGATTCAACTTATGCAAAGTTCCTTAACCATTTTTTCCCAATATTATAAAAAAAATTATGTTGGTATTGAATGTTAAAAAGTATTTACAGAACATGGCAAGAAGTAGGTGAAAATATGCTAAATCATTTTCTAGAAGTTGTTGTTATATACAAACATGATATTCTCAATAGTTACATGACTTCTTAGAGCATCTTTAATCTACTATCTTTTTATTTCTATAAAATATCAATTAGAGATCAAATTGCTTCAACTCATCTCTATCACTTCTTCTATAATAGAGACTACTATTTCTTTTCTAAATAACATTACTACTATTTTGCTACTATATACACTAGGAAACAAATCCGCGCATTCGCGCGGAGAGTTAACTTCTTACTAAAACTATACTAATTAATATTAATTGAATGTATATACTCAATAATTATATTTATTTATATTTTAATAAAATTCATCTTTGTTTCATTTAAATAGTGAATATGTAAATAAAAAATAACAAAATTTGGTAATTTAAAAGGGCGAATTTAAAATGTAGGTAACAAATTGCTACAAACTGTCTATCGAATTTATAGGAAGAATATCTATACATTTTATTAAGCGATCAAAATACATTTTTTAACAAAAATTTTCAGTTGAATACACCAATTTAATATATATATATACAATTATAATTTTCGATGTGCAGAATAAAAAAAATTCTAAATCATATAATTTTAAAACCAGTCAACTGAACTAAATAGAACCATCAAAATTGAGATAGTTCAATCAAAATTGAAAAGATACCGTTATACCTTGTGACAATTTACGAATTATAAAACGTAAACCCTAAAATCTAAAGTCAAAATCTTGAAATCTCTTTCACTGTCTGACTCGCAGTCGCAATGACAGGCGCTGAAGTATTAAGTTCTCACTCTCTAGCAGTCTGTTTCTCACTATCTTCCATTTTAACATGATTAACTGATTAACCTGAAATGACTAGTTTGATGTGTGTGCAGATCAGTATCAAACCCATTACAACAAAAGACTTTAGGAAATAGCTTCACGGCTCGCTGGATTTCAGCATAACAATAGTCTTATATATTGAAAAATAAAATAAAATTAACTGTTTATAACAAATGTGAAAACATAAAATATAGAAGGTATAAGCCAAAAATTTATGTCTATAGTAAATGATCAAGAACACAACAAATGTACAAAGACTTAAAACTCTTGAACTTCCTAAATGGCTTTTATCAGAGATCCGTCCAGAACTTTCTGGTCGACTTGCTTCCTTTGTGGATACACATCCTGTGAAGGAAGAGATGGGTAGTATTATACCTTTCATCAAAATAATTTATATATTTCCCAATAAATACTATTACATATTTCTCTGTCTCGAAGAAGGTTACTTTTCTGCTCTTAGTAATAGGCATTCATGTACCATTCAGATCGGTTTCGTTCTATTCGGGTTTTGAGATTTTTGGGTCAATATTTAAACCCCATTCGTATATTTATAGATTTTGATTCAGGTTTAGCTCGGACTTTTTCGAATTCTGTTCGGGTTAGAATATCCATTTAAACTACGTAAATAAATTTTAAAAATCCTAATATATCTTAAAATTTAAAATAAACATAATAAACATCATATATACTTGAATAATGTATGCTAAATATATAAAATTAACATGAAAATTGATTCAATTTATATATTTGGATTAGGTATTTAAAATATTTCAGATGTTTTGAGTATTTTTGTGATTCGAATATTTTCGGGTACCTAATATTTTGATTCAGTCGGGTTCGAAAAATTTTGGAGCTGTTAGGATACCTTAATAGTTTTTATTCCAGGTGGTTGAGTATTTTAGATATTAAATCTAAAAATAATTATTATATTTAAGTTTATAAATTGTGATTTGAATATTTTTGGGTACCTAATATTTCGATTCGGTCGGGTTCGGGTTCAGCTCTTCAGATATCAAAATTTCGGTCTGCTAGGATATATCTTGATAATTTTGGTTTGGGTTCGGTACAACTTTTTGGATCGCAAAGTTCTTTTGAGTTCGGATATTTTGCCCAACCTTGATCCTTCCTGTTTTTCTACTCGAGCCACCTTTCCATAACACATCATTTAATTTATCTTGGCTAACACCAGAGGGTTCCACCTTAATGGGAGTGCCAATAACATATGACTGGTTAACACGTGTCAAAGGAACAATGTTGTTCTTGAATGGTCTTGAGGGGTCATTTACAAAACATGAACATGTCAGGTGGTAAAAATAGTGAATACTTCGGATGGATAATACAAGGGGCAGAAGTTAAAACTCACCAGCAAGGATGATCAGCACTGTCCCCGCGTGATGCTGGATATGCAGTATGCAGTCACAAGCCTAATCAGTACGCAGCGTGAAAATATTCAATAGACATCTCCTTCTCTTGACATCATCTTATCCATTAGATTATATATACTACATATAAAAATCAAAAGTTAAATTTTAAATATTATAAATTCAAGTTCAATGTGTACTTACATGAATTATATATTAGCTGTATCACAATTACAACTCAATATTTTGCACATACTCTTGGGATAACTTACGTAAGGAAAAAGTAAACGCATAAGAGAGCAAATCTAATAAAGTTTTGGACATGAACGTAAATTCTATACTGTGGAGCCGACCAGTTGACCCTAATCAAAACAGTTCGAACGATCCCCATAACTCTGTAATCTCCATTTCTCTGGCCGGCATATTGAAATATAGATTCCCCAATCGATTTTTCTATTGATTAACATTATATTGCTTGCTTGGTATAGAGAAGCATAAAAACTCTAGGTTCTCTAGTGTCAATTTGTAAATTCGCTCATCCTGAAACGTGCCCAGAAATTCTTTGCCATCCCCTCACCGCACGAAACGGCTTCTCGGGACGTTTTTGAGATGCCCCGTACAGGAGATGGCTGCTGAGTGACTACCATACATCATAAGTAACAAATGGAACATAGATATACATATATATTGATCAGAGAGCTGTAATTTAAGGAGGTGTGATTTAAGGGTTGTGTTGTTTGAACATATATTGATCAGAGAGGTGTGATTTAAGGGGGTGTGATTTAAAGGTTGTGTTGTTTGAGAATAAAACGATTCGGGAAAAGTAACTACAGTACTACAGTTTTTGATGACGTAAGCCACTAAAAGCAAGGGAATATTTTGTCCCTTAGATGAAAAATTAGAAACAAATCTGACTGTTGGATTTAAAGTTTTTTTTTCCTATAAAAAACTGATTACATCATCAATAACAAAAAAATGGGTTTGCTATTATATATAGATTTAAAGCTTGCTAATTTAGAGAAATACATTGGAGCATATTACACATTTTATAGAGTTTCTCGATTTTAGAAGTAGAAATAGTAAAATACTTTGAAGATGGTCTTAGGTGTTATAACATTAACTAGTCAGTTTTCGCAAATGAATATGTGTATATTTGGTTCAAAATTTTGTTTATATTTGGAAGAATTTGATTATAAATGTGGTTTTGAATTATTATGTTTGTGATTGTTTTCTTCTTTTATTTTTTTATTTTTTTAGGTTAAAGTTATTTGATGTTAGAATTTTTAACAATTAATTAAATCTCATAATTTAATGGGTGTGATAATTTTAAACCCAGTGTATTCTTCTATTTTTTGGTAATATATACACATATATATATTGACTTGTTTGTTTTATTTTATATTATTTACTTTCATTTATACTTTCATATCTTGTCGGTTTATTTCGTTTTTAATCCATATTTTGAAAAATATATACATTTTATTTGTATATCAGTAGTAAATTTATACTTATTTTTGGAAGTCATGACATAAATGCATTTATTTCCATAAAATATGATTAATCTCTTATTATATCATGAACTTTTTTCATTTATGCTCTTATGATTAATTTGATCTTAGTTATTATCTTGTTATATTCTGTTTCTCAATTACTTTTTTAATATTTTAAAAATTATGTGTTAATTTTTGTTGTTGTGTATCTTTGATATTTTTGTCAGTTTCTTGAATCTGGCATGCTTTGTTTTTTTTTTGAACTGGTGCAAGAATCAGTCACTTCAAACATTTTTTTTTGTGACAGTGAAGAAAAATGTAAAACCCATGTTTTGTACATTTCTATTTCATCATTGTTTGCAAGCTAACATCTATAGTACATAGGATATTTAAATGGTACAAGCTGATTCATGAACAATGCAGAGACACTTGGTAAAATGGAGAAAGACAGTATGTGCAAGTGTTTTGTTATTTGCAAAGGCACTGATCACGTGCAAAGCCTTAGCCGGCTTGTGATCAGTACTCTGCAGATGGGACAGTTTGATATCCTGGATCCGCAATCTCTACAAATCTGCAGAAATAGAAAAAAAAATGCGAAGGTAAGTAAACTGTTCTTGTCATGAATGGGTTTGAGTAATAGGAAAACAATTAAGACTTCTTAGGTGACACTTACCATGAGACCACAGCCAAAGGCCACGTCTTTCCGGATAGTCAGACAAATTGGGCAATTCTGTTTCAACGAAAAACAATATCAGATGAGATTTGATTGCGACAAGGCAGTAACAAAGTGAAAGAGTAAGCAAGTTTTAGGACCTGAGTATGTTCGTCTGGTGCAGGTGATGGTAGTTCAGTACGTATAGTAGGTGTGTAAGGAGTAGGTGGTGGCCTCGGGTTTATTTTCTTAGCTACGCCCGTTGTTTTCCTTTACAGATAAGATAAGAACAGCATAAGTAGTTTAAGAGAGTAGTTATGTTCTGTCTCTTGGAGGATAATATCAAAGAGACAGTTAAGGGAGTACCCGAGAAAGCTGAGTTCAGTTGCTGCTTGATATGGAAAGATATATTCTGATATTATGTGTGTATCAATTCTCATAACTTCTTACCATAATTCTCTCTGTGTATTGTGTATATATTACTCTGTTTACACATAATAATATATTCATTCAGACCTACATCTTCTACATGGTATCAAGAGCCATCGATACTCTAAAAACCTAAAATTTCCTTTCTCTTGGCCGCTCTATTTTTCTCTTCTTCTTCTCTGCTTTTTTGCTTGAGAAATGGCCGCCAGCAATACTCCTTCTCCTGTCAACACTGACAACACTAGCTCGGTTGAAATCCTCACCGGCAACACCAATCAGCGCCTCCTTCATGTCAATATGACAAACATTGTGAAGCTCTCCTCCACTAACTACCTTATGTGGAGCCGTCAAGTTCTGGCTCTCTTTGATGGCTATGAACTCTCTGGATACATGGATGGATCTTCTGTTCCACCACCTGCAACCGTGATGAATGATGAGGGTATCTCTATCCCTAATCCACTTGTTACGTACTGGACACGTCAAGATCGGTTGATCTATAGCGCACTTCTTGGCGTTATCTCTCCGAATCTTCAACCGATGGTCTCGCGGGCTCAAACCTCTGCCGATGTTTGGAGTATACTGGCAGAGACGTACGCTAAGCCATCCCGTGGTCATCTCAAGCAGATCAAACATCAGCTCAAGAGCTGGACTAAGGGGAACAAGTCCATTGATGACTATCTCCAAGGTCTCACCATGCGCTTTGATCAGCTTGCTATACTTGGCAAGACCATCGATCAGGAGGATCAAGTTGAGTACGTTCTTGAAGGACTTCCTGAGGAGTACAAGTCCTTAGTTGATGCTATTGAGGGACGTGATATTCCTCCAACCATGTCGGAGCTACATGAACGACTTCTCAATCATGAGGCAAAACTACTCTCTGCTACACCACTCCTCCTCTCTCCAGTCTCTGCTAATGTAGCCGTTAACCGCAACAACAACTACAATGGGAAGCAGAACAACAACAACAGTGGTCGTCGTCCCTCTCAGACCTGGCAACCGCAGCAGCAGTTTAAGCAGCAGCAACAACGCCCATCGAAGCCTTACCTTGGTCGATGCCAGATCTGCAGTGTTCATGGTCACAGCGCGCGTCGCTGTCCTCAACTCCAACAATCAGCTGGCTCAAATGTGAACCCCCCATGGCAACCAATGTCACCGTGGCAACCACGAGCCAACATGGCTTACAATTCCACCTACTCACCGGACAGCTGGCTGCTTGACAGTGGAGCCACCCATCACTTGACGTCGGATCTCCACAACTTGTCTCTGCACCAGCCTTATATGGGAGGTGATGAAGTAGTTGTTGGCAATGGCTCAAGCCTTCCGATAACTCATACTGGTTCCATGCTTCTTCCTTCTTCTACTCGTACTTTAAAACTAAATGATGTGCTGTGTGTTCCGCATATTCACCGTAACTTAATCTCGGTGCATCGTCTCTGTAATGCTAATCGTGTGTCTGTTGAATTCTTCCCTTCATGTTTTCAGGTGAAGGATCTAGCAACGGGGGCTCGGATACTCCAAGGCAGATCCAAGGATGAACTTTATGAGTGGCCTACATTGAGATCCTCTGTTGCTTCCTATTTCGCAAATCCAGACACAAAAACATCTCTTGCTCAATGGCACTCTCGTTTAGGCCATCCATCTCTATCTACTTTAAAATCGCTTGTTTCCAAACATTTGTTACCTTGCTTTGATTCTGCTTTAAAAACTCTTTCTTGCAATGATTGTCTTTTGAATAAAGCTCATAAGATTCCTTTTAATCAAACATCTATTACATCTTCTTCTCCTTTGGAGTATATTTTTACTGATGTTTGGCAGTCTCCTATTCTCTCCAGTGATAACTACAGGTACTATGTTGTATTTGTTGATCACTATACTCGTTATAGCTGGCTGTATCCTCTCAAAACAAAATCTCAGGTCAAGGAAACTTTCATTCTTTTCCGGGCCTTGGTTGAGAATCGCTTTAACTCCAAAATAAAACATCTCTTCTCTGACAATGGAGGTGAGTTCTTAGCCTTGGCAGCCTTTCTTGCAGCCAACGGTATCTCACATCTCACTAGTCCTCCACATACACCACAACACAATGGTGTTTCTGAAAGAAAGCATAGACATATTGTTGAAACAGGTCTATCTCTCTTAACTCATGCGCAAATGCCTCTTTCTTACTGGCCTTATGCTTTTGCCACAGCTATTTATCTCATTAATCGCTTGCCATCTTCGCCTTTGTCTTTTGAAACTCCATATGCTAAGCTTTTTCAAACTCAACCCAACTATGCCAAACTTCGAACCTTTGGTTATCTTTGTTATCCTTGGCTTAGGCCTTACTCGGCCAACAAACTTGAAAAGAGGTCTCTTCCTTGTGTTTTTCTTGGCTATTCATTGACTCAAAGTGCCTATCTTTGTTTGGATCCCACCTCTGGTCGTATCTATACGTCACGCCATGTGCGATTCAATGAAAATGAATTTCCATTTCCCAAATTGTCTGCTGCACCTAACCATTCTTCTTCAAGTTCTGTTCCTACAGGTATGCAGCAATCTGTTCCTCTCTTCCTTTCCAGGCCACTCATGAGTTCTTCTCCGACTACCGAGGTTGAGTCCCCGCAGTTAGCTCCATCACCGACGAGGGAACATTCCGCAGCGACACTTTCAGCACCATCACCAGACATCACTCAGCAATGCCCCTCACCGGCGACATCTCACACCTCTCAGCCACACCAACCTCAACCCTCACCGCCATCTCCACCTACTGAAGTTCATATCGACCCCCAACCTGAGCCTCCAGCTCCATTGTCTCCTGCTCAACCAGCACCAGCGAACCAACATCCTATGAAGACTCGCGCAAAGAATGCCATTATCAAACCAAACAAGAAGTTCTCTCTGTCAAGTATTGCCCCACCGGCAACGCTTCGAGAACCGACAACTTGGACCCAAGCGATGAAAGATGACAAATGGAGGGGCTCGATGACGTCTGAGTTTAACTCACAAGTCAGAAACAGAACGTGGGATTTGGTTCCATTCAAACCGCATATGAACGTTGTTGGCTGTCGATGGGTCTACACTCTCAAGTTTCTGGCTGATGGTACTCTCGATCGTCGCAAATCCAGGCTAGTGGCTAAAGGCTATCATCAACAACATGGTCTTGACTTCACTGAGACGTTCAGTCCTGTGATCAAACCTGCGACTATCCGTACTGTTCTTGGCATTGCTGTTAACAGAGATTGGCCGGTACGTCAATTGGATGTGAACAACGCATTTCTCCAAGGGAATCTCACTGAAGAAGTATACATGTGTCAGCCTCCGGGGTTTGTGGATCCTGACAAACCAAATCACGTCTGTAGACTTCGGAAAGCTATCTACGGTCTCAAACAGACACCGAGGGCTTGGTATGTTGAATTACGCAACTATCTTCTCTCTGCAGGCTTTGTAAATTCACAAAGTGATGCTTCTCTCTTCATCTACAAGCGTAGCAGTGACTGGGTCTATTTACTAGTCTACGTTGATGATATGTTAGTAACTGGAACCAATCAGGTGTTGGTACAACATATTATTGACAGCCTAGCTAACCGGTTCTCTATAAAAGATCTTGGTCAGCTCAGTTACTTTCTTGGTATTGAAGCAACACGTACAGCTACTGGTCTTCATCTGATGCAGAGGAAATATATACTGGATCTTCTTCTCAGGACCAAGATGACAGATGCTAAGACTGTTGCTACTCCGCTTCCCTCCTCTCCTAAGCTAAGCTTACACTCAGGTGCTCCTCTGGCTGATCCAAAGGAATATAGGATGGTGATTGGGAGCTTGCAATATCTCTCGTTGACAAGACCTGATATCTCGTATGCGGTGAATCGTCTCTCTCAATTTATGCATAAGCCGACTGAGGATCATTGGCAAGCAGCCAAGAGAGTCTTGAGATACTTGTCTGGCACGTCAACACATGGTATTTTTCTTCAGAAACAGGCACACCCACAGCTTCACGCCTTCTCTGATGCAGATTGGGCAGGGGATACAGATGATTATGTTTCTACTAATGCATATGTTGTCTATCTTGGTAATCAGCCTCTGTCCTGGTCATCGAAGAAGCAACAAGGTGTCTCTAGGTCCTCTACGGAAGCGGAATATCGTGCAGTCGCAAATGCAGCAGCTGAGCTGAGATGGGTATGCTCCCTCCTCACGGAACTGGGTGTTCTTCTTCCACAGTGTCCCACTATATACTGTGATAATATTGGTGCCACATATCTCTCAGCCAATCCAGTTTTTCATTCAAGGATGAAACATATCGCCATTGATTTTCACTTTGTTCGTGGTCAAGTTCAGACTGGTCTTCTTCGAGTTGCTCATGTCTCAACTAGAGATCAGCTAGCTGATGGCCTCACTAAGCCTCTGTCCAGAACACGCTTTCAAGAGCTACGAAGCAAGATTGGAGTCACCTCACCTCCTCCATCTTGAGGGGGTGTATGGAAAGATATATTCTGATATTATGTGTGTATCAATTCTCATAACTTCTTACCATAATTCTCTCTGTGTATTGTGTATATATTACTCTGTTTACACATAATAATATATTCATTCAGACCTACATCTTCTACACTTGATACTGAAAGGGAATCTCCATTAGAGCAGCAAGAGCAAATGCAGCTTCTTTGGCTGACTCTGAGTGAATCTGAGTGAATCTCTCTTCATGATCTCTGTGAAATTCACAAACTTTGCAGAGAGCAGGTCAAGATCAAAGAAAAGGGGATGGATACAAATGGAACTGAAAACTGGGAATGAGATGATACCTGAAAGTTGTTAAATTCACGCTTAGGGATCTTGTCGTCGAACTTCATCATGTCTTCGCATCGCCCGTCTCCAACACCGATTAAAACAATCGACAAAGCAAGGTGAAATGAACTCTGGGATAATCAGCTTCTGAAAACAGAGTACAATAGAGTAGAACAGAGTTGCAGAGATGAAGAAGAAGCTATTGCATGTTGCACCTAGCGTTAACATAGATCTCTTGTTGACTGAGTTCTCCCTCGGCCTTATCAACACCTCTCGCTACCTTCACATTCAGAACGTAGCCTCTTGTTTGCTGTCATCTCTTCATAAGGCACATAATCTATACTCTTGGGCCAAGAGAGAGGCCTAACATATGCTTTAGGTGCTAGTATAAGGCAATGTAGCTTCTCACTCTCCCTAGGTTCCTGATTTTACAATCAGAAGAACTCGACTTCAATTGGTCTAAATAAACAAAAGAAACTCAGATCTGTTAGGAAATGCGCGGTCAAATTTTGCGGAAAACCGAATTTATGGGAGCGGGAAAACACACACAAAATTGTTAACGGAGTTCGGCCAATGTTGCCTACGTCTCCGGACCTGCTACAGATCTTTTATTATCAACCCAGGAAATTTTTACAAGCTCTCAACTCACACCCGATCCCAAATACACTCAAGAAATTACTCGTAATTTCTTAAAGAAGATTTTTGTGAGAACTTTTTTTTTCTTGCACTCTCTCTTCTTCTTCGATCTCTTGTTCTCTCTCACTTTGTTTTCTTGTTTTTGGATGCTTCTTCTCTTCTACTTACGTTGAGTATTTATAAGAGAAGCTTGGATATGAGAAAGCCACAAAGCCACAATTATTGACAAAATGAAGTTCCTCTTTTGTTGATTTCTTTGCCATCCCTCACCGTCATTGCCGTCATCACCGGCCGTGTTCCTTGACTTACAATCTCCCACTTAAAGACTGATTTCAATCTGTCTTCACATCTTGATCAATGTAGCATGTCTCCCCAGCTTGTTACTCCAACAAGCCAACTGAGGTTGCACACAACCTCAGCTTATCATACGGCACGACCTTCGTCAACATGTCTGCCGGATTTTTGCTTCCTGGGATCTTCTCAAGCACCAACATTTCATCTTCCAACACTAATCTGATGAAATGATACCGACGATGTATGTGTTTCGTCCGAGCATGGTAAACCGGATTCTTTGCCAAATTGATGGCACTTTTACTATCACAATACAACACACTTTTCCCTTGGTCATGGCATAGCTCTCCTAGAAAAGACTGTAGCTACATCATCTCTTTTGTTGCCTCCATTACCGCAACATACTCAGCTTCACAGCTTGATAGAGATACAATTTTCTGCAACTTTGAAACCCAACAAATTGCAGTACCGCAAAAAATGTAGACATACCCGGTTGTGCTTTTCGTGCTGTCAACGTCACCTCCATTGTCAGCATCAACATATCCCTGCAATCCCGTCTTAGACTTTGTGAAACATAGCGATAAACTTGGATTTCCTTTTAGATATCTGAAAATCCACTTAACGGCTTCCCAATGTTCCTTTCCTGGATTGCTCATAAATCTGCTGACGACTCCCACTGCATGTGCAATGTCTGGCCTTGTACATATCATCGCGTACATTAGGCTACCTATAGCAGAAGCATATGGAACTTTATCCATATATGCCATCTCTTCTTCCGTCTTTGGAGACTGTTCTCTGGATAACCGAAAGTGACTTGCCAGGGAAGTACTAACTTGCTTCGCATCATCCATGTTAAACCTTTTGAGGACTTTGTTCACATACTCCTCTTGTGATAGCTTAAGACCTTCCTTGCTACTACTGATTCTCATCCCTAGAATCTGTCTTGCTTCTCCAAGGTCTTTCATCGCAAACTCTTCTGAGAGTTTTGTCTTCAATCTATTGATCTCGTGCAAGTCTGCTCCTACTGTCAGCATGTCATCAACATATAGAAGCAATATCAAGTAGGACTCTTCAAGCGAATTGAAGTAACAACAGTGATCAGCTTCACACCTCAAGAAACCAACGCCTTTAATAAAGCTGTCGAACCGTTTATACCACTATCTTGGAGCTTGTTTTAAGCCGTACAAACTCTTTTTCAGCTTGCAAACAAGGTTTTCCTTCCCTTTGATCTCAAAACCTTCGGGTTGCTTCATATAAATTTCTTCATCCAAATCACCGTGAAGAAATGTCGTCTTCACATCCATTTGTTGAAGATGCAGATCTTCTTGTGCTACCAGCCCAAGAACCGTTCTGATGGTCACCATCTTGACTACAGGAGAGAAGATTTCAGTGTAGTCAACGCCTTATTTTTGTTGGAATCCCTTTACAACAAGCCTCGCTTTATAGTGCTTACTCCCATCAGGTTATTCTTTTATTCGGTAGACCCACTTGTTATGCAATGCCTTTTTCTCCTTAGGCAAATCTGATAACTCCCATGTGTGATTGGATAACAACGAGTGTATCTTGTCGTTCATTGCAAGCTCCCACTTTATCGACTCACCAACTTGCATAGCTTCCTCATAACATTCAGGCTCGCCTCTGTCTGTGAGCAGAATGTAGTTGAGCGATGGAGAAAATCTTACAGGCTTTCTGATGATTCTGCTTGACCGTCGTAACTCCGTGACTGGTGTATGTGGGACCACTTCAGAATCATCACTTTCTTCAGCCTCACCACTCTCGTCTTGAGAAATTTCTTCTTCTGCTGTTGTGGTATCCTATGGCAACTCCGGTGTCAGGATATCTTCTAAGTCAACAGCTCCAGGCTCTTTTCTCTCCGAGCTTTCTCTTAGCTTATCCTTGTACAACGCTTCTTCGTTGAACACAACATTCTTGCTGCGGATGATCTTCCGATTTTCATCATCCCAAAACCGGTAACCAAACTCTGCGTTACCATAGCCGATGAAGTAACACTTCTTAGACTTCGAGTCAAGTTTACTTCTTGCAGCATCATCAATATGAACATAAGCTAAGCATCCGAACACCTTTAGATAAGAAATATTTACTTTCTTTCCGCTCCAAACTTCTTCAGGGATTTTAAATCCCAATGGTACAGACGGTCCTCTGTTTATTAAGAAGGCTGCGGTATTGATTGCATCTGTCCAAAACGTCTTTGGCAATCCACAGTGCAATCTCATGCTCCTTGCACGCTCATCAAGGTTCGGTTCAGCCTTTCCGCTATTCCATTCTGTTGAGGCATTCCAGGAATAGTCTTCTCCATCTTGATCCCATTATCAGCACAATATCTCTTGAAATCATCGCTAATGTACTCTCCGCCATTATCAGACTTTAAACACTTCTACTTGAGATTCGTCTCAGTCTCAACCATGGCTTTCCATCTTTTGAAAACCGAAAATACTTCATGCTTGTTCTTCATGAAGTAAACCCACACCTTTTTTGTGGAGTCGTCAATAAAGGTCACATAGTAGTATGAACCTCCCATAGATGCAACAAGAGCGGGTCCCCACACGTCAGCATCAGCTCTAACTTCTCAGATTTTGGCTCTCTTCCTCCTTTAGAGAAACTAACCCGTTTCTGTTTCCCAAGGATGCAACTTTCACACATCTGATGATCCACCATCTTCAGATCCGGAATAGCGCCATTTTCCACCATGAGTGTCATCCCTTTCTCACTCATGTGCCCCAACCTACAATGCCACAACTTGGTATGTTTGGCATTCTTGACAACAGCAACAGTGTCTAGATAACTTGTTGGCATATAAAGAGTGCCTCTTTTATGACCTCTAGCCACCACCACGGAACCTTTCTTGACTCTCCAAGCTCCACCACCAAAATTAACATTGTGCCCCATATCATCAAGTTGACCTACTGAGATCAGATTTCGTATCAACTTTGGCACATGTCTGACCTTGGTAATCTTCCACACACATCCGTCTGACATCTTCAGGTTGATATCTCCAATACCAACTATGTCCAAAGGTAATCCATCAGGAAGATATACCTTTCCGTAATTTCCCGTAACATAATTCTCCATAATGTTGTGGTGCGGTGTGGTGTGGAACGACGCTCCTGAGTCAAGCACCCATGAATCGACTAGGCTATATACATAGGAGATTGACGCTTTGGTGGTATTTGCAGTTCCATCACGAGCTTCATTTTTTCTCGGGGAATCAACAGACACTACCAATGCATCAGCGATTTCACGTGTCACTGCATTGGCTCCGGCTCTCTTGTTGTCTTCCTTCTTCGGTGGTGCTCGGAAATTCTTCTTAATGTGACCTGTCTTTCCACAATTCCAGCACTCTGCAGGCTGTCTGAATTTGGACTGACCCCGTCCATTCCTTGACTTCGATCTGCCATTACTCCGGTTATTTCTATCTGGATTTTCCCTCTGTTTTCCACGTTGAAAGCAGAACTCGTTGATGCCTCCCCAGAGTCTATCCTTCGAACTTCCTCAGCAATGATACGATCTCTAACCTCATTAAATTTAAGCTTCTGAGTACCCACAGAATTACTAACCGCTGCCCTCATTGGCTCCCAACTATTTGGCAGAGATGCCAACAAAATCAGTGCTCGCACTTCATCATCAAACTCGATTTCAACTGATGACAGTTGGTTGACAATCGTGTTGAACTCGTTCACATGTGCGGCGACCAGGCCACCTTCTTCCATCTTTAAATGAAAGAGTTTTTTCATGAGAAACACCTTATTGTTTGCCGAAGGTTTCTCATACATATCTGAGAGAACTTTCATGAGTCCTTCTGTGGTCTTCTCCTTCGCAACGTTGTGAGCAATGTTTTTCGACAGTGTTAACCTTATAACACCCATAACTTGTCTGTCAAGGAGCTCCCACTCATCCTGATCCATCTTCTCTGGCTTCTTGTTCAGCGGTTGATGAAGCTTCTTTTCGTACAGATAATCTGCAATTTGCATTCTCCAAAATGCATAATCAGTACCGTCAAATTTTCCGATACTGTGCGCCGAACCGTCTTCGCCTCTCATCGTTTCTGCAACCACCGTGTATTAGAACACCTTTGTCGACAAACCAATGTTACCGACAAAATTCACTATTCACGAATTACTGTTCACGTGAATAGTAACTCTGCAAAAAAATTTAACAGATCACCGTAACTCAAGCTCTGATACCAATTGTTAGGAAATGTGCGGTCAAATTTTGCGGAAAACCGAACTTATGGGAGCGGGAAAACACACACAAAATTGTTAACGGAGTTCGGCCAATGTTGCCTACGTCTCCGGACCTGCTACAGATCTTTTATTATCAACCCAGGAAATTTTTACAAGCTCTCAACTCACACCCGATCCCAAATACACTCAAGAAATTTCTTAAAGAAGATTTTTGTGAGAAATTTTTTTTTTCTTGCACTCTCTCTTCTTCTTCGATCTCTTGTTCTCTCTCACTTTGTTTTCTTGTTTTGGGATGGTTCTTCTCTTTTACTTACGTTGAGTATTTATAGGAGAAGTTTGGATATGTGAAAGCCACAAAGCCACAATTATTGACAAAAAGAAGTTCCTCTTTGTTGACTTCTTTGCCATTCTTCATTGCCGTCATCACCGGCCATATTCTTTGACTTACAAGATCAGCTCAAAAGTACTCAGACCATCAGATCAAGAGGACAAAGTGTGACGCTTTGGATTTCAATTAGCAATCGAGACATAAGAACAGATCGACACAAGACAATAAGATCAGATACATACATGTGCTCACTAAGAAGAAAAAGATCAATCCTTTATGACATAATTTAACAATGGATCCGTAAAACATATGGAGACAAGATGTAGAAGTAGATTTGTCGGAATGAACAAATAAGAACGTACATAGATAAAAGGAATCTGGGAGATCCACTTCTGAATGCTAAGGGTGGCGAAGATGATTGATGGAAATTGAATTAATAAGGCTTTAACACCACACGAAAACACATAACTCCGACCATTTCAGATTCAATGATGATGTTCCGAGGTCGCGGCTGGATGGAGAAGAGAGACGAACACTGGAACTTCGATGTTTTCCGGCCCAAATGAATATCGATTAATGAAACTGTGAGTTTTCAATAGTGGACACGTGTTGAGACCAGGAGCTTCGACTTATCCTGCTGGAATCCTAAGTGACTTTCTAAGGAGAGAGCAAGATAGATAGATAGATGTTGTTCTACGATTTCAATGCAATTTATAGTTATTTTTACTTAATATTAATTGTAAAATACACTGATCTATAAATATTTTTTATCTAAAATATTACTCCCTCTGTTCGTTATTATACGACGTTTCAAAGCTTTGCACGTAAATTAAGAAAGATAATGGAATCTCTATTTTAACCTTCTCGTTAGTGTTTAATGTTAAAATTGACTTTGTATCATTATCAATTGTGAGGATAAACAAAGTCTTATTATGTCATTATATGCTTAGGATTCCGTGAACGTCAGATATAATGATACAAAAGAAAAGCACTTAAACGTCATATAATAACGAACGAAGGGAGTATTGGTTAAATAGATGACATTAATTAAAACATAAATGTATTTCAAATTTTTAATCAATTTTTAATGTATGTCAAAATATCTAAGTGACACTTTTTGTAAAACGTAAAATGAGGGAGTACAATTTTTGGTTGGTTACTATGTTTTTAGCGGGGTGAATCAACTGGTTTGTTCTGAAGTTGATACAACTACAAAACAAGAGCGTGTGAAACCCTGGACTCCTAAAACAGTTTTGAGTATTAAAGTTAGCTACCGGTTTCAAGTCGATACAGATACAGAAGTGATAGGTTTCATCTTTAGAGCTGGAAACCATTAGAGTCACCGGTTTTTTAGTTTCATTTGTGCTGCAGAAAGGGCTAAAGAGGTTAGGTGGAGCCAAAGAGGGCTTCTCTTCAAAACTAAATGTTCCCATGAACCATCGACATCAATCTTTGAACAAAATATATACAAAAGAATATCAAAATACCAATATTACCCTTCACTCTTAGCCATCGTAGTCCCTCCTCTCGTCTCCCCCTCCCTCCTCCCTCCGCCACAACAACACAGCCAGCTAAAACAACCAGCACAGCAACAACACTCGGATTCAGGGCATTTTAGACATTTCCAACAAGAGCATTTCGGACACCTAGGCTTCCCAAAGCAACAGCAGCATTTTAAATTGGGAAAGCAGCAATTACTAACACAGCTCGGTTTCTTCCAGCTAGTGAAACACCCCTTCAACGACAGACACGAGCACTTGCAACAGCTACTACCACAGGTCGGTTTCTTACAGCAAGAGAAACACCCCTTCAACGACGGACATGACCACTTGCAACAACCGCAGCTACAATCGCAACTAGGTTTGGGACACCGAGGCCATTTCGGTCTGCACAGTCCAAAACTACAACATCCTTTGGATTCGTCTCTTCTACGGAGTTCTTGCCAAATCTTCTTGAGACGAGATTTAGTGGTTGTATTCTCCATGTCTTGTATAAACCGATAGAGATGTCTAATGTATTCCGGATAAATCTCGAGGTTGCAATGTCCACCACCTTTTATCCAAAGCGGTTCATACGGTTCCTTTGCCATCTTCCATAGTCTGTTTCCGTGTAGCCAATTTACCACATCATCCTCTGTTCCCTGCGTAACCGATAAATAGTAATAAGATCAGTAAAGTTTCATCAGATAGACTGAGAATTTAAACAAGAGACTTATTTTAAGTTTTTAACTTACGTGTATGACAAGAACCGGACATTTCACCTTCTTGATCTTGTTTATGTTCTGCAATTACACAACACTAATCACTAAAAGGATAGTACTAGTGCCACTTCCTAAACCGAGAATATAAAGCCCATAAACCAGCAAAACCAAAAAACTTTACCGAATAAATGTCGCAACAAAACTTGAACTTGACGTGACAGAGAACACGAAGACCGGAGAGAATGCCACTATGAAGGACCACACCTCTAAGCCGAGGAAGCTTAGAAGCAAGGTGCAGAGTCGGTCCACTGCCAACGGATTGACCATACAAGATCAAATCTTCTTGCCCAACCCCATATTCTGTCTGCAAACACTCGTAAACCGCCTCAATATCCGCATATGTATTGTACTCACTCGGCTGCAAGCAAGCATACAGATTATAAACCACAGTTAGTCAATAATGTAAGAGACTTTCCTAGGCTCGAGGAGCTCGATGCAGAACATCCCAACAACCTAAGAAGCTAACTAAATCACATTTTATACGGGAATAAATGTTCTCGAGATTAAATCTAACTAATAAGTATAATGAAGTAGACGCTACACACCTTACCGGTAGAAGCTCCGTATCCTGAATAATCATACCTGCAGATAGCAAAATTAAAATTCTAAGTATTGAAACAACAAATGGACCGTCACAAGCTGAAGCAAACGGTTATAAAAGAGTAAATACAAATTGATGGTGGTAGCGTGGTAGGTGAAAAACTTTGAAACTGAATTAAAGGGTAAACAAAATGTGATATTCGCAAATCTAAAATGTCAATAAACCAAGGGAAAAAAAACATTTTACTAAAATTGTGGAGAATCCGAAAGAAAAAAAAAAAAAGAGAAAAGGAAAAATTTTGGGGAACATCACCAAATCTGAGCTTTTGGGGGCAAAGACAAGAACTCATTTCCCAAAAGCGTGAGCTTCTCAAAAATATAAAGACGACGACGACGACAACAACAACAACAAAAAACTTATTGACGGAGTAAAAAAACAGAGAAGCTTTAATGTTTTTTATAAAAATAAATATATAAATCAAAAGAAAAAACAATGAATATTAAGAAACAAGTACGCTTATTTTAATTCTAGTCATTTATGAAGCTGTCTATGTGCAGAACTCCTAAGCATTAAAAAAATAAACATTTCCAAGAAAATTCAATAAGCCAATAAGATGTTTTGCTCAACATGAAACGACGACGGATTATGAAGAATATGAACATCTGAGAGAGTGAGAGACCCCATGAGATTGACTCGGAGATTGACTTTGAGTTGAAGAAAGAGATCGAAGAGTTGTCCCAAGTCTGCGGCGTTCCCATGTGAATACAGAAGCGTGAGTCTCGCGTTAGGGTTTCTAAGGTAAAAAGCTGTGACTTTGTTTCCACGTCTCGTCTTCACCACCCTGACGTCGAGCGATGCGTCTCCGGCGGCGGGAAAAGTTGAGGAAGTGGAGGAGGAAACGGCTGTAAGTTTTCCGTCAGGTGTTTTTGTGACGTGGTAGGTCGGAGGAGAGGGAGGGAAAAAGGCGAACTTGGCGGCGAGGTGAGAGAACATGCACCCCATTTAATCACGGCGGAGACACCAAAGTGAGAGAGTGCATCAGTCAGCCGTTAAGAGAGAGAGAAGGGAACACAAAGATTGCAGAGGAAAAAAACAGAGTGATGGAAATATAAAAAGAGTAAAGAACGGAAAATGTTTTTGATAAAGAGAGAAATTAAGCAGAAGCAAGAGAGAGAAAGAGAGGAAGACTCTCAGCTATATGAAAGAGACCAGAGGAAGCAGAAAGATAGAGAGAGAGAAAGACAGAGAGAGAGATAGAGAGAGTGAACGTGCCTTTCCTAGGTAATTGGTTTAGTGCTTGTCTTACTGGGTCTGATTGGTAACCTTAGGGAATGGCGGAATCAAGTTTTAGACGCAATTACGCAAGTATTTTGTCAATTATGAAAATGTTATGGAATGAAAAAAAAAAGCAAAACAAAAACGCAAACTTGCCTTTTTGCAGACAAAACTATGAAGAAAAATTTCATTAAATAGAAAAGTAAGTTTTAGCTGATTATTGACAAAATCAACACTTTTATATTATCTATATTATTAAAACTGAAAAACATTTTGGTATTGTTTAGAAACATGGTTAACAATATAAATGAGAATTATTTGGAAATATAGATAATATTATAAAAAAGAAGTATAATTTCTTTTTATTTATTTATTAATATAATTACATTAATTGTCTTTCTATATTTCAATCAATTTAACAATTTCATTAATTATACTTCATACGTTCTGAAAGTAAGATTTTGTAGGATTTTTAAGTTTATTAAGAATATAATAAATGTTTACAATTTATTTTTCAATACAGTTTCCAATAACTATCCACCAATAAAATTTAACCAGTTCAAATATTTGTAATTAATGTTTCTCAAAAGTATACAAAAATACCTTAAAAATATAGAAAATCTATTTTTGTGCAACAAGAATAAACTCTAGAAATCTTACTTTCGTGAACAAATGGAGTATTACTTTAACAATACATCACATCATTAATTATATTACCATAATAATAATAATGCAGATTTTTATTTATTAGTTAATCAACATTAACTTTGTACCAATTATAAAATATAAAATATAAAATAACTGGGTTTTGCATATGGTTAAACGTTCGGTTTAGTTCATTTACTAAGACTTTTTTTTTTTTTAGTTTCGATAGGTGAAAATTACGTAGCCAAAAACATAATTTAAATATATGTTTTGTGAATAAAATAATAATTTAAATCAAAATAATAAATATGTATTACATTTATTGTCACTTAATTTTTTACTCCATATAATTATTTTACTAAATTAAATTTTTTTTTATTTCACTTAGTTTAGTCAAACACATAGAAAGAGTCATTTTTATTAGTTTATAAAATTAGTTAGGCATGAACATTGGCTATCCATTTAGGTATGGGTTGTTCTTTTTTTGTATCGTTTTTTTTTGTTTAGAAATTAGACTCCGCTTAAATATTATAAATTTATGTGTGGGTTTTGAGTTAAGTTCTTCTGGGTCTGGATGAGTTTGGTTCTGATGTATAGGTACTTAAAAGTATCTAAATAAAAAATGTATCTTAAACGGGTTCGGATATTTGTGCCAAAAATAATCATATTACATGATTTGGTCCAGGTCTTTTGGATACAATTAGTTATATTACTATCCATCTAAAATATATAACACTAATTATAAAAAACAAATATCGATGTATAAAAATATAAGAACCAATATCCACGAGGGTGCGCGGATCAATCTCTAGTAAAATAATTATATGATAATACTATTTTAAAATTTTAAATAAATAGCAATAAATTTTGTAATGATAAATAGTTAAGTTGTAAATAAAAAATACTATAATTATTTTATAATATTATAAGATATTAATCTATTTAAAAATAATAATAATTAGATATTTGTAATACAAAGTAAAATATTGTAAATATATTTTAGTTATTTTCAAAATTTGTAATAATTAGTTTAATTATTTTTATTTATTTTTTTCATTTAATAAAGCATTTTAATTAATTTAGTATGTATTCTGCCATTCTGCAAATTTTTTTAAATTTTTTCGCAGCTTAATTCATTTTTTCCACCGCTTAACTATTTTTTCTATGATTCCGTGATTAAGCGATGGTTACCAATCGTATCCACAGTTTCTTCTTCACTTTTTTTTTACTATTTGTTTCTCTTTATTAAAATTTATTTTGTTAAAACATCTCCAACCCATAACACTATTTTGGTGCGAAAACTACACTATTTTACTATAATTTTACCATCAATTTGTTTTCTTCTCCAACTATAGCACCAAAGATTACACCAAAATATATTTTTATTTTTTTATTATTAAACTAAAATAATTATTTTAATATATAAAATAAATAAATTTTGTTATGTAATTATATTGAACAAAAATATATCACACATAATTTATTTTTAAAATAAATATTTACAATTTTAACATATAGCAATATTTAATAAATTAAAATAAATTCTTTCAATATATGTAGTAGCTTAATTTTATATAATTATTTAACTATTTTATATGCATTTATTTTGTTACAAATAATTATTAAATAATTATTTTATTGATAAAAATAAGTAAGGGCTTTTTTCAAATATAACCGAAAACTAAGCTTTGATTTTTTTTGAAACTTTCATTTTCTCTATTCACCCCAAAAGTTTGGACTCAAGTCTCTTTCGGCCGGTATGTAGAATCGTCGGAGCGAGCAAAGCAGCGGAAAATACCATTACTTTTCTTTTTTGAAAATGAATGTTTTACTCTATCATCCTCATCTTCTTCAAGTATTTACAATATTGTCATTATCATCAATACATCAACCACCATAAACAACCAATTTGAAGTTCTTAATGCACCTAAAAATTGATTTTCAAACCTCCTATCTCATTTCCTATGCTCAGAAGCCTACATCTCTTTCATTTTCTCTCTATATTTATCCAAACCCAAGATTTCGATTCTAAACTTTTTAAGGTTCAAGCTCATGATTCGTAATCATTAACAAGTGGGTCGATTTCGCAGTGAAGTTTTGTGTGCAGGAGAAGATAATCAAGTTATCTTACTAGTTGAAGATATGAAATCAATTTTTTCCCCAGATCTGTTAGTCAGATCAGAAGACTTCCACGTAAGTCTTTTCAACGTAGAAGATTTACATGAAAATCTTCTTTCTGATTAATATATAGGTTAGTTTTGCAATTGACTTTATCTACTTTTTTTAGAGACGGCTTCTCTGGAAGTCTACCACGTTTTCTTTATTAACAAAAAATAAACCCTGGAAGTCTTCTGGATAAACAGGTTAGTTTTGTAATTGACCTGATTGTATCAAAAATTTGACTTTATATAGAAGATTTACACGGAAGACATAGCACATGGACATAAAAGAAGAAAAAGAAGAAGAAGAAGAAACAATGTTTTCAGTTTGGAGTATTGAGATGTTGTTTGACTTTGGGACAAAGATCTCTATGACTCAGGTCTTGTAGGTTAGGTCCCACGACCACAAGCTTATCAGTTTGCTTACTACTTTAGATTTTGTACAAATCTGTTCCTCTTTTGTGGTCCTCTCCTTGTTTTTCCACTCCTGCTCTACCATGTGGTGTATTCAACTAAATGAATATTAAAGTTCAAAATGTTTTCATCATATTATTCCTTGCCTTAGTGTTTTGAGGTTGCAAGCACAAATGAAACTAAAAGTAGAAAAAAAGTTGGTGTGATTATAGTGTAATTTAGCATCTTTAACGTTTATATACCATGACAATATCTAAATACTATTTTATTTACATGTCTTTATATTAAATTTTTAAACAATAGAACTTCTAGTTTGTTGATACTTCGCGGTTGGATTTTAATACACATCTAAAAAATTGTACATTTCCTACTTTTGATTAATTTATATTTTTATTAAAGTTAAAACTCGGATGAGAACTCACCGTAAATCGTGCTCTTAGTAACACGTAGAAACGAAAAGATAATAAAACTCAAAGGGAGAAGAAATTTTTTATTTTTTATTTTTATCGTCAACAATATAGACTCATACTGATTCTGTAAACCAAATCGGGTGATCTGTATCCATGTGAACGATAAAAGACGATTGCTTTTTAGCACTGCGTGCTAAACTATCCGCCTTTGAATTTTACGTCCGTGGTACATAGATAATCTCTGATCGGGTGAAACTCTCTTTCAAGATATTGATATCTTCCAAATAATTTGCAAAAACTGGCAATTCTTCTGGTTCTGAAACCATCTTCAGCAATTGAGAACAATCCGTTGCAAACGTAACATGAAATTGACGTAAATTCTTCTTGCATTCCATTGCCCATAATAGTGCTTCATCCTCCGCATGAAAAGGCGAGAGACTAGCCATAACATTCCTCGCCCTCAACAATCCATCGAAACCTTCCAAAGTACTGAGCCAACCTTGTCCTGAAAAAATAACACCCTCTTTCCACGAACCATCTGTAAAACACCATTTCCTGGGATCGACGGCAATACTGTATCTATTATTGGTAGTGGCATCCTCTGGTCATTCACTACTTGTGCCTCAGCCCACAATGTTGATTCTGTTTTGGCCAATTTAAGCGTATCCATAGGGTCCGTATCCAAATTACTGAAAACTTTGTTATTCCTAACTTTCCAGATATACCATAGTATCCAAGCAAACTGGTAATCCTCCATCTGCGGGAAAACTTTTCAGAATAGATGATCTATGTTTGTGAAGAGGGAACTTGTAGAAAAAATAGCTGGATTTGATGGTATCTTCGAAAGAGCCCAAACTTGAAGAACTGGAGGACATTCAAAAAACACATGATTTATCGATTCCTCAGGAGCTCCACATCTTACACACAAAAAAATCCCCTTGAATCCCCCTTGCTTGTAAATTCTTCCGCACCGCTATACATCATGTCACTAATTGCCATAGAAAATGTTTTAGCTTTGGTGGGCACCATATTTTCCAGCAGTTAGCCTTCAAAACATCAACTGTGGGACCAATCAGTAATGGTGGTCTTTCTCTATATGGATAAATCCGTTCTACTTGATATCCTGATTTGAGCGTATATTTTCTATTTTTTGTAAAGTGATATCCATCTCTATCCACCTGCTGAGTCCTGCTTAGTGGAATACTTTCTATAAGTTTCGCATCCTGAGGATCCACTAAAGACTGAATTACCTCTGAATTCCAAGTACGCGAGGTAGAGTCAATGAGGGACTCTACTGTAAGGTCCGGGTATAAATTGTGTTGATTTTTATTAGCTGGTCTCGGGCGAGTGGATGGGAGCCAAGGGTCATTCCATACAGATTAAAGGGAGAGGAAATGATTTTTTGTTCTCATATATTGTGAGTGGGAATTTTTTTCTCATATCTTTGCAGGTTTTTAAAAAACAATGTGACTGGTGAAATATAATACAGACTCATATAATTCATTGTTATTTTACTTATCTTTCATTACTCTAATAGTTCATTATATTTATTTAACTTAAAATTTATTATTATTTGATATTTTAACGTGCTTTGACTTTTTTTTTTTGATGAAATGTTAAATTTATTGATCATCGTAGGAAAAATAATAGTTATTTACAAATAAAACCTAAAAAAATTATTTTTTATGAAACCTATCTTTACTCAATAGGAGCCAGGAACCATCGCTGCATCAAACCCTCCAGCCCTTTCTTCTCATAATATTTAGTAGACCGAAGCCTTCGCATGATTGTCTTTTCAATTATTTTCTCAAGTTGGATCACTGGTCTACTTCTCTGTGCTTGTCTCCTCTCATTTATCTCTCGCCATATATAATAGACTGTGACTTGCACAGCTAACCCCAGAAGAATAAAAGCATGTATGTCATATGCTACACTGAGAATTCGAGCCAGAATCTCTGCCCAGTCCGGTGAAGGAGCAGGACGTAGCAAAGAACCAATGACTTGCAACCAGATTTCATAGGTATAGGGGCATGCAAAGAACAACTGGTCACGTGATTCCTCTGGTTCGCCACAAAGAGGAAACCCATGTACTATCCCCCAATCTCTCATTCTAGTCCATGTAGAGAGCCTATCTTTTATGGCTAACCAAGTGATAAAAGCACATCGAGGCACTCCTTGCTTAAACCAGATTACTTTAGACCAAGACACTGTTTCATAACGTGTATGGATCATGTTCCAAGTGTTATATGCAGAGAGAGACTTCTGGAACTCCTCCTCTCCGCTTTTCCATTTCACTATATTAGCTACATTTTGCACCAGAGCCACTGGGAACTCCTTCACTCGTGTGAGTACTTGTTCAATGCTTATATCTCTTGTCTTCCGGAATCTCCATTGTTGTTCTACTATAACGTCAGCAATTATCGCATTCCTTGCAATACCAAGTTTATGGGTTCCTCTTTCGCCAATCACCTCAATCAAACGACCCATATGATGCCAAAGATCACTCCAAAACCCCCCACAGACTTGCCACTTTGAACTTCAATACGAAAATTGTTTAGCTAATGGTCTCAGCTGTAACAACTTTTTCCATAGCCATGATCCCACTGCTCAAGCTCTAGCGTCCCAAAAAGATTGTCCTCTTAGTATAGTTTGCTTCACCCACTTAACCCAAAGCGAGTTTGAGCTAGTGAACAGCCGCCATACCAGTTTCAAATCAAAAACCACCGAGATATCATTTATTTTCCGAACTCCTAAACCTCCCTCTGCCTTTAGTTTACAAACCTCCCTCCAAGCCACTTTAGCTTTTGATGCTATATTTGGAGATCCACTCCATAAGAAAGCACAACACATTCTCTCAATCTCATCAATGCAACCTTGAGGAGACTAAAAGCTGAGCACCAAAAATTAGTCATGATCTCTATAACTGAACTGATCAGTTGTAACCTTCCAGCAAAAAAGAGTGCTTTACTCGTCCAGCTGAGGAATCTGGCACGAATTTTCGACAGCAATGGCTCATAATCACCTCTGGTCATCGTTTTTGTTGTTAGAGTCAATCCAAGGTACTTAAGGGGTAAGGCTGAGATGGTAAGACCGCTAGTTGCTGCTGCGGTTTCGAGTGCACGCTTCCCCCTCCCTGCTGCGAAAACTGTTGATTTAGCAACATTGATAGCAGCCCCGACATCTGAGCAAAGACGCGAAAAACATCAAGCGTTCCTGTGAGCAAACTGAAGGATCCATCCGTGAAAACGACAATGTCATCTGCAAAGCTCAGGTATGAGAGACTGGCAGCACTACACATGGGGTGGTATCCTATAGCTCCATCAGAAATAGTTTTATTGAGAAGTCTTGAGAGGACGTTGATGATGATGACATACTGATATGGCGATAAGGAGCAGCCATGGCGTATTCCTATGGAGCTGAAGAAAAGGCCCTCTAATTCGCCATTAATAGATACCGAAAAAAGCAGCAGTGCTTATGCATTTCATGATCCAAGTAACGAACAGATCAGGGATGTGCATAGCACACAACACAACTTCAACAATTGACCATTTCACAGTATCAAAAGCTTTGGAGATGTCCAACTTGATGGTTGAGCGAGAAGAGACATGAGGCTTGTGATAGTCTTTCACCAGTTCTGTTGCTAAGAGAACATTTTTGAGAAGCAGCCGACCTTGCACAAAAGCACACTGGTTCTCTTCGATAGCTTTGGGAAGAACGGCTTTGAGGCGATAAGCCATGATTTTAGAGATGATCTTGTAGACCACATTGCAACATGCTATTGGTCTGAAATCTCTCATTTTCTCAGCACTAGTAGTCTTTGGCACTAGAGAGAGGAGCGTAGCATTAGTTCTTCGAGGCATCACTCCAAACAAGAAGAAAGACTGAACCGCAATCATGAGGTCCTTTCCCACAACTGTCCAAGCCGCTTTATAAAATCCATCGGGTAACCATTAGGGCGTGGAGTCTTGTTTGCGGGCATAGAGAATAAAGCTTCTTGTACTTCCTCATCCTGAACAGGTCGAACAAGAGAAGCTGCATCATGTCCATTACAGCGATAGTCAAGCAGCCCGCGTAATATTTCCTCCGAGACCTCCTCATCCTCCGAATATCCCTGATCCTGTAGAAAGGCTTCATAATATGCAACCGCTTCCACTTTGATGTCTGTCAGCTCAGTGAGCACTCTTCCATCTGAAGTGACCAGCCTTCCAATGGTGTTTCTAGAGTTACGAGTTTGACAAGTCTTCATGTAAAAGTTTGTGTTCCTGTCTCCGAGGCCCAACCATTTCACTATTGACTTTTGATAAAAGAGCTGTTCTTCAACGCCAGATAAGTGATGCCAGTTTTCCCAAGCATCTGAAGCCTCCTCAAATGTGGAAGTAAGGGGATTTTGCATTGCATTATTTTGCTTCTCACATAGCTCATCGTAGGCTGCCTTAACTCTCGCTGGAAGGTCCCCATATGATTTCCTATTCAGCCTTCTAAGAGCTCTGACTTTAACATCTTTAATTTTTCCTGCAACTTCTTCAGAACTGTTCGAAAGTGAAAGAGCGGGGCTGTGGAGTTCCAGACTTGACCCACCACTTCCAAAAATTAAGGGTGCTTCACCACATGTATAAAGAACTTGAAAGGCTTTTGGTTTTCCGGAGTGCTGGCATGCAAGGTAGTTATCATTCTAGAGTGATCGGAGACCCCTCCTCTCTCAAAAACTGTATGAGATTGACAAAAACTTGAGATCCAACTGTTGTTACCCATTATTCTATCAAACTTCTTGCTTATAGGGCTTGCATCCCTATTACTTATCCACGTGAACTTCGGCCCCGTGTATGAAATATCAATCAGATTGCAACTCCTAATATCTTGGAATTCACGAATAGCTAGATTCTCTCTTGCAGAGTCAAGAAATCTAGAATGCTCCATAGCGGACTTTGTAACATTGAAATCTACTTGCAAAATCCAGAGATTAGTTCCTCCTGCCACAGATCGCAAAACTATATCCATTTCTCTCCATAATTCTCTGCGCTCCATTGGAAAATTCGAACCGTATATAAAAGAGGCAAGGAACACATCTGCAGTGTCTTTGAACCTCACCCAAACCGTTATCATCTAAGCACTGACCATGACTGGCACGATCTCAACATCATCCGACCAGCAAACCCAAATCCTACCTAGTCTGTGATAGCTATAGTTGTGTAAATATTTCCATCCCGGAAAGGTATCGGAGAAGACCTTCTGAAAACTCTCTTCCTGAACTCTTGTTTCCACCAAACATTCTAACCGTAACTTTGCTTCCTTCACCCAAAAACGGACAGCATTTTGTTTGTGAGGTTGATTGAAACCACGCATGTTACAAGCGAATATTGACGTCATTTGTTCCTATGAGAGGAAACCTTCTTACTATGGCTATTCACCACTGCATTAACCAATCCTCGTGAGTTCCCAAACACTGCACACCCTCTCCCTTTCCCTCATTGTCCTGCGCCCTGCCCCATCTTCTTCCGACCCTCTCTGCCCTCCCCGTTGGTAGTCTCATCTTCTACATCTACCTCAGTTTGTGGTTTAGACTTTTCCTCTTCCGTTATCTCTTCATCCTCTTTAATTTCACCTTCCTCTCTGATATCTTGTAGAAGCTGAAAACTATTTGGTGAGGTAACCTCTACAAGCGCCAACTTCTCTCTAGGAGGAGACGTTTGATGATGATCATGGTCCCCCAAAGTAACCCATTTCTCTGATTCAATACCCAAACTGAGATTATTCAGAAACAGCCTCAGATCCTTCCATGTGTTACTCACATATCCTTCCAAAGTAACCTTTACTGAAATTCTCCAGCTCGTTGAGCAACTCCGTAAAAACCATTTTACCCGAAATGGAGTCCACTTCCATTGCATCCTCAATGATTGTATCTTGCTGCTTCTCTACATGCGGCTTCTTGATAACCACCACCACCCGTTCAACATGGCAGTCCTTCTCATTATGACCACATTTGAAGCAAACTTTGTAGCACGAGGGAAGCATGGAAAGTTAACACCAACAGTGACATCTTTTCCATCTTTTTCTTTAAAACAGATATTCTGTGGCAGAGGCTTTCATAGGTCAACCTCAACCAGAACTCTTGCTACTTCTAACCTGACACAACGCTCCGTAGTTGGGTGCAACTTCACAAATTTCTCTACTGCTCGAGATAAGAAAGTCAGACCCTTCTTTGAATAGAAGTAACCTAGAACATTTTCCAAATCAACCCATAACGGCATGGCTGATAGATCTGGTGGGGCTTTAGCTGACTCCGGCGTCCACTCATTTAGCACTAGAGGAACTTCTGAAGTGTGCCAGAACTTCCTCTTAACTATTCGACTTTGCACATGTGCATCCTCCACTCTAAACAAGACAGTTCTCTTTCCAATGAATTGGACATCAATTTTCAACCCCTTCCCCGGCCGGGGAAGACCAAATCCTATTCAAAGTTAAATGAATGGAACCTATATGAGGAGCATCATTCATAAAATAGCCCACAACAAAATATTTCCACCGAGGATCAACATCCTCCATCAACTCCTCAGGAATGGAGACATCATCAACCCCATCTTTAACCACAAAATCAGGCTTAATTGCTTCATCCAAATCATCCCGGACAGCATTGGAGTAAGAGGTCTTCTTCACTGAACCCTCCCGAGCCAAATATGTGCACATCCCTTCCGTCAACACTGTTCCATCAGCTTGAGCCAAACAATCCTCCACTTCTGCACTGGGAGCCTCCTCTCGTGTCGCCACAGGACTACCAAGAACCGATTGAGTCGGACTATCAATCAATTTCTCCCCGAAACCCTTCCCTTTACGCTCCCTGATTCATCGACAATTTCGACAGCCCCAATACCAGCAGCAACACTTGCAATCACCCTCGTTTCCCTTTGCTTTCGCCTTCCGAATCCTTTCTCTCCTTTTCCCCCGCTTAAGGAGGCGGCGGACCAATCGCAAAAGCAAGTTTCGTCAGACCGCCTTTTTCCCCTCGCTATTATAGATATTTTTGAAAAAAAAGGATACTTGATACGTCATAAAGGTTCGTATATGACTTCATCAGGAGAAAATGTATTCAGTAAATCAGAAAGGAAAATTTTTTGGAACCTTTCATAAAATTCTACAGCAATAAAATCAAAAACCACAACAAAAATTCTACAGATTTTTTTCTACAGGAAAATTTTTAGAGTTACAGCCATTACCAATCAGACCCACTGTATAGACCAAATATTAGTTGATGTATTTTTAAAAATAGTTTTACTAACTAAAAATAATAAATTTTGTACCTACAGTAATATGTCTAACTAATAACTGCACTTGACAAAGGCTCCGAATGGTAACAGCGGGTTCAGCGGGGCGGGACAAGCGGATTGGTTAGTGCGGTGCGGTTTAAGTTTTGTTTGTGTTAGAAAACGCATACTACGGGACAAGTGCGGTTCGTCTAAAAGAAGCGGTTTAAAACAAAATGTGAATGGTGACATGTGTAATGAATAGTATAACTGCGGGATACATAATATATTTATATTTTATAGACTAAAAAATCATCAAATATTATTTAATATATATATACATATATATTAGTTTAAAAATGTTATATATATGACATTTAATATGTTACTACTCACTAATTATCTTGAAAATAAAAAAAATGTAGAAATAATATATTTATGATAGTGATTTAATGTGCTTTTAATATATGTGAAAACAATAATATTTTTATATTTTACAAACTAAAAAATCAGGAGGTGATACTCATATAATTTTTAAAAATTATTTTATATATCTCAAATATGAAAGTTAATACTATTACTAAAATTTATTGCCAATTATTTTATTTTTAAAAATTATAAATGCGCTAGTTTTCTTTAGTCAAAATTAAATTAAGATATCTGATTTTGTTTTTCTTATCATCAACATAAATAGATTCATGAAGACTCTGCAAACCCAGCTTTAAGATAACAATGATCTTAAATTAAGAATCTGAATTTTTTATTTAATTTTTAGAAATCTTTTAATTATCTGAAAAACTTTACAAAATCATATTCAATTATGATATATTATTAATGTTATATTTATTATTATTAATTATCATTTAAATTTATGCTACTTAATTTTGTTAATTAGATCATTTACATTTCAATTTCTGTATATTATATGGATAAAACATTAGTGATTATATATGGGTTTAATGTATTTTTGATAACTAACGTTTATTTTAAATAATTCTGGTTGAGACAGTAACTAAACCACACCTATCTCCTTCTTTTCAAGTTTAACTGCGGTTCAGACCAAAAGTTGTTCCGCTACAATTTTTTTCTTTTTAATTTATAATATTTTATTTATAAAAGCACTAGCAATAAAATCACGTGAATGGTGACACTCTGCTTCACCCGCCATGCGTTACTTTTCTCCCGCACTTTTCATTCACAGCAAAAAAAAACACTAGTAACCACACCAAATTGCGTGTTTTCATACCAAGGTGCGGTCCACGCTTAAGTTTGTCCCACACTCCATTTTTTATTTTCTTATTTATTTAATTTTAACAAAATTGGAAGCAGAGAAGATTATGTTGAATGGCGACACATTCTTCGTCCCGCAATGCGTTCTTCTCAAACCACTACCAACACTCAAGGCCATAAGGCTCCGAATGGTAAGAGCGGGTTCAGCGGGGCGGGACAAGCGGATTGGTTAGTGCGGTGCGGTTTAAGTGTGGTTTGTGTTAGAAAAACGCATACTGCGGGACAAGTGCGGTTCGTCTAAAAGAAGCAGTTTAAAACAAAATGTGAATGGTGACATGTGTAATGAATAGTATAACTGCGGGATACATAATATATTTATATTTTATAAACTAAAAAAATCATCAAATATTATTTAATATATATATACATATATATTAGTTTAAAAATGTTATATATATGACATTTAATATGTTACTACTCACTAATTATCTTGAAAATAAAAAAAAATGTAGAAATAATATATTTATGATAGTGATTTAATGTGCTTTTAATATATGTGAAAACAATAATATTTTTATATTTTACAAACTAAAAAATCAGGAGGTGATACTCATATAATTTTTAAAAATTATTTTATATATCTCAAATATGAAAGTTAATACTATTACTAAAATTTATAGCCAATTATTTTATTTTTAAAAATTATAAATGCGCTAGTTTTCTTTAGTCAAAATTAAATTAAGATATCTGATTTTGTTTTTCTTATCATCAACATAAATAGATTCATGAAGACTCTGCAAACCTAGCTTTAAGATAACAATGATCTTAAATTAAGAATCTGAATTTTTTATTTAATGTATAAAAATCTTTTAATTATCTGAAAAACTTTACAAAATCATATTCAATTATGATATATTATTAATGTTATATTTATTATTATTAATTATCATTTAAATTTATGCTACTTAATTTTGTTAATTAGATCATTTACATTTCAATTTCTGTATATTATATGGATAAAACATTAGTGATTATATATGGGTTTAATGTATTTTTGATAACTAACGTTTATTTTAAATAATTCTGGTTGAGACAGTAACTAAACCACACCTATCTCCTTCTTTTCAAGTTCAACTGCGGTTCAGACCAAAAGTTGTCCCGCTACATTTTTTTTTCTTTTTAATTTATAATATTTTATTTATAAAAGCACTAGCAATAAAATCACGTGAATGGTGACACTCTGCTTCACCCGCCATGCGTTACTTTTCTCCCGCACTTCTCATTCACAGCAAAAAAAAAACACTAGTAACCACACCAAATTGCGTGTTTTCATACCAAGGTGCGGTCCACGCTTAAGTTTGTCCCACACTCCATTTTTTATTTTCTTATTTATTTAATTTTAACAAAATTGGAAGCAGAGAAGATTATGTTGAATGGCGACACATTCTTCGTCCCGCAATGCGTTCTTCTCAAACCACTACCAACACTCAAGGCCATAATAACGTTGGGCACAAGGCGCGTATTCAGTCAATTCAAAAGATTCAAAAAATGATATTTGATATTTGACTTGCCTTACACAAGTAATAACTTTTTTGACTTGTTAAAAACAGATATTTGTTATCTTGAGTACTTTACTTGCAAATTACTTATCCCGTTTTATTACTTATTACTTACGAATCCATTATATATCAATTGAAAATCATTTAAGAAGTTGTAACCTTAAGTTTGTACTAATTAAAAAGAGATCCTAATGTCAATTTAGCTTACGTGGCAGCTCAAAAATCAATTGAAAATATTTTTAGCCAAAATCCAATTAATAGAAAACATTATATTATCCCAAAATATAAGAAGCGTGTATTCTTTTCTTAAGTAAAAACTATGAAATTACCTAACATGAATAACATATATATGATAATTAATAATTATGAATAATATAGATTTGATAACATTTTTGCGTCTTTCCTCATTTTTAATTGTATATAATTAAAATAAATTAAACAATCACATTAACCATATAATAAAAATTAGTTTTTTCTTATATGTTATATTTTGAATTTTTTTAAAAAAAATTAAATTACAAAAATGGTAAAAATCCCTTTAAAATTTTGTGATCAACAGCTTAATTTTTTGTTATAACAAGATAAAAATGATCATACAATCGTTTTAATATAAATTTTTATTTAATACATATTCATATAAAATAATATATATATATATATAATGTCGTTTAAATTAAACAATGTTCCATTTAAATATACATAAATATATAAATTTTGAAATTTGCATTGAAACAGTATTAAGACCTTAATATTTTAATTTTGAAATTTGCATCAAAAAATACCACATCGAAATTTTTAAGGTTAATGCTTTAAAATTTTTTGTTACATCAAATATACAAATGTTAATAAAACCATATGAATAGAAAGTCTCAATAATAAATATTTTTATTAAAATATACTATATTTTTATGTCAAGATCTTTGAAATATAATTATATACCATATAAAATAAATAAAATGATTATTTTAATTTATTCACCATAAATATATTTAGAAAAACAAGAGGTATTGTTTTGATTTATGTGATTACTATAATATCCTATATATTAAGTGAGAAACAATTGATTACTCTAGCAAGTGTAAGATTTTATTAATTAATACTAGGATAAGACCTGCGCCTTGCGGAAGGTAAATTTATATGAAAATTATTTAAGAAAAATTGTATGGAAAAAAATTATATTATTGATCGAATTAATATATTTGGCTCTTAAACAAAATTTTAAAACTTTTTTTGTTAATTACATAATTTGTTTATTAATAAACTGATCTCATTTTTAAAAATATTTTGGGTCAAGAACTTATTTATCGTATAAAAACCTAACATTTAGGCCAAAAAATCTCATGCCTACTATTTGGTTACAATGAAACTATGCCAGCTCGGTTTTATATCATGATTTAGAAATTTAAAAATTAGTTATGGTTATGACAAGTTTACGTTCACGTGTCAATCCTATCTATCTTCAATAGTTTTCTTATTTTTGTGTTATTTTGGTTATTGCTCTATATAAATATTGATTTTTGAGTTTATTCTCATTTCTTTCTTTTATTTTGGCATGAGATTTAGAAAATGTTTATGATTCAAAATTATTAAAGAGATACATACTTAGGTGAAGATCTGCGCCTTGTGCAGAATAAATATTTATTTTATATTTTTCTGCATATTATAAAATAATAAAATAATAATTATATATTAAATAACTAAGAAATCAATTACTATTATGTAATAAATTGGCTTGCACATATAAAATCAAATGACCGCTCTTGTTTATTCACAATTATTTTAGAATAAATAAATCAAAACAATCAATCTTAGCTATCGTATATGATATATAATTAAATTTAAACGGTATGAAGTATATATATTAACATAAACACATATTAAAATAAAATTATGTATTTATATGATTTTATTATCATTGTATTTTATTATAGAAAATAATTTAAACATTCATCACAAAAGTTTATGTGAGACTTTTAACAATTTTAGTAATTTATTCTCGTTTTGAAAAATTCAAAATACAACATATACAAAAAATCTAAATTTTTAATATATGATTAATGTAATTGTGAAATTTATTTTAATAGTAAAGAATTAAACAAAAATGATAGAAAGCATAAAGATTATTAGCAAATCTTCATTATTTAAAATCATTAATTATTATATATATCATAATCACATTAGGTATTTCCGTATGTTTTATTTAAGAAAATAATATATAATAAATAGCCACATTTCTTTAGTTAATACCATATGATATCAAATAGTTGGTATTAAATGTTTTTAGTGAGATATAAAAATCGAATTGGACCAACATGTTTTCAATTTCAATGTGAGGCTGACACGTAGGACTAATTAACTACATAATTGATTGACACATAAGAAAGAGTTTTTTTTTTAATTATTACCGAATTGAGGTTACATCTTTTGAAATGTTCATCAATTAATATATAGGGGATTGTTTGAAAATCTTACAAAAAATTGATACAACTAAGATTTATTTAGAAGTTATTAAAATCACCTAGCGAGAACATGGATTGCACAACAAATTTGTTTTCCTAACCATAACCTCCTTTCTATTCGTCACAACACCGATACAGAATATTTGGAAGTATCGATTGACAATCTGAAATGGTAATATTTTCTAAAAATTTAAATTTAGGCTTATAAATTATTCAGCGCATTTACTTGTAAATAAATATTAGTTTTAAAAGTTATTTTTATTGTACTTCAATTTTAATAAGATATATGATAATTCTGATGATCGTTTGTTGTAACTCTCTATAAAATATTTTTGTCATTGTGTAGATTTATACGGTTAAAATTAGTTAAAATAAATCTTAAAAAGTTGTAAGACCGTTAAAACGAATACAAAAATACATAACTGCTAGTTGTTTTGCACGTACGTGTGGGTTTAATTGTTTTACAAATATTTATTAGTTAATATTTTAATAATTCAAAAAACATCAAACATTAAATTATATATATATATATATATATGTGACAAAAAAATTAAATCAAACATCAAATTATATATATGTGACAAAAAATTCATTAAAATAGAATGTTTATTATTGTATTGAAATTTCAAAAGAAAACATTTACATATTAAAAACATTTTAGAAAATATCTTTTTACAAAATGATTTTAGTTGATTAATATTCAATTATAAATTGTTTATATGTTTTTTTATAACTTTATAATTGATAAAAAAAATTAAGATAACAACAAAATATATAATAATTATCTTATTTATAAAATTCTAATATTATTAATAAAAAATATTTTAAATTAATTATATATAGAGTTTATTAAGGGTAACATTGACTTTAACCACTTAATTATTATAAATTGTTTTATATCTTATTTTTATATTTTATAACTGAAAATATGTTTTAAGATAACAAAACAATATATAAGAATTATCTTATTTTAAAAATAATATTATTAATAAAATTTTGTTTTTGATTATATAATTAATTATAGATCAAAATTCATTAAGAGTATCATCCACTTTTGCCACTCGATTTCAAAAATTACTTTGCAAATAATGGTATAGATAGATAGACCTATTCGAAAAAAAAACATTGAATGAAAATAATGATATGGTGCAAAAATAAATAAGGTTTGGTTATAATTTCCTAAAATTAAATTAACAAGCTTCCGATGAAATAGGCTAAACAAACTTGTTGTTGTCAATAATAACTATACTAACTAGATCTCGACTTGCGCAACCGCGCAGATTTTTGTTTTCATTTATTTTTATATAAATATTTTGTTTTCAATTCTAAATTGGTATATATTATAATATATATGTGTCTATCAATTTTTTAAAAAATAATAAGTTTACTTTATTTTTTCATTGAATAGATTGTTTTAAACTTCACATGTATTTGTATCTTATATATATATATATATATATATATATATATATATATATATATATATATATATATATATATATATATATTTGGATTATTATTTCATTATTAAAATCATAAATATATATAAAGATTAGTAAAATATTGTTTTATTGTCATATTCAAAGATATTGTAATATTTCACAAATTTATAAAGTTTTTAAAAAAATTAAACTTTTCACTTCATATATTTATATTATCGAGTAAATAATTAAACATTTAGTTTTTGTTTAATTTTTAAAATAAACTATATATTTTAAAATTTGTTTTCATTGGTTTAAGGTAGTAATGATTAATCATTGTTAGATAATATGCTTTTTGTTATTTAAAAAAAAAACCTTTATACTTTTAAAAGTTAACATCGACAAATATTTAAATATTTAGCATATAAAGGTATAGTATTACAACATTAAATTATATCTATTTAATTTATACTATCTAAAAATCCAATGGATCATCTATTGTTTAAATCCAATTATTAATAGTTCAATAAAAATTTCTGGTAGGTCCAAAATTTAAATGACAAGATTAGATATTAAATGTAACATGATTCTTTAAGAATAGATCAATTAAGTGTATTTTTTAAACAAATCACACTTGAATCAAAGTCGTGACTTCTGTATTAATATATAAGATTTAAACTAAACTCGATTCATAAAATATAATCGAGAATACAAATCAACATAAGACATAGAAAAAATTCGAGCACTACATGCTAATTTTTCTGCATCTGTATTTAGCTAATACATATTTCAATAATTCACAAGGGTAAATTTAACAATGATTCCTAGGTTCGATTTCACTTATGAGCCAAATTATCATTACTCCGCCCAGGTGGGTTACATGGTGGATCGTGACAAATGATCGGTTCGTTCTCTTGCATTAGTCGGATAGTATTCCAAACTCGGATTAGACAGTGTGGTAGTCAAAACACTATGCAGCACTAAATGTGTTCCTCCCGAGAACAACCGGATCAGCCGGGTTTATCAAAAAACGTTTTTAACAATGATAGGTAATTATTAAGGAGTTCATAAATTAAAAAGATACTCGAAAGTGGAAAGCACAATTAATAATCCCAGACAAATTAAGTGGACATATAATATGACTAAGAAACATCTCGTCACTTAATTGCCGTAGTTTTAATTTGATCAAATCATGCTTTATATAGTGATTAAAACATATTATCATAATTATGTTTTTAACTGTCTTTACAAATTTTCAAAATCGGTGGTAGAGATTGTGACATTGCTAAACTTTCTGTACATCTTTTGTTCCGCTATATATATTAATCCACCGAAAACATGGCATAAATCGATTAATTGTCAGATAGTTACCCTTTTCCCTTAATACACAAACAGTTTACAAATGGTACCTTCTGACGTCCAAAAGACATTAATTTATTTGAAAAAAAAGTAATTTATTTGAAAAACCAAAGTATTACGTTATGCAAAATTTTACTCATATTAAATTGGTGATTTATGTAGGTATTGAATAATCCAAAAAATATCAAATACTTTCTTTTTTATTTACATAAATGTATGAGTATTAGTTTCAAAAAAAAAGTATCTTTAAATTTGAAATACATAATCAAAGTATTTTTAAAATTAAATGGTACAGGGGAGAAACCAAAGTTCTGGTTAATAGCAATTGTAAAATTGTTGATAAGCAAATCAAAATGACGGATGAAATAAGCAGTTATCTAATCTATTAATTTAAGATCCTAATTTGTATCTACTATTTAAAAGTCTTAGTAGGACCATTTGATTAATTACTTAATATGACATACTGATTATTATTAATCTAACAAATCGGTTGAGAAAATATAGATTTAAATTTTATTTTTAATTATAACAAAATCTGTTGAGAAAATATCTATCCAAATCTTATTAAAAGTTTTAAGTATTTTTTTAAATCATGCAATAATTAATTTCGTAATTAGTAATATAATATGATTACACATTAATATTAATTTAATTTTTTATTATAAAACAAAAAAGAATTCTTTGCTATTTTTATAAAAAGTTATAATATATTACATAAAATAGGATTAATATAGAATTAAATAAAACAAAACTATATAAAATTGGTAAATTAACCTATTTTATTTTAAAATTACTTCCATTTAAATAAATAAAAGAAACTCTCATTGCTTTCATTTAAATAAATAAAATAAACTATCATTCTTAGTTAAAAAGGGTTAAATTCATAAATTATGTATATTTTATAAAAAAATATTAGCATATGTTAAACTTTTATATCTACAACTATATATTATTTAATTAATTTGAAATTCACAACAATATATATTTTATTTTTTGACAGCAAACATTTACAGATTCATGTTGACTCTGTATACCAAATTAGTAACTCTGCATCCATATGAACGACGAAAGACGGTTGTTTCTTAGCACTGCGTGCTAAGCTATCCGCCTGTAGGTTCTCCGTCCCGGGTACATGAACGATGTCTGAGTTGAGGAAACTTCTTTTAAAAAGCTTTATGTCTTCCAGGTAACTTCCAAATACTGGCTATTCTTCTGGTTCTGAAATCATCTTCACCAATTGAGAACAATCTGTTGCAAACGTAACCTGAAACTGTCTTAAATTCTTCATACTTTCCATTGCCCAAATTAATGCCTCCACCTCAGAGTGTAGAGGTGAAAGACATGCCCTTACATTCCTTGCCCCTAGTAAACCATCAAAACCCGGTAAAGTGTTATACCAGCATTGCCCTGAAAATAAATCCTTGTCTTTCCATGAACCATCTATGAAGCACTATCGTCCTGAAGTCGATACCGTGGGTCGGTTCTGTGCCTCATGCTCCCTCGTTTGAACCTTTACTATATGTTCCTCAGCCCAAAGCGTTGATTCCAATTCCGCTATTACTAAACACTTTGTTATTCCGAGCTTTCCATATATACCACAATATCCATGCAAATTGGTGGTCATCTAGCCTTGGATTGACTCTCCAAAATAGGTGATCCATGTTGGCGAAGAAAGAACTAAAAGGAAAAATATTGGGGTTCGATGGTATCTTAGATAAAGCTCATACTTGACGTGCTGGAGGACATTCAAAAAACACATGGTTTATTAATTCCTCTGGATCTCAATATCAAGCACAACGTATATCCCCTTGTATTCCCCTTGTTTATAGATTTTTCATTACCGCTATACATCCTGAAAGTATTTGCCATAAGAAATGTTGTATCTTCGGGGGACACCACACTTTCCAGCAGAAAGCTTTTATTATATCCACTGTGGGACCAATAAATTCTGGTGATTTTTCCCTATCAGGATAGACCTGCTCCACTTGATAACCTGATTGAGCCGAGTATGTCCCATTGTTAGTGAAATGCCATCCATTCCTATCTTTCATCGGATTTCTACTCAAATGTATACTTTCTATAATTTATGCATCATGAGGATCCACCAAAGCCCTGATTGCCTGTAAATTCCATGTTCGGGATTCGAGTTAATGAGAGAATCCACCGTAAGGTCCGGGTAACTGTTTTGAAGATTTTTGTTTGTTGGTCTCGGACGAGTGGCTGGGATCCAAGGATCATTCCATACTGAGATAGATGAACCTGTTCCCACCCTTTTAATTAGTCATTTACAAACCAAAGATCTAGCAGAAGTAATACTCCTCCAGCCATATGACGGGGAGTATGAACGGATCGGTTCCAGGGGTGAAACATTCCTATAATACCGTCCTTTAAAGACTCTTGAAAAAAGAGTATTTGGCTTCTCAATCAGCCTCCACAATTGCTTTCCAAGCGCCGTGTTAAAATCAATAAGATCTTTAAAGCCTAGTCCACCATTATCTTTAGAAGCACATAATTTATCCCATGATTTTTTAATGCATACTTTTTGTGCTTCTTCCTGGACTCCACCAAAATTGAGATACTGCACTTGTTAGCTTTTTAACTGCAACCTTCGGTAACCGATAAATAGACATCACATGATTTGGCAATGCCGTAACCACCGATTTTATAATCACCTCTTTTCCTCCTTTAGTAAAGAATCAAAAAATCCATCCATTATCTAAAATGATTATATACAAAATATAATAGGCATAGCTAACTTTTAGATCATGTGTTATTTACAAAATAGAATATCAGAAAAAAATAATTCAAAAGATATTAATGATATATCTATGTTTTTCATTACAAGTATGGCTCATTGCTTGTTCTTTTATCATTCGACAATGGTGTGTAAAACAAAATAAAAAGTATAAAACAAATAATTATATATTAATAATGCTGAATAGAAAAAAATAAACAATAAAATTATAAAGTTACACAATATATAACACTCAAATGTAAATAATATATTTAAAATGTTTACAATAATGTTAATGTATACATTTATAAAATAAAATATATCATCAAATTCTAGATGATTTTAAATCTGAGATACATAATCAGAAAACAATAAAACAAATTATCTCATTTTCTTTAGCTAGATTCACGACTAGCGATTGAATAAGTGAATATTTGCTTAACTTTTTAGCAAAAAAGGTCAAATCAGAATCTATATAGAGAGAGGGTGAATTATAGTAGTAGCTTACATTGCGTGTATGTATATTCGAATAAAGCCAACTATGGACAATCTTTTTTAATCTGTGTTCATATTGTATAATAAAATCGTTTGTCTGTGAAGGTTTTGACGTCACACTTCTCCTTACGTCGTGGATTCCAACATCGATGCATCTGTTTATTAGTTTTTCAAGAAAAATCTGCGAAGGACACGAGCGATTTAAAACCGATCGATAAACGAGTGAATAATTATTCCCAAATTTAAAACTGACAAGAACTAAAAAATAAATAAACATGGTATGTGAATGTGACACTATTCGAGAGGCACGTGCGATGCCAATCGCGTTTAATCAAGAAACTAACAATAAAAGTGTACAAACATTAGTATGGGACAAAATAGATGCGGGGGGATTCATTGCCCTTCACAAAATTTCTCATGCCATTCGTAGTTATGATTTCATCGCAAGACTAACTTCTCACGAAACAGCATCAACTACTTAAGTTCGCATAAAAACGAAGAAAAGAATCTAGAGTTAAATCTGGTTGTAATGCCTATAAATAAATAAACTAGTTTGTTTCCACAGAAATATAGAGTCCAAATGTTACAAACCTTATCACACCATAGTTAATAGTAATCTTGCTTACAAAAACTAAAGAGGAAAATAAAAGAACCACTTTTGATTCTTGAGTTTGACGCGAGTTTGTACTCGTGATAACTGTATGTGGATATCAAGCTGTGAAAAGTGAAAACAACAGTAACTTTTCATTTATCATAACAATTTAATTGTTCAGGAGAATAGTAGATCAAAACGGTAAAATGATTAGAATCATGCGATCCCTAGACTCATTTAACGAAAGTATTTAGCATAATTTTGTAAGCCGTTGAATGGCAATTTTGATTAGTATATTTATTTTTAGCATTAAAATGGTAAATTCGCCCATAAATACTATATGTTTCTTTTCTATTTAAATACACACTCATAGTGTATTACAATATATAATGTTTTAGGTTTTTACATATATAAAAACAATAATTAATTTGTTTTTTCTAACCTGAGAGTCTGAGACATCATTTTTTACTTTTCTTTAAAAATCTAAGTAATATTAATGTTAAATAATATAATTGTATTGAAACTAACTAATATTGCATTATAAATTGAAAACATCATCCAAATTTATAAATCAAATTCTCTATAATATCAGTACTTAATATGCTTCACATAATATACTATTATCTAGTTATTAGTTAACATCTATTAAACTAACAAAATATATTGTATAACCCAAATGGTCAAAATAGTAAAATTAATATAATTTTGTATATAAATATGAAAAATCCAAATAAAACGAATCACTGACTATCTTGTGTAAAGAAACACAGAGAGCACTAGTTAGTTTATAAAAACATCAAACGATCAGCCTGAATATAGCTCCATCTTCGATTTGATAAAGACATATGCGTTTGAGTTTAAATAAAAGAAGAACGACAAAGAAGCAGAATAAGGTACGGTTTCAAATCATAAAATTTGGCATATCTATATGCAGAAAATAAAGGAAAAGAAGAAACAGATTTGATAGTTGTTATTGTTCATTGATCACACACAATTCTTTTAAATCCTCATATCATTTTCACACTACAAAAGATAGCCGAATATCACATCATCTTGAGAGAAAATCGGAATGATTATAATGATGAGGAGTTTGTCAAGTAAGCTTTGTTTTTGAAGATATATTAAATAATTTGACCACTAATTAACTGTGAAGAAAGTGTTAATTGTTGACTAAAACAGGCAGATGATAAAATTTTGAGTGGTGTTGCTGCTGCTTTTCCTTTTTCTAATCTGTAAATTACTCAGATGAACAGAATCCAATCTTGAATAGTCGTATTAATATCGCCAGCCACTGCCATAATGTAAACTAATGGTAAAGAAAAAGATAATAATAAATTTTAATACCTCACTGATTTTTTTGCTTTTTTAAGCTTGAATATTTGTTTCTGAAAATCAGAAAGTGAGAGAGGATAGTGGAAAGAAGAAAACAGAAAACGGACACGTGATACAGAGACAGAAGCTTGAAGGTTATATTGTGACATAAGATCCAAACCAGACCAGACAGTCCCACTCTGTCAACTTGGCAATTCACTGATAGTACAACACACTCCCTCTACGCGGTCTATGAAGTTATTATTAAGAACACAACAAAATAGTGAATGGCAAATATGAATAATAATCAAATTGCAAGAAGTCAATATATTTTTTTAAATTTGGTTTTGGTCAAGATGGTGGAATAATTGAACAGATAAGGTTCCTTTTGAATAACTGAGTTAGAAAAACTGCAAGAAGCATATTTGGCAGTTTACTAATCGATCACTACAAAAGCCCAGATATCTTCTTCTTTTTTTTTTGTTTAAAAGCCCAGATATCTATACAGAAATTCTAAGTTGGAATAAAATCAGAACGCATGAGTAGGAAGGAAGCAAAAAAAAAAAAGAATTATTCATCAGGCTCAATATAGTCGAGAGCAGAAAAAAAAAAGAGAATATTACATATGAAGAAAGTATATGTGATGATCTAAAATGAGCCTACGAAGAGTGCATGTCGTCTCTCACTTCATATGTACACAAACCCAACTTTTGTTCCCACGTTAGAAACCAAGATGGTAACTGTTTCTTTGTTTCATCAGGGAGAGAGGCTTCGCAATATATTTTCTGAAGATAGTGAAGTAACTTCCCTTACGACAACGTGTGATTATATCTGCATTTGTTTGTGTATCCTGCAGATACAGGAACAACCTTGTATGGGGAACTTTCTTATATGATGGACATACGAAAGGTGTTTAGAAAGTGTTACCCTAACAACTTGAGAGATTAATTCCAGGGTTGTGACAAAGATACTGTTGAAGTTGATGCTTCTATTCCTCTTCTGTGATTGATTGCAGAGTTCAAAGTCTTGTATTGTTCATCCACCGACTTGTACAGAGCTTGGCTGTATGCTTCTTTCGCCTGCCATATACCACGCAAATATAACCATGAATGATGAGATGCACAATGGACTTGGAGAAACTGGATTAATACATTTGATGATTTTAAAGTAAATAGACAAAACCTCATTCGGGTTGCTGCAGTCTGCCGTTACATCTGAGAAGCTGATTTCAGGAGCAATTGATAGTCCGGTACCATGGTACCCAACTAATCTTTTCTCTCCAATTTCTTTCTCAACCTGTAGATTCACAATGAGTTAGGTGATGAGAGGGAAGTAAAGCAGAGAAGGAGAAAAAGAGTAGCAATACTTTACTTTGGGTGGAGGAGGCATTATGTCATAGCAAAGCAAAGACATTGGATAGATATGTCCAGGAGCACCAGAATGTTCAACCAGTCTTCTCATGTTGTCCACCGAAGAAGCATCAAAGGGTGCCTGAACATTTGTTTTTAATACATCAGTGTCTCTATGATATCCACCAGACGCAGATAAGATCTCTGCATTCCATTAGGTTAACTTACAGGAAACCATTCCCCAGTAGAAGGATCCGGGCGGTCCCTTCCACCGCTTGGTGCAATCCATATTAGTTGGGAGCCAGACCTACAGTGCAGAATAACATCAACCTAATTCCTTTTATTTTCTGAGTCTTTACAAAAGTAACAAAAAGATTTCTATTATACTTCCTCTAACCTTAGCAATGTAGCCATCTCCTTTAAGCTTCGTGTGTTTGCTTTTCGTTTCATATCAACAAGCTCAGGATCATCGTTCATGTGCTTTTTCGAGTAGACACATATGAGATTCCTGAAAGCAGAAGGAATCCCGGAAGTCTTACAAGGTTGCTTATATTAGAGTTCAAAAGAAAGGTTGTGATAGGGTACCTTCCCATACTAAACGGCTTACAAAGAGGATCAGTGATGACTCGATCACCAGCCACACATTTCTGGAGCCACACACAAAAAAGGGATATAAGTAGAGAGATAGTAACGTATAGCTCACTGAGAACAAGGCTCGAAGCTTACAATGTTCTCGCCTATGTATGGACAATGCGCTTCAAGTAACAAGGAAATGACAGCTGGATCAGCTTCACTTTGATGATTTGATATTAACACGACATTGTGTCCCTGATATCAACCAGTTAAACGTTACAGTCGATTGTTGATGGAAGCAAAAGGCGTTAAAAAGCTTCAAGTCTGTAAACTAGTGCACAAGAGAGAGAGGGAAGAGGACCTGCCGAAGCTTATCTTCCAGCTCGGAGAAAATAGAAACATTTCCAACGTAAGAGTTTCTGCACAACAAATACATTAGTAGAAGAAGATCCAGTAATCAAACGAATAAGAACAAATAAGCAGCGTACTTGAAATCAATAAGGGGACTGATGTACATATGGACAAAGTGGTAGTAGTCAAATGGTTCTCTCACAGCTTTATGATACGGATTAAAAGTATAAGGATCCTGAAAATATAAGAGCAAAGGAAAATCAAGTAAACATAGAATTTTCTCCAAGATGGATGGAAGAGAAGTAAGTACCTCGACACCAAGAAGCATGCGATCGAAAGCAACAGACATGTTTGATATAACAGTCTTATCTGCCCCTGGAGCTCCGCTACTTAAAACCTATTGACATGAAAAGTTAGCGAAAACAGAGAGCAGAGAGTAATGAGTGATAAAAAAAAGCAAATTCATTTACTGCATTTTTGTAGTTCCAATACAATTCTTCCATCCCTGCTGCAACATTGGGAGGCAACCTTCCAGCTTCTTTTTCCTTCTTTATACCACAAATAAGATCTGCAAATTGAAAATGCATTGGGAGCCATTATATATCAAGAATCAAGCACAATTCAAGAAACACGATTTCGATTGACTAACCTTGTTCAGTGCGCGCATCCAAGAAGGTACGGGAATGGTTGAGCTCCTCACTACTCTCGGTGAAAGAAGTGCTAGCCGCGACGACGGATTCCTTATCCTGAACGAGCTCAGACATCGCTCTCACACTCAGCTTCTTGGCGGTTAATCTGAAGGAAACGAAGCCGCGACGAGCCGGAGAAGCGAGAGGGTGAAACGGAACCCTCGGCGAGGAAGTTAAAGTTACGGTTGCGGCGGAGGAGTAAAGTGTGAGAGGAGTCATTAAAACGTGATTGGACGAAGCAGAGAGAGAGGGCGTGTGTGTGTGAAGGAGATCGCTTCCTCGCTTTTTTATTTATCCCACCAGCACTCCTCTTCCTTCCCCCTTTTCTTTTCCACGTTTTTATATTTTTACTTCTTTTTTTCTTTTTGTTTTCACCAAATTAAGAACTCCCTTACATTATCACTGTTTCTCCCACTCTATTATAGAAGTAGCGTCAATAATTTAATTTAATTTAATTTGTTTTTTTAGTGTGTGTATGTGAAAATATGAAGCATTTATTTTTCTTAAGACTTCACATCTTTAAACTATATATTTTATAATAATAGTTTTATATCAAAATTATTTAATTTAATTATTTTTAAAGTTTATGAATAAATATTACTATTTAATAGAAAATGCATCTAAAATTTATCTTCTTTAAACACTTTTTAAACATTTTTAAATGGAGGGAACACTTAACAATTCTAAACACTAAAATGTGGATATATATATATATAGAGTCAAGAAGACAAACCAATTATCAACAAAAAAAAAGTCAAGAAGACCAATTTGTTTTATTGACGTATAGAAGACCAAATTAAAACTTCATATTTGTTTTCCTCCTTAGTTGCGTCCGTACTTGTGTCTTGCCATTTCTTAGTTTGAATAAGTCATATTTGTGTGTGCACAACAATATCTATGTATAAATCCTATGACGTCAAAAACAAAAAATCACGTAAAGATTCTAAACTAATAAATCTACGAAATTGTCAAGAGCAAATTCAAACTTTGTAGTTTCTATTCTCTGTTCTTTTGTGCTACAGGAAGTGATTTATTTGACGAAGTCGTGTTTGTGTGTAGTAAACGTAACAACTGTACAGTTTTCTCTTCTACACCACGTTCGCTACTGATGTTTTTACACACGAGTAGATAAGCTTCAACTATTAGATTACAACCTTTTGGAGTTGCTCTGAACGGCACAGAGCTCATACCAACATGAACCATGCGACTGTTGACACGTATCTGATTATGAGTAGTTAGAATTTAGGCCGAGCGAAACCAAGCGTCTCATTAGTGCATAAAAAGTTCGATTCTTTGACAGAAATATAAAATATCTCAATACTACAGTAATGATTCCTTAAGTCACGTCTAAAAAGTCCATAATATGAAAGCAACCCAGTAAGATAGGAGACGGGGACCTATCCGAGGAAGTTGATGATCACCAAGTGCAGGACCAAGTTGCAGAGGACGAAATCAGCAAATGCTCGTTCCGGTGCCAAATCCTGTAAATATTCAAAGCAAGAGGATTGTAAAGTGCAATCATTTATGATGATAACACTGACAATATTGACTGTGCTTTTTGGCTATGGAGAAAAAAAAAGAGATCATTTATGTTCGGACCAATGGATTATTCGCCAAAACCAGCTAAAACCTAGAATATTCAGAATGCCTAACCAGCTTCTGCCTATCATCCCATAGCTAACAACTGTTCCCAAAGGTTACTTACATTTGACTTGCACTACACTAACGAGAACACCTTTCTCATTACAATTACAGTGTCACTAAGGTTTGAGTGGGGAAGGAAGTATAAATTAATAAAACTAAACATGGGGAAAGAGGAGAAATGAAATAGTCATATAAATGGCATAATTAACTACCTTGAATTCCTTGTTTTCTTTGTTCACTTGAATCCGGAGGCAAACTATAAACAAAAAAGTGAACAAGATGGGTACATTCACAAGGTATAAGTATCTTTATCTTGTATGAAATGCTAAACTTACCAGCAAGAACTGCTGTCCCGATACAAGAGAGAACTCCAGATAGGAATGAGTTAAATGGAAATGATCCCACCAAAGCCATATACGCCACCTGTCCATGTATAAAAAACAAAGAGAGTCTCTACAGATTAATACTCACTTGCTCAGTGCTTCATCTTTTGGGCATCATCAATAGAGAAGTCAAATCACTTATTTGTTGCTATCATCTTGAATCTTTTGAAATACACAGAACAAGTTTACCATATCATTCAAGTTAAAACCGAAACAAGAGACTGGTGCTTGTATAGAACAACCCCATTTGCATAAGCTACATTGCAATTCAAAGTTATAGGTTTCATAAGCACATTTCTTTTTAGATATATAAGTCAATACACCTATCCTACAGCATCTGATCACAGGTTCGAATCTAAGAAACACAAATTGATTGACATTTAAGACCTGAAAAATTACAACAGATCGACTCGAGAATCGTAGATCTAGAAGCCATCGATAAGCGTACCTGAATCAAAGCAGTGAAGACGGAGAAAACGACATACAAGTCGATGATCTGCAAAAAGAAAACAAGTTCCATAAAGGATGCGCAAAAAGGGAAGGGAAGGGCGATTGGCTAACCTTGAGATTAGTCGGAGTAGCGGAATAAGCGGAGTGAAGAGATCGGAACAGATCCTGAGCATCCTTACTTGTCGATTTCACCATTCTTCTCAATGATCAAATACAGATCTCCTTTTCTTCTTCTTCCGTCCTACTACTGCTTTCGTGTCTTCACGAGACTTGACACTCTTAACGAACCTCTCGCTAACGGCGTCGTTTTACAAACGGGCCGATTTAAATATTTTGGGCCTTATTAGTCAACACCCATCTGAACGAGTAGTCAATAGATCCTTTAAACCAAATAAAAAATAAATATTTTTTTCTAGCTTCAATTCCACCGCCTAGTTCTTCTTGCTTCTACAGTCTTCTCGGGCGGTTTTCAGATACAACTTTCTGTCCAAATAAGTTCAGTTGTTACTTTCTGTCGGAACAATGACTTCGTTTTTCACTTTTCCGGCTATTTCACCTCTCCCATCTGCTTTATTTCGTCTTCGTTCTCTCTCTCACTCTCTCTATAAACTACCTTTGTTCATTGAGTTTCATTAACTCTATGCAATAATTGATTATTTTGGACAATGGGAGGCTTGAAATTTACCATCCTTTGCAGTAAGAACATTTTCAATATATTATTCCATATTTTACTCCAAAATGGTGCAACTCCAAAATGAAATAAAGTTTTACTCCAATGTATTATTCCATTTTCTATTCTAAAAGTAATATATTTTATTAATAATTGTTAATAATATCTTATACTTATAATAATTTACTAATTAACCCCAACTATTTTATGTTTACAAAAATTTTTTAAAATATAATTTATTTAAATTAAACATTTATTAATAAAAGTACAAGAAATCATAAAATAAAAGACAATATATAAGTTGGTTTAATAATGACATTAGAATATTTTTCTCACAAATGATCAACTAATGCATTTCGTAATGAAAAATAAGTTTCTTTATCTTTGATATTCCTAAATCGAACAATTTTTTTTGAAATCAGACATTTTCATCTTCTACAATTTCGGTATCTAGAGGTGGAGCTTCTTTTTCAAGTTCAGTTGGTGCATCGAATTCACACTCATCCTCAATTATCATGTTATGTAAAATTATACATGTAGTCATGATGTCATGTAACACATTTTTTTTTCCAAAACCGAACATGTCCTTTCACAGTAACGAAACACAAATTTAGATCCTTTTATGTTATCTTTATTTTATGTTATTATTATTTTTAATTATAGTATATATTTTTATGTAAAATTATTAAATAATGGAATATCTTGGTAATTTATGTTATTATATCATTTTAAAATATTATTTAAGTAAGAAATAAAAACATTAAAGATTTAAAGGACCATTTCACAAATAAAAAAAGTTCAACACCAAAATGGAGTAATGGGTAAGATTACTCCATAAATGGAGTAACCCTAGCCATTACTCCATTTTGGAGTTGAAAATGGAGTGGGTTGGAAAAGATTTTACTCCAAAATGATGTTTGAAGTAGAAAATAGAGTAGGACTGGAGATGCCCTAAGTCTGTAATTAAATTTACAAAACTAGCTAGTCTTTGAATCCCTCAAATCACAAAGATGAGAAATTGATCAAATTTCCCTTTAGAAAGCTATTAAGGATGTACTAATGAGACGTTACGTCTGGAAGATGCATCCAGATGGTCCATCTGAGTGACTTATCCAGATGTTTTATCTGGATGTTGTTCGTTTCTTCATTTCGTCCATGCATCCAGATAAATCATCTGAGTGACTTATCCAGATGTTTTATCTGGGTGTTGTTCGTTTGTTTTTCATTTTTTAACTTGCATATGCATCCAGGTGGACTTGGTAATAAAATATATTTTTTTTTACGTTTTGGCGGAAAATATCATTTTTATGGTTTTGGCGAAAACATTTATGCGGTTTTAAGGAAAAATGTGTTATTGATGAAAAAGTGCATTTTTGTGGTTTTGGCGGGAAAATGCGTTTTTGCGAGTTTGGCAGAAAATACGTTTTTTGCGGTTTCGGCGAGAAAAGTGTGTTTTTCGGTTTTGGCGGAAAATGTGTTTTTGATGAAAAAGTGTGTTTTGCGGATTCGACGAGAAAATGTGTTTTTGCGGTTCAGGCGGGGAAATGAGATTTGCAGTTTTTGCGGGAAAATGCGTTTTTTGCGGTTTTGGCGGTTTTGGCAGAAACATGCGTTTTTGCGGTTTTAGCGGAAAAGTTTGTTTTTTTTTTTGGCGGAAAATGCATTTTTGGTTTTGACGGATAAATATATATGCAAAAAATAGTATTTTGGTTCGAAATTAATATTTTGATTTTAAAAGGTTATTTTTGTTATTTATCTTTTTGGACTGAATTAAATGCATATGCATCCAGATGCACCATCAAGACTCACTTTCATTTGGGTAAGAATTTGAAATGAGTTTTTAAAATTTCAACTGGGTGATCCATCTCTGAATGTAGCATTATAATTATAATATACAAAACGAATATCGATTTGCATCTTCACACAGATGGATCACCTGGGTGAACAAACGAACAACACCTTCATTATACTGTGAAATGAAGCTCTCTTTTTTTGTGCTTGTTGTGTTTACATGAAATTTTGTTATTTCATGGTTTATGATCATCTATACGAAGAATCCTCAATGGTATGCATTAAAATTGTATAAGAAATGAAATACGGCGAAAAAAATCGATGTTTTGAAACCCCAAACCCTGGTTCCTCAGAATTTCCTCGGTAATTACCGAGGGTATTCCGAGGAAACCTGGTTCCTCGGAATATTTTCATTTAACCGGGTAAACCAAGCCGCCAAATATTTCGCGAAAATTGAATTAATGATTTCCGAGGAAATTCCAACGGAAATATAAAATATTTCCGACGAAATTCCGACGGATAGTTTCCGTCGGACTCGTCATTTTATTAGGTCGAACCAGATCTTCTTCCCCATTTCTCTCTTCCTCTCCGCGCCGAACTCTCTCTCCCTCTCGCGATTTCCGGCGACTCCACCCTTCTCTCTCGCGATTTCCGGCGAATCTGCCCTAATCCTCCCCCATAATCATGTATGAACACTATCCCACTCTCTTAGGTTAGATTTGTATGGTTTTTAAGTAGATTTGATGATTTTGGAATGAGATTTATAGATTTTTGTTAGGTTGAATGGTAGGATTGTGTAAAATCGAGTTTGATTATGTATTTCACTTGATTTGGATTTTTTTTTTGGTTTTTATTAATTTTGTGGTTAAAAAAATCGAATTTGTAATTATATATATATATATATATCGAAAACGTTTTTTGTATATAAAATCTATTTTTTTCATTTTAAAATCATTTATATATTTATTAAACATTTTTAAAATCTATAAAACTTTTTTTGTGATTAAAAATCATATATATAATATCTATTAAACTGTTTTTGGGATTTATTAAAACTATTTTTTAAATTTTTAAAATATTTTTTATTTATTAAAACTTTTTTTGTAATTATTAAACTATTTATATTTTTGTGACTAAAAACGATTTTTTAATTATTTTTTATTTAAACTGTTTTTTTATTAAAATTATTAGAAGTAATTTTTAAAAATGTTTTTTTTTTAATTTACAGGTCTTATGATGATCAGACCCGGCCTCGACCGCGTCGTAGCCGGGGTGGTATGGGGAGCCAGTCTCGGGGTTCGTCCAGCCATGTTCAGGATTCCATTTCGACCCACAGCTCCTACCATACATCTCCCTCTCCATTACCCGCTCCTGCTGCTCCCGCACCCGCTCCTGCTCCCGCTCCTGCTCCTCCGGGTCCTCCGGGAGTGATGAGTGTTGCGGAGTTGGTTCGACAGCCCGATCGTGACCATCTTTCCTATTTCACTGAGTATCCACATGGACAGGGTCAAACATGGTAATTAAACTTTTATTATTTTCCTTAAAATTTGATTCATTATTAATAATTTGTTCTTTTTATTAGGTTCAACCGATCCGGGAACGGGATCAGCGCATGGATCAACCGTATGATGTACTCGGCCCTCGACAAGGGACATCTGACTTTCACTGACTTTCCTCCCGAGAAGCAGCATCTGTGGTTTCGTCAGTTTGCGGTAAGTATTCTAATTTTTTACTTATATTTTTTATTTATTAAAACTATTTTTTGTAATCATTAAACTATTTTCTATATTTATTAAACATTTTAAATATTATTAAAACTATTTTTGGTAATTATTAAACTATTTTTGGGATATATTAAAACTATTTTTTTAATATTGAAACTACTTTTTATTTATTAAAACTTTTTTTTGTAATTATTAAACTATTTATATTTTTGTGCTCTAAAACTATTTTTAAACTATTTCAGCAAGAATTCAACTGGAATTCCGATGATACGCTCTCTATCTATCACCACTTCGTCCATAAAGTTATGGACAACTATGAGAAGCAGATGTACGAGTGGACGAAGAAGTGGGAAGTAAACAAGGTAGTTTTTAATTTATTAAACAATTTTTTAATTTATTAAACTATTTTTTAATTTATTTAACTTTTTTTTTTAATTAAAAGGTCCCAAAGTCGATGAACGACACGGTCTGGAAGGAGTTGTGTGCGCATTGGGATAAGGAAGAGACGAAAGAAACTACTTCCACCAACTCCAACAACCGCAGGAGCGACCGTAAAGGGAAGGGCATCTACAAGCATAACTTGGGTGCTCAATCTATTGCCACTCTGGGGGATCGCATGGTAAGTTCAACCGCTTTTTCTTCAATTATTTAAGTTTCAAAATTTTATTTTTTGTGCATTTCTTCAAATTTCTAATGTTTGTTTAATTTATTTTTTTTTCAAGGCGGAAGAAAATGAGGGCCAGCCGGTTGATGATCTCGCCCTAATGAAAAGGGCGTATACCAACAAGAAGACCGGTCAGATTGATGATGGTCTTGTGAGGGATGTGGTCGACCTGGTCCAAACTCAGGTGTATGACGAAGCTTCTTAGCTTCAAACCAATGATGACGATTCGACGGCTTCGACCAACTTGTCCCGGGTTCGAATCAACGAAATCGTTGAATCGGTAAGTTCTTTTTTTTTAAAGTTCAATTCATTTATTTCTTGATTTTTATTTTATCATCTTTTTATATTATTTAAATTTGGTTAATTAATATTTCAGACGGTTCTAAAGAAGAAGGGACGTTTGGTCGGTTTGGGTCGTCGCTCCCGGTCGGCTGCTCCTTCTTCTGCACCACCGCCCTATGTTGATCCAGAAGTACTTACGGCTCAGCTGAAGGACAAGGATGACCGGATATCTGCGTTGGAAGCTCAGATGGCATCTCAACAGGCGGGCTATGAGACACAGAAGAGGCTAAACGAGCAAATGATGGAGATGATGAAGAGGATGTACCCGAACGAGGTATTCCCGAACATTCAAGACCCGTAGATTTTTTTTTTTTCAAAAACTCGGAATGTTTTATTTAACTTTGAATATTATCTAATATGTTTTCAGTTTTAAATTTAATTTTATATTTTCGAATTTAAATTTCAAAAATTTTAATTTTTTTTTTTAAATTTTTTTTAAAAAAATTAATTTTTTCCGAAATTCCGAGGGAAAGAAGTTCCTCAGAATTTTCCGAGCGACATAGCTTCCTCGGAATTTTCCGAGAGAAAGAAGTTCCTCGGAATTTTTCGAGGGAAAGAAGTTCCTCGGAATTTTCCGAGGGAAAGATGTTCCTCGGAATTTTCCGAGGGCCAGGTTCCTCGGAAATTCCCGATGAACATTCCGAGGAATGTTTCGTCGAAACTTCCGAGGATTGGACCATCGGAATTCCATCGAAATATTCCGAGGAAGGCGTCCCTCAGTATATTCCGAGGAATCTTCCGACGAACTTGGTGTCCTCGGAGTTTCCTCGGAATTTAGTTTCCTCGGAATTCCGTCGGAAATTTCCGAGGGATTTCCGAGGAAATATGAATTTCCGAGGAGATATTTCCGAGGACTTTTTTCGTCGGTATGTCCTCGGAATAGCGTTATTCCGACGACATACTGACGATTTTTTCCCTCAGTATGCCGATGTTTTCTTGTAGTGTAAGTGCAATTATGCTGAAGCTCCGATTGATATTGGTACTAAGGGAGAAGACATTATAACATTTCATGTCCTTAGTTAAGATGGTATTTCTTGTCTTGTTTAGGTTGTACTTCTTGGAGGAATGGTTTCGTTGGCTCAGCTACCTGCAAAGCAGCAATCTCCAACGGAATCGAGGTTTTAAGTTTCACCAGGTAAAAGAAAGAGAGTATCAAGTATCAACACTAGTGTGTTGCAGAGAGTTTCATTGAGGTCTCTCCCTACCTCTGATCTCCTCTTGGCTCCACCGGTTAACGTTGATGCTTTGGCATTTGCTGTGATTAACGCCGTTAAAGATGACTGACTTCTTTGGCATTTTCACTATTGAACAGATCAAAGAAGCAGTTACTAAAATGAGAGTCTTTAGATACTAAGTAGCTTCTTCTGTTCCTCTCTCCCTTTGTTAAAAATGTAATGTGTCATTTTGATGAACTAGGTGACGACAGGGTAAATGAATTACGAGATAATTCGTAAGTATATATATATATATATATATATATATATATTGTGTTTTGGATCTGCATTGTCATAATATGTCTCCTTTTCTGACATGTTGAAAAGGCCAACTCTTTTTAATTTTTCCATGGGCTTTTCCGGTGAAATCACTGGTGGTCGTCATGACCGGATTTTGCTGGAAAGCTCGTACCATAATCTAGTAATAGATTCTATCCACGTGGTTGGGCATGGTTTTTATATTTAAGAGGGGAAATTTCTTAAAAATACACGGATTAATATTTTCATTTGCTAATAAAATATACGAACTATTTTGGATTCTCGTTTAACACATAAACTAATTTTCTTTACTTATTAAATACATAAACTTTTGAAATTCGCAAATTTTATACATCGCTTTAAACAACGTCAATTATGTTTTACGAAAGTGATGAAAATGTTAGTGTTTAACTAAACACGTGATTAAAATGTGAAAGGAAAATTCCATAAAAAATACATGAACTAATTTTTATTTGCTCATAAAATACACTAACTATTTTGGATCCCCGCTTCGTTTCATACACAAACTAATTTTTGTATCCCATTAAATACACAAAATTTTGAAACTTGCATATTTTACACATTGTTTTAGATGACGTCAACTATATTTAACAGAAGTGAAAACGATGTTACTTTAATTAAGGAAAGTGCGAGAATATTCTTTTGTACACTATGTATTAATTTAATAGTTACTTTAATAAAAAATATAGTGTAAGTTAAGATGGACCAACTTATTTCTCTAAAAATTCTGAATTTCATCCTCACGGTGACACGTGGCTACAAAAGAATGTTGTAATGTTTTTCAATAATATATAAGGGATTATAAATTGAATTATAGCTCAATTGATTTGATATTTTTTGGCTGAGGGTGAGCGTGCTTTTCATAGTTTAAATATGTGTTTAATTAAACAATAATGTTGTCTTCGCTTAAACATAGTTCATGTCGTCTAAATCAATGTGTAAAATCTCTAAATTTTAAAAGTTTGTGTATTTAGTGGATACAAAAATTAAACACTAATATTGTTTTCACTTCTGTTAAACATAGTTGATGTCGTCTAAATAAATGTGTAAAATCTGCAAATTTCAAAAGTTTGTGTATTTAATGGATACGAAAAATTAGTTCGAGTATTAAATGAGGATCCAAAATAGTTCATGTATTTTATGAGAAAATGAAAATTAGTTCATGTATTTTTAAGAAATTTCCTTTCACAGTTTAACCACATTTTTGGTTAAACATTAAAGTCATCATCACTTCCGTTAAACAGAGTTAACGTCGTCTAAAGCGACGTATCTACGAATTTTAAAATTTTATGTATTTAGTTGAAAACAAAAATCAGTTCATGTATTAAACGAGGATCCAAAATAATTGTGTATTTTATTAGGAAATGAAATTTAGTTTGTGTATTTTTAAGGAATTTTCTCTATTTAAAAAGGTTGTGCAACATTATCTAGTCTCGTCATTGTCCTCCTTAATGAGTAGATGGAGCTTGAATCTAGTGGACAAAGTAAAGTATCTAAAAATGTAAATGAAAGTTTTTGAAAAAAAAAAGATATTTATGTTTACTAAATACTTACTTTGGTGCAACATTGGTGACATTAGAATGACAATAATCACGAACCACAAAGTTTGACTGAATCATTTAAATTCTGATTTTTTTTGTTATTTTCGTAACCTTCTTATTGTTTCAAGACATACATGCAATATAATACCAAACTAGTTACCGTTTACTCTACAAATGGTTGCTTTAACAATACATTTCCATTTATAGACATAATATTCTGGTAAAAAAATTTGGCCCTCTTTTTTGTAAAGGGCTCACGCTTTTCGGAAATATATATAAAAAGATGGACTTGCACTAAAACAAATCTTGGTAAATTTTTTGAAAGATGTCTAAATATCATGTGTTTATCACTAAATGTTTTAAAATATTTTATTAGTCATTAGGATTTCTGATATGGGTGAATTGGCTGAAAAAACAAGAAACAAAAGATAATTAGCAATCTATGCAGAAAAAAAATTATTTAGCTAGTTGGATAGAAAAGCAGCAGTGAAATTACACAGATATCCCACAATAATATTGAAGCAATAGTCTTTCTTTTTCCTTGTCTTCATTAGCATCATCATCGTCATATTCCTCTACATCTCCTGCCTTTTCCCTTTTCTAGCTGCGCTTCCTGCAGGGAAAAATCAAGCCAAACTCTTCAGATTAACCTAAAACTCACAGCAAAACACACTGAGTCACGTTGTCCTAAAATCTTCTCTGAAACCAAAAAGAAACCAAGCAATAAACTTTAAGAACAGATTACAAAAACAGCAAATATGAAGTCGAAATTGGAAAGCAAGGATTCAAGAATACTACTTACAGGAAGACAAATAAGGCACTGAGAGCTCTTTTGGGTTTGTTTGGATCCTTCTTGGCCTTCTTCTCCCGCATGCTAACCTTCTCAGCCGTGCCTTCCTCTTTCTCACCTTTCTGAAAGAAAAAGCTTTCACCTTTATATTTGAGATCAAACAACAAAAGACAATGATTCAGCAAGAAAGTTATTTCCTTTATATAGTTTCAGAGGATGAACATGTCATCAACAGGCTTCAAGGCTTCCTTGGTGTTCTTAGCTTTATCTTTCCCCCTTGTTGTCTTCATCTTGGAAACTGTTTATAGAACCAAAGAAACTGAAACAAGTTCTTTAAGCAAACTCAACATGGAACATAACATCAAAAAAGAATCAATCTATCATCTGTCCTCTTCTTCGATCGAAGGTTTTAAACATGTCTCTGAAGTGAATCGCTTTGATTATTTCTCTGTAGTTATTTCCCTGTAATCGTATTCTAGTTATAGGGACTTTATTGGAATATTGAAAATACAACAGTGGCACAACCACATAGCTAAATAATCTTATTTTTGTGTATACGGAGTGCAATTGCTCTTCTGATATTGATATTTCTAGACAATGCCTCCAGTGATCTTTTTTTGCATTTCTTAACAATTTTCAAATCTTCAGAGCTCAACTTGCTAGAGCCAGATTATTACTAGATGGTCTGTAATATTTCACATGACAAAATCTGTATCACTTAAAACTAACAAACAACATTTGCAATACAAAATTTATTAACTTATATTTTGAGAAACTCTTCAACATCAGATCCTTGAGGGTTTATGATCACATTAGATATGTCAAATGCATTTGTTATTTGGAATTGCCCTGCAAATATTTATAAACGACGTCATTTATAGATGAATGATCACATAATTAATTATTTTGCCTAATCAATTATAACTCCCATACAAAATCCTTTTACTTTTGTAAAGATTTTTTTAGCAAATCTTACCAAAGTGATAAATTTAGTTTCTTTAGATTTTAATAATCAACTTTTTTTTAGCAAAACGACTCTATGGACAACATGATACAATTTGATCACTGCAAATATCCATATCCAATAATAATAAGATGGATTTTAAAAAAGATATACGACTTCAAAATAGATAAGGACTTAACATTTCTTGTCTTTTAAAGACAGCTGATTTTTTTTACTTTCTTTACCATGTGCGTGGAAAATTTGAAAATCTCCAATATCAATTGCTTCACCAATAACATATATAATTACCAAATATTGGAGATTAGCAAAACATAAAATGATTATGCTATAAAAATATATTGCTAATTGATACACTAAAATTGGATCTTTGTCTACTGTCAACTTAACAGTGTAGTTGTAATATCTTTAGATTCAATTCCAGAGGACCAGTTCACAGGATCAAAATTTAGCTAAAACAGAAGTGGAGTTTTAAAGAAGTAAGGTAACGTAAGAAACAAGTAACAAAGTGAGGCTGTTTTCGAATTTATTAAAGGCGCTAGTCTAGGATTTCTTCTTCAGGTAAGGAAATCGCAAACCAAACAGTTATTCAAGTCCAGTTTACACAAGTCTAAACTCGGATCACTCAAGTTAAAACAACCCACTGTTGTGGTGTTGATTCTTTTGCAAATCGGCCTTGATGCGTAAACTCTCGTTTCAATCAAGACGTGATAGCAAGCTTTAGAGATCAATTCCGATGTGTTCACAATACACCCTAATATCTACTCTCGCTCACTAGGGATGCAAAGCTTATTCAAATCATATCAAGTTATCAACCAACAGAGCTAAATTGATTAACCCTAATTCATGCACTAAGTGATCAGTTCAGTGCAAGCAATAAGAACATATATGAATGTAGACAATCTTAAGATGACTTATTTATGCTTCAGTTCACGAATCTAAAACCCTAGAACTCTAAACTAACTCGGTGACTACTCAATCATAACACAAGAACAAAGAGGCATGATTTCTGAATAATATTGCATATAATAGATAATAGAAATCAGAGGGTTCAGGGTAATCTTCTCTAGGAGATAGATGAGGCTTTCTCCCTTACAAGTAGCAATCGCCAAATCTCAAGGCTCTCTAAGGTCTTTCTTGCATAAGAACTAAGGTAGGTCATAAAGTAAATAAAATAAGAATATATATAGGAGCCACATGCGGCTAGAGGGAAAAATAGGAAAAACTAGGGAAAATCCCGAAATAGAATCTTTTATTTCCTGAAGTATCAGGGAACAGGCTATCGGAGTGCTCCACTAATGCGAGAACAGTCTGCCTGACTGTTCTGGTTGTAAAAACCTTCAAGTCAGGCTCTTTTCTTCCTTCTTTCGCTACATACGATCATTCTTCCCACCTATTAGACTCTCAGACTTGTAATGACTCAAAAGGACTATAAAGACACGATAAAACCTTGAAAACTATTAGTAAGACATACATATAATATACCAAAAACACAATATATCTCTAATTAGAAAATTTGCTTTTAAACTTCCACTAAAAATAGATTCAAATGGTGTATGATAAAAAATTATCATCAAGTTTGACAGATGAATCGGTGACTGTAGTATTGTTGACGAAGTTAAGCTTGTAACTATGACTTGTAGGTCTGCAGTTTCTGAATAGCTGATGCAACTGATAATTCATCAATAATCTTTCATATGCCAACCTGAAGATTCTTCTTTACGTGAGGTATATCTTTTTACATGATTAATATATCTTAACACCCTAATAAACTCATTATGGTTAATAACAGATAAACAATATACAAAAAACTTAGATACGTTTTATAGACAATATTAAACTTGGAATAAGAACAATACATAAAAAACCTAATAATGAAACTTACACTTTGATCTGCTAGAATCAGTTCCAAATAATCGTTACCAAAGTTGTGTGTTTGAACCTGATATATGATGTTTCTAACAGCATTATATGTGTGCTTTGAGCTAAATCTCAGTCCTAATTCGTGCTTATTTGATATCATTCCAGGTTTGGAACAGCTAAAAGAACAAAGAAGAGAGATCCATGAAGAAAGATGCTATTTTGGGATACCCGATGCGGAACAGCCGATCAGACCAATCCGAAGGATGTTCCCGAAGAGAACAAGCGGCTGACTGTTCCCACTCATTAAGGAAACTTCCAATTTCGGGAGTTTGCCCTAGATTCTATCTCTCCTCACTTCTCTACCAGCGCCTCCATATAAAAAGCCTATCCTATCATTTCTATTAGACTACGCTAGTTTTACGAGAGACCTAGAACTATTTTGGATTAAGAAACTTGTAAGGGAGAAGGCTTCATCTCTGATTCTCACGAGAAGATTATCATGAACCCTTGTCTTTCTACTTTATTTTACATGCAGTATTATTTAGAAACCATGTCTGTGTCATCCTGCTTTATGATTGAGTAGTAGACTAAGCTTGCTTAGGGTTGTAGGGTGTTAGTCGCATGAACTGAACACAAATAAGTGATCTTAACTGTTCTTCATTCATATTGTTCTTACTGCGTACATTGAATTGATCACTTAATGTTCGATCTCTGATTTAATCACCTAGCTAACCGCTTAGGAGATAAATTGACATATATTGAATGAGCTTTATATCCCTAATCAGCGAGAGTAGATATCTATATTATTAAAAGAGAAGTACCCATTAAAAAATACCCCTAAGTTTTTGAAGTTAATTACATTTTCATGCCACTGAGAATTAAATTGAATTTCCTATTTTAATGCTTGTCTTTTTCAGTTAGATTAATTTGTTGTCCTTATTCAAATATAAACTTAACATCATTAAATTAACTTACATATTTTAATGCTTATGTTTTTCAGTTAAATTAATGAGTTTCCTTTAATCAAATTTAAACTTAATGTCATTAAATGAACCTAAAAATACATCATATTTAACGTAGCTTATTACGGACAAGTACGGCCCAATAATGAACTTGAATTTTATTTTTATGAAAACGTGAATCACTTGACGTATATAATATTTAAAATATATTAACTACAGTATAACAAATGCATATAACCTTCCTATACTTTAGTTTGAAATGATCATGCTCAAGTTTTATATAGTCCACTTACATAATGCATCAAGCGATGTACAATATTCAAACCACCTATAGTTTTCGTTTTCCTTATATGATGTATCAACCAACCAATCATGATATTGAATTTCTAAGCTTTATAAAAAAATAAATCAATAAATACAAACTCAAAATCCAATATCTTCTATTAATCAAAACAGAATATCTTCAGTGTCGTATCCATAATGTACCTATTAAATATAGAAACTGTAACCATAATAATTAGACTAATTATAAGAATAGATTTGAGTACAACCAATTGATATATTACTTCGGTAATTGATTTGCTTGCAGAAGAGAAAATAGTAAATTTAAAATTTGTAAGAATATAAAGATATAGAGATTCCAATCCATTGCCTATATTTGCGTATGATTTTTGCATAATAAGCTTCAAATTGAACATTGAAAGAGATAGAAAGATTTTTTTTAATCTTTTACCGACATAGAACTTAAACAAAACGAAGAGTTTTTTTGTTACACTTCCCGGAAAAAAACGGTTACAACATGGGCTATCATAATATGGCCTTTTAACATATTAATGTTATGGACATTTAATAATTATCTTGACGAAAAACAAAGACTATAAATAATTTATTATTAATAAAATTATGAAATTATTTACAATTTGATGACTAATTCATCGCCCTTTTTTATATGTTAAATTTTTCGTAGAAGTTTAAAAATCATTATATTTTCTTTAAAGATGTATAACTAATTTATAATCTTTTATGCCATACTAAGTCATAATATAATATTTCTTCATATTTTACATTAATAACCATTGTTTTTATATATCGTTTACAATTCTCTAATTACGTCTGTTTGTTCTATTTTTTATATGATATCGAATATTCATCATAAATAGATGGTTTAAGATGCCAAAAAAAAATTTATTTGGTGAATATAATACATCAAATATTACAAATACATCATTTAGTTAAATAAATAATCAAAAATTCATACCCGCGCTGGCGCGCGGGTCAGGTTCTAGTTAGGGTATTAGGTGAACTAATCGGATCTTATCTCTAAGGCTTGTTATCGCGTCTTGTTCCAAGTGAGAACTTAGGATTCAAGACCGATCTGCAAAGGGAGCAAGACCACGATAGTGGATTGTTCTAGCCGAGTGATCTGAGTTCTAGACTAGTTGAATAATTGTTCTTGAATAGTTGTTCGGTTCTGCATTGACACCCGATAAATAACCCTAAGCCGACTTTCATTTAAATCGAATTTGAATCTCTATGTATTTTAGTTACTTGCGTCGCAATTAATTTACAAAATCCCACTTGTTTCTCAGCTTAGTATTGAACTCATAAGAGTAAAGAGTAAACTGGTCTTCTGGATTGAATCTCAAATATTACAATTACCACTGTTAACTTGACAGTAGCTATGTTTCATTTTTAGTATATCAGAACCCATGAATAGATAATTTTAATCTCTATTCACCATGCAGGTTTGTATGGTTTGAGATCTTTCAAAAAAATTATCTTGTTAGGAGAAACCATTGTTATTTCTAATGCTTTGATCTTTTAAAGTCGTATCAGAGCTCTTGGTGGAGTTATAATCCGAGAAGCTGTATTTATTTTATTGTCTTTAAGAACAAAATATGTTGCTTGTTATTTGTTAGATTGTTCGATCATATACATATTCATTATACTTTCTAGGGACAAAATATATTGTTTGTTAGCTTGTTCCAGATGATTAGTTATTTTTAGATATACAATGGTGAAATAAACAATCAAATTATTCTTTAATCATATATTGTTTATAAGTTTGGTAATTGTTTGAAAGATATGTTGTTTTGATTTGTTAGCTTAAAAATTTTTATATCGTTTAAAATCAAGGTGTTTTGATTTGTTAGTTTTAAAATTTGTATATTGTCTTAAAATCAAGTGTACAATATTATCATAAGTTCATCAAACAGAATATCTATCCCAATTTTAGTTTGTATATTGTTTAGAAATCGATTATAGAATATTAATATAATAGTTTTTAGTTTTGTATACTGTTTAGAAATCGATTATAGAATATTAATATAATTGGGATATTTAGGGAACATTTATGACATACCGCTTGTAGATTTGTAGTTCCCTCCTGTAAAAGTAATGTTTACCTTGACCAACGATAGATATTGTTATAATGTTTATGACATAAGTGTAATTATGTTTATTATTCTAATCAAATATAAGTGTACATATTGTTATAATGGTAAGTCAAATGTAATTGGACAAATATGAATTGAGTTGATTATGATTTGTTGCAGATACAGTTCTTCAATTGAAGAGACACAACTAAACACTAACAATGTCCAATTACGTTCAATAGTCAAACCATACTTCAGGCAGAGAAAATAATCATGTTAGTAGAATTTTTTCACAATGATTTAGAGAAGATTATTTTCAGTAGTCAAGCAATATTTTAAGTAGAAAAGAAGAACCAATTTTTAAAGTTTATTATTCTATTATATTAGATAACCATAAAAAATTCGATTTGGTTGCGATTTTGATTAATGAAATTTATAAACGATGGTACAATTATAAGTTTGTTTAGTTAAAGTATATTGACTACCATATAAACTTGTATATAAATCGTGTTTTTATATTTAGTCACAACATGTTTAATAAATTTTAAAAATACCACAATAAATTTCAATACGACTCTAAATTAGTAGATTAAGTATCCAACATAAAAAAAGAAGTTAAATAGAAATAGAAATAATATTTTATTTCCTTTTATTTATGATAATACATATATATATATATATATATATATTAAGTAATAAAAATGTTACAAAATATACTATTTATGATATAGGAAAACAACAACCATTAAAAACCCCGGCAAATTTTAAATAACCGTTATAATAAATGCACCATTGGGATTCAAAATAAATTCATCTCACTCGAAGAATTTTTTCGGTCTCTTCGCCAAGCCTAAGCTTCCATTTCCCTCCAAGGTACTTGCTTTTTTCCCAGTCTCTCAAAAGATTGTCCTTTTTGTTTGTTTATGTATTCTATTTGATCTTGTCTAGTAGTTTTATTCTAAGCTTGTTTGTGGGATATGTCTCAGATAGGCTACTTTAATACCAATGATAGCAACTCATCTGCAAGGTCTTAATCCTGTTTAATCTCACGTCTAAGAATTTAATACGATTTCATGTTAACTTTTGCCATTTGAAAATTGCAGCCTAGTCGTAGTAGGCTAGTAGCTGCAACACTGTGGTGAAAGGCCTATTTAACAAGGAAAGACCCTTAGATACTAATCTTTTTAAGATAAGTGTTTATTCATTTCTCTGAGAAGATTGTTCTTTATTTTACTTGTTTGATTTCAGGAAGGAGCTACAAACAAGTTTTGGAGTTTAAACCACCTACAAAAATCTCGTGACCATCTAAAAATTTTGGTAAGAAATTTTGAACACCCAATGACACAAAGAAATTTTGGTAAAATTGTTCTTTATTTTACTTATTTGGCTTAAGCATGTTGATTTATTTGGTAGGCTCGTGAATTTTTTATGACATTGTTAGTCTCTTGCTTGTGCTTGTGAAAATATGTAGTTTTTTTAAATTTTAGGAAGGATTTGGATTGTTTCAGGAAAGCTTTCTAGAAAATTCGATGTTAACAATTTTTTTAAAAAATTTTGCTTGGTGTCTTGTTTTGCTTACCCATGTTGATATGTTTTGTAGACTCGTGAATTTTCTTATGATATTGTTAGTCTCTTGCTTGTGTGTGTGACACTGTAGTTTTTTGAAATTTCAGGAAGAATTTGTGTAGTTTTAGGAAAGCTTTCCAGATATTCTGATGTTAACAAATTTGAAAAACTTTTTGCTTGGTGTCTTGTTTGGCTTACGCATGTTGGTATGTTTGGTAGGCTCGTGAATTTGCTTATGACATTTCTAGTCGATTTCTTGTGCTTGTGAAACTTTGTGGGTTTTTTTTTCAGGAAGGATTTGTATAGTTTCAGGAAGGCTTTCCATAAACTCTGATGTTAACAAATTTTAGATTTTTTGTTTGCTTGGTTAAACATGATAGTAACACGATGAGAGATTCATTACCTCTCAAACTAGTCCGGCCTGAGATGAAGTACGCTATTAGTTCAGAGCCAGAGGAAAGAGTTTCAATAAACCAACATTCAAACGATGCTTATATCAAGACTGTTAAAAAGATTCTCACAGAAAAAGAGTCCAACAAAATCTGAGAGCTTCAGGGAAGGGGAACATAGTATTTTGGCCGCTATGCTGAAGAGAATCATCAGTGGTTCGCATTTCTATGTGTTGTATCACATGTATGCTCATACAAATATTTCTTAATCACAAAAAAAAATCTGAACAAAACAGCTTAGTGGCACGCAGAGACACCTTGAAAAGGAAAAATCTGAAAAATTCCAGTTGTTTAGGAAGGATTAGTACATGATTAGGAAGACTATCATGAATAGTCTAAAGAAGAATAAAATCATACAAACACACAAAGAGATTTGAAAACAATTTACATATTGTTTTCTCTGCACATTAGAACCAAAATTTAGAATAGAATTCAAAGGAACTCGAGAAGCACAACAAGGTTCAAGTTGTTTTGAAAGGTTTAGTAAATAATTAGGAAGATTATCCTGAATAGCGATTTGTTGATATAAAGCAACAAACCTTTATACACAACCGACAGACTCCTTCAAATACACTAATCTTACCGATGAAACTTCTTAATTGGCGAGTGTTTTCAATGGAGATTGGGGAAACATCTTCAACTGTGCTTTTCAACTCCAAATAAATCCCATAACTCAAAGTTATGTCTTCCACTTGAATTCAAAAATCTTCGGAAAACATCTTCAGCAATTCTTCATATTGAATCTTCTTTTAAGTTAATAAACAATGTAGTCATGTTCTTATCCACAACAAACTCCCACTGGAAAATTTCCTTTGAACTCCATTCTCACAAACATAAAAACTTCAACCATATTTTGAAAACCTGTTAAAAAAATCAACCAACTTTCTATCAGATACATTTGAACTAAAAATTCCAAAAAACTCAAAAAAATTGTCTTCCTGATTTTTGGAAGCTTTTGTACGTAATCATCATAGCCTTCCTGATTTTTTCAGAATGAGACAAAGCCATCGAATGAAACAACTGCCTCTACATTGTCTCCACAGACTGGGCTCAAGTTTTCCCCCTATTGTGACATAAATCATATATGCTCAAATCTTGTTTTAGACTTTGAGTTTTCAAGTATTTTTGGAAACTTTTGTACATAATCATGATATGCTTCCTGATTTTTGCAGAATGAGAAAGAGCCATCGAATGAGACGCCATCCAATCCAATTCAAACGGAAGAAAAGCTTGACGTGAGGTAAGATTTATTCTGAAACAATTCTTACAGTCTTCTTTTGCCTTATAAGCGCAGACACATATTGGGACTCAATATTTTTCACCTAAAGTGACACAACACGTATATGCTCATTCTTGTTTTATTTTTGGAGTTTTCATGTAATTTTAGAAGGTTTTGTACATAATCATGATAGCCTTCCTGATTTTCGCAGACCGACACAAAACCATTGAATGAGACGCCATCCAAACTGAATCAAGCAGAAGAAAGATTTCAAGTAAGGATAAAGAAAGTGAACATGTCACACTCATTTTTTATTTAGCTTTGACTATGTTTTTGAACTTTGTTTGCTATTAATGTTGACTTGGGCAAGTATGGAATGTTCTTAAGAAGTTTGTTATGAATTATGAAGACTTTTATTTCATTTAGGTTGTTATTGAAGAAGTTTCAGAATATCTTGAAATATTTTCAGTAATTCTATCAGGAAAGTGTTAAGTGTGGTATCATTATATAACACATATGTTATGTAGGAAAGCTTGTGGTACTTTTAGGATGAGCTTCCAAAAAATAAAATGAGTGTACTTTCTTACACACGTATTTACCTAAAATTAAGGATGTAAATATATTAGTTGCCGAGTATTTTCTATGGAGATTGGGGGAACATCTTCAACCATACTTTTCAGCTCCTAAGAAATTCCATCACTCAAGTTATAGCTTCCTCTTGAATACGAAAATCTTCAGAAACCATGTTTAGCAAATCTTCATATTTAAGTTCTTTTTCTAAGTGAATAAAAGATGCAGTCATATTCTTATCCACATAGAACTCCCACTGGAAAGTTTCCTTCGAACTCCATTCTCCACAAACACAACAAATGTAACGACCCTAATTTTGTTTTGGTGGAGCCTTTGTGGTTTTATTAAAATTAAAGCCCAATTCTCTCTTTTTATTTTGTCCCACATTGGAAGTTTAGAAAATCTACCTCCTTTCCCTTCTCCTATATAAGAAACTCCACCCTTTCTTTTTATTCTCATCAAGTCAAAGTATTTCTTTGTGTGTGACGAGTTGTTGTTGAATTATTCGACGACCAGTCGCTAGTGAATTTTCTGGTGAGATTTCTGGGCGAGCTTCCGGCGAGATTTCTGGACGAGCTTCCGGTGGGATTTCTAGACGAGCTTCTGGCTGGTTTTTCTAGTAAGTTTGTTGCCTCCTTATTTCTAGTTATAGGAATATTTTAGGAAAGTTTCTAATTTAGGAAATAAGTTATATTAGGAAAGTTTCTATTTTAGGAGAGGTTTCTATTTTAAGAAAGTTTCTATTTTAGGAAACTTATTTCCAGAGAAGCTGAGCTTATGTCGTTGATTCTCCTGTTGCAGTTGACCTCAGTTGACTGCATCTTCCGTTGTTCATTTCAGCCTGTGGCTAAGGTGAGGGTTATTCCGTTAAATCCCGAGCTAGTTTAGTACTACTATTATGGAAAGTCTAGTTTCGAAACATGATCCGTCTCTGTGAATCGAGTCTGTTTGAGAGTCTTGTTTGTTTATTATTATCATTGATTGTTAAACCGGAAATAGGATAATAGAGGATTCAACGGTTGAATGAATTGTGTGATGTTAAAACTGATATATATATATATATATATATATATATGTATATAAATATATAAGTCCGTTTGTGTGGATTGCGGGTGCACAAAGACGTTTGTGTAAACCGCCGACGAGCAGTGTGATTGCGGGTGCACAGAGACGTTTGTGTAAGCCGCCGACGAGCAGTGTGATTGCGGGTGCACAAAGACGTTTGTGTAAGCCGCCGACGAGCAGTGAGATTGCGGGGGTACAAAGACGTTAGTATCAGTCGCCGACGCGCAGAGTGTGGGAGTGCAGAGATGGACTACTGTACGCCTGGAGATATACATATATCCTTATGAGGAAATGCGGGGTGCATAGAGTAGCATGTACTATCAGCGCATTGGATGTTTTATGTGGTGTATTAGACACTGTGTTTGTTTCATGCTAGAGCTAGGCCTACATAGTCGTAGTGCTATGTACTGAGTCAGTGGTTTGCGGTTTAGCATCCCATATCTCACGGAGTAACTCCCCTGTTACTCACCCCTCCTTCTTTTCCCCTTTCAGGTGAGACTGACGAGCAGGAGTGATTGCTATCGGATTGGTGCTTTGGGAGTTTTATTTCTTTTATTTTCAGACATGCGGTTTTATGATTTTATCGATATTTCGGGATTTATATCTTTTATTGCATTTATGGTTATCTATTGGATTTATGAATTTCGAGTTTACATTTGAGGAGTAATAAATAGAGATTTCAGAATTTTATTTGTTTATTTTATTTTGGAAAATCGGGGTGTTACAATTTGGTATCAGAGCGGGGTTCCGTCCCGGCTCTGACCCGGGATGGCGATTTGTGGGGACTCGGTTTTTAATCGGTTTTAGACGATTTTTAAAATATTTATGGGAATATGGGGATTTAAAAAAAAAGTAAATAGCACCTTTTTGCTTGGCATTATGTCTTGAATCGTTAGTGTTCGGTTTCGACAGAAGTTAATTGAATTGCTATTTCTTTCAGATGCCGCCGCGTAAGAGAGTTATTCGCACTCAGGCCGCTAGTGCTTCTCGAGAGGGTGCAGATGAGCATGTGCCGCTACCAGTTCCACCGATTGATCAGGATGCCCTTAGGCAGATGGTGCAGGATGCTGCCAGACAGGCAGCACAGGAGGCAGTTCAGCAAGCTGTCCAGGAGGCTGCTAGAGTAGCTGCACAGGAAGTGGTTAGGCAGATGGCTGCAGCTCAGCAGGGTCAGCAAGTTCCGCCAGTTCAGGCTCAGGGGCATCAGCAGCCCCCTATTCAGCCGGTTCCACCAGTTCAGGTTCAGGGACAGCAGCAACCCCCTATCCAGCATGTTCCAGGGATTTTCCAGGTTCCACCACCAGCGCCACCCGTTCTTCCAGGGCAAGTTCCTGAGGTTGTGCCACCCATTCTTCCAGGGCAGGTTCCTGAGGTTGATGAGACGCTTATGCGGGTAATGAGACAGATGAAAACTGTGGATTTGGAGACTTTTGAGGGAACAGTAGACCCTGGAGTGGCCTATAAGTGGAAGCATAGGCTGGCTTCATGTCTGCAGACCATCAATTGTCCGTTGCGCCTTTGTCTTAATATTGCAGAGTTGTATCTGCGTGGAGATGCATTAGTATGGTGGGATGGAGTGCGATCGATGCGTGATGGCGACATGACTTATGAGGATGTCCTCATTGCATTCGACAAGAAGTACTTTCCCAGAGAAGCGTTGCACCAGAAGAGGAATGCTTTTGAGCATCTGAGGCAGGGTAATAGGAGTGTCAGGGAGTACGAGCGAGAGTTTTGCCAGCTCCGCTTGTTTGCTGGTAATCATTTTGATGCAGACGACTTGATCAGGAGGTTCTTAGATGGTATGCGAGTCGATCTCCGTGGCAGGTGCAGTATGGTTACTTACACCAGTTTGGAGGATCTGGTAGAGAAGGCTGCTGTGCAAGAGGCATGTATTGCTGAGGAGCAGAAATTTTCCAAAGAATCTCAACCTAAGTCGGGAAGGAGTTCAGAGCAACAAAAGAGAACATGGGAACAGTTAGGAGGACCTAGTTGAGACAAGTGCCATCGCCACCATTTTGGAGAGTGCGTCCAGTGTTTTACTTGTGGTAGGATGGGGCACGTGTCCAAGTATTGTCGGAGTAGACCAGCCGAAGTTCAGGGTACTGGGCAGATTGCAGCTCCAGCAGCGGGACCTGGTAGTTGCTTTAATTGTGGTCAGACGGGTCATTATTTCAGAGAGTGCCCAACGAGGGAACATACTACACTTCCCCCGCCGGCTAAGCGTCCGACCATCGCCCCATGAGGATTTGCTGCAGGAGGCAACGAGGGTTGAGCCGATTGATGGTATGTATCTTTCACCTTGGTAGTTTACGGTGTATGTCTGTGCATGTTGTTCTATGTGGTTATCTTGTGTTTTTAAGATCAAGTTTCTGTTCGTTTCCTCTGTTTCCATCTCGTTCTTCTCTCCTTTGAATTCGGGACGAATTCCGATTAAGGGGGGATAATTGTAACGACCCTAATTTTGTTTTGGTGGAGCCTTTGTGCTTTTATTAAAATTAAAGCCCAATTCTCTCTTTTTATTTTGTCCCACATTGGAAGTTTAGAAAATCTACCTCCTTTCCCTTCTCCTATATAAGAAACTCCACCCTTTCTTTTTATTCTCATCAAGTCAAAGTATTTCTTTGTGTGTGACGCGTTGTTGTTGAATTATTCGACGACCAGTCGCTAGTGAATTTTCTGGTGAGATTTCTGGACGAGCTTCCGGCGAGATTTCTGGGCGAGCTTCCGGTGGGATTTCTAGACGAGCTTCTGGCTGGTTTTTCTAGTATGTTTGTTGCCTCCTTATTTCTAGTTATAGGAATATTTAGGAAAATTTCTAATTTAGGAAATAAGTTATATTAGGAAAGTTTCTATTTTAGGAGAGGTTTCTATTTTAAGAAAGTTTCTATTTTAGAAAACTTATTTCCAGAGAAGCTGAGCTTAAGTCATTGATTCTCCTGTTGCAGTTGACCTCAGTTGACCGCATCTTCCGTTGTTCATTTCAGCCTGTGGCTAAGGTGAGGGCTATTCCGTTAAATCCCGAGCTAGTTTAGTACTACTATTATGGAAAGTCTAGTTTCGAAACATGATCCGTCTCTGTGAATCGAGTCTGTTTGAGAGTCTTGTTTGTTTATTATTATCATTGATTGTTAAACCGGAAATAGGATAATAGAGGATTCAACGGTTGAATGAATTGTGTGATGTTAAAACTGATATATATATATATATATATATATATGTATATAAATATATAAGTCCGTTTGTGTGGATTGCGGGTGCACAAAGACGTTTGTGTAAGCCGCCGACGAGCAGTGTGATTGCGGGTGCACAGAGACGTTTGTGTAAGCCGCCGACGACCAGTGTGATTGCGGGTGCACAAAGACGTTTGTGTAAGCCGCCGACGAGCAGTGAGATTGCGGGGGTATAAAGACGTTTGTATCAGTCGCCGACGCGCAGAGTGTGGGAGTGCAGAGATGGACTACTGTACGCCTGGAGATATACATATATCCTTATGAGGAAATGCGGGGTGCATAGAGTAGCATGTACTATCAGCGCATTGGATGTTTTATGTGGTGTATTAGACACTGTGTTTGTTTCATGCTAGAGCTAGGCCTACATAGTCGTAGTGCTATGTACTGAGTCAGTGGTTTGCGGTTTAGCATCCCATACCTCACGGAGTAACTCCCCTGTTACTCACCCCTCCTTTTTTCCCCCTTTCAGGTGAGACTGACGAGCAGGAGTGATTGCTATCGGATTGGTGCTTTGGGAGTTTTATTTCTTTTATTTTCAGACATGCGGTTTTATGATTTTATCGATATTTCGGGATTTATATCTTTTATTGCATTTATGGTTATCTATTGGATTTATGACTTTCGAGTTTACATTTGAGGAGTAATAAATAGAGATTTCAGAATTTTATTTGTTTATTTTATTTTGAAAAATCGGGGTGTTACAACAAATTTCAACCATATTTCGAAAACCTGTTACAAAGATCAAAAAAAGATCTCAAAAAGATCAACCGGCTGTGAATCAAAGACATTTGAACTAAATATTTCAAAAAAAAGCGTGTAAGGTAATCTTAAGGTAATCTTTTTTTTGGATGGTTATCCTAAATTTGAAATAAAACTTCCAAAACAGTTTAAAAAGCATGTAAGGAAATGTAAGGCATTTCTTGTTCCGGATGGCTATCTTAAATTGGAACTAAATCTTCTAAAACAAGCAAAGCAAAACGTACATAATCAAAATCAATAGGAAAATTTGTTGGCTATAGAGGTCATTAAATAGTGTTCATTGCCTGCAAAACAGAGAACCCATATCAAACATAGAACATTAATCTACAAACAAACAGAGTTACTTGGCTACAGTCAAACTCTACGAGTGAATTCACTGGGTACAAAAGTCACTAAACAGACTTCATTTTCTACTAGTAGAGAACATTGATCTACAAACAAACATATGTAATTAGCTACAAACAAACACATGTCATTGGCTACAAAGAGAGACTGTTCCTAATAGTTTTTATAATAACATAATCACTGTAAATTAAAACAAAAATCATAATTCATTTAAGTTCATTTATCGTTATACTAATCCGTAAACAAAAAATCAATATATATATATATATATATATATATATATATATATATATATATATTTACCGCTTTATAGCAAGATACACTATAATTATATAAAAAATTAAAACTTAAACAGAAATGAAAATATAATCAAACCTCGCAAAATTTTACAGAAAAAGTTAAAATTTAATCGAAAAAGTTAAAATAGCCTATTTTTGTAGTATAATATATGTTTTCTATATGTACTAACGGAATATACATCATATATATGGATGAGATTTAAGTTGTAAGATGATATTGAAAATATATGCCAACATGGACTATCTATTCTGGAGGAGGAACATCATTAAAGAACCAGAATTGGACATAAATACTTATTCTTAGATAATATGATATATATGGAAGGCTCGGAATGATAAATTCTTTAGGGAGATATATAGGGATCCTTTGGAGCTTGTCAGATATGCGGAAAATAAATGTCAAGCTTGGTTTAATGAAAATGAGACAGTACCATCATCTCCACATGAACATAAGATTGAGGAACCACAAGTCTTAAGCTTGTGTAATATTTTTTATGGTGGATGCTTCATGGACCTCTACATCTCAGTTCAGTGGGTGCAGATGGGTTTGGATGGATAACTTGGGAAAGATCCAACTTTTAGAGATGCAGAACTTAAGAAGGCGAGAGGCTGCTTTGCACACAGAATTGGAGGCACTAAGATGGGCTATGGAAAATATGCTCCAACATTATGCTAGAACTTTAGGACAAATTGTAAAGATCTGATTGCAATGATAAAGGACCCATAGATTGGCCAAGTTTTGTAACAGAATTGGAGGCAATTTCAGACTCTTCAGCTATGCTTTTCAAAGTTTAAAATCTCGTACATCACAAGAGCACAAAATGGAATAACTGATTCTTTAGCTAGAAATCCATGTTTAATTCATAAAAAGCTTTGTTACATTGATTGTTCTATTCCAGTCTGATTACCTAGAACACCTCAAATTTAAGTAATAGAATAACTGTTTACCGTAGAGAGAAAAAAAGATGATATTGAAAATAATAAAAGAAAGATAGAATTTTTAAACAGTGCGCTACATCCGTGGTAATTTTTTTTAGTTAGTGTGTCTTCCTTATGGTTGGTTCAAGGCTTTCGGAGTCTAAAAATTTGGTTTACTCCTTGATGGAGTTATTGACACTACTGTCGTTTCTGACGTTAGTTTTGATTTTAGTTAGTTTACCAGTTCTGATTTCTCTATATCATTTTTTTTGTTGAAATGTAATATGTATTAATCAACAAAGGAAAAAAATTTGGTTTATCTACATTGATTCAGATGATCAGTTGTATGAAATAACTAAAATCGGAGTAAGCTGGAAAGAACTTAATGCAAAAACAAAACAGTTTGAAATTGTTTTTTTTTAATAAATCAAAAGGGTTAAATCTGAATCTATTAAAGACACATACCTAACTCTCGGGTAAGAAGTGTAGTCCACGGATAGACCATCTCCCGAATATTTAAATGGACCGAAAAATAATAGTGCATATCTATATAGGGTGACCAAGAAATGTAACTTAGTTTCGCATGACAGATAGATCGAACCTGAAATATGGTGATATCCCAAATCCTTCCCCTTATCACTTGACCACAAACTCCGGTCAGTTTGAAATCTTTGAACTTGTTCTCTACATCGTTTGTCAAACATAAACATTCGGAAATAAATTTAACGTGTGTAAAAAATGATATTGAAAAATTTGTCATCTACAAAAATAGAAAAAAACGCATAATTGTGTGTCTGTGTGTGTTTTCTCTCATTTCGCAAACTGAAGCGCAGAGCTCCGGGCTCCGATTCAACCCCGTCGGCCTCATGTTTGCTCTTGAGTTTGATATGGTCATGGACCTAGTTCTAATCATGGGCTTGTAAAATTTGGGATGGATTTTCACGTATATTAGCCATTTGAAAGGCTCCAAAGAATTTATCAAAACACAAATGTGAATATAATGAAAAAGAAATTATAACTGAATTGACAATTCTTTTTTCTATTTTTTAGGACAACATAGAATTGACAATTCTTGTGTATGTTTTAGAAAGAACAAAAAAAAGGAAAGGCAAGAAAGTTATACAATGACAGGACTGTGAATGAGGCATCAATAAGATTACAAAGCGATTGAGGAAGTTTTGTCGCTGATTGGTCCCCTACTACTACTCCTTACTAACTCGTGACAGTCATTCCCATTTCCCTTTGGTTCCACTTCCTACTCTTCACACGTCACTTCTTCCCCCACCGTCTGACATTTGCTCTTTATTTTTGTCTTTTGACCTTTTCATTATTTACCTTTTGCTAACAATATTTTCGTTTTATCACTTTTTAACCGCAGTATTATGGACTACATCTATGTGTTTTTACCATAACCTTACAATAGTATGGAAACGAATATAAATGTGATGAATAAATTTTTTAAGTGCGGATAAATTACTACGAAAATGGGATGAAATAAATAAATTTAAGAGAATATATTGTTATGGTTTCGATTGGTAAATTCTGACCGCAACGATAAGCATGATCATTTCTATTTTTATTTTTTTAACTGCTTTCTAACTATTATGGTATATTGGTATCGTTTATATACTATACTATATGTTTTCCAGCAATACATTTTTTATCACCTTGTGTCATCTTTCGAATTTTTTGTTAATTAATGGTACATCTGACGTAATCATCACTTTAATATGGGCAACCATGTGGTTAGATATGATAAAATGTTGACGCTAGACATATATATTTAATCATTAATCAGTTTAGGATGAATATTTGCTGAAAAATAAAGTGTATATATATAGAAGATAAGAAAAAAATATCTATATATAAGATAAGCATGATAATTTATAAAAATGAATATTTTTAATGGAACAGTAGCAGTTACCATAAAATGATTAGTAAATCGAGCGTAAAATTAAAATCGAATCCAAGTATTAAACTTGAAGGTATCATTCAAAAAAAACTTGAAGGTAAATAATAAGTTTCAAAAAAAAACTTGAAGGTAATTTATTAAAAAGTCCATATATATATATATATATATATATATATATATATATATATATATATATAATGAGAGAATGTGTATGTATATGAGTATCTGTGTTTGTACGTATTTCTCTTGTCTGTTTCATTAATTACCGAAGGGATAGAAAGAAGGAGGCGTTGGTTCCCGCGAGAATTTCGCCTTATTATCCGTTGTCCTGTAAGTAAACTATTATCTTTTGTTATTATATGTCTTCTCTCCTTTCTGCATTATTCCTTTTTATTTTCTTATTATATTTTTAGTCTGAACTAGAGCTAGATCCGAATTGTATGCATGATATTTTTAGTAAACCTAAACCATAAACTGTAAATGTACTGGGATGAATCTTACCAACTATAAATTAAATTTTCTAACAATAAATTAATATAAATCCAAAATACTTGAACTGGATAGTTTGACTAAAACAATAACGTAAATCTGTTTGAAATATCAATCTGAAAATATATAAACATGTTATATAGGAGCACTGTTCAAGAGAACGATATGGGCTAAGCTGACGGTGACTCAGTGCCTAGCACAACAACTAAACGGACGCCTAAATTATTAGTTATGCGGTTAGGTATTTATATATTATAAAAATATACTACATATATGTGATGTTCTATATCAAATATATTTATTTACCAATGATGAAATTTATATTAAGTTATTTACATAAGATTCTATATAATAACATATTAATTATTTTATGAAAAACAAACTATATATTATTTATCATTGCAATATTGTAATTATTTTGGCGTTTTAGAAGATAATCATCACCAAGATCTTATAAGGCCTAGAGCCAAAGCGCTGCCTAAGGGCGGACGTTCGAATACTTATTTGGGTTCAAATCGAGTATTTCACATTTTCGAGATTTAATATGGTGGCATAGAAACTATTCGGGTATTTCTACACTTTGGTCAGGTTTGTGTATAGTTCGGGTTTGCTTATTTCAGATCGGGTTCGAATATTTAGATTTTGAAAAAAATCAAAATTTTTATTGCTCAAGTTTCTTGTATTTAAAATATATATTTCCTTTAGCTGATTTTCTTACTTTTAATAGATTAAACAATTAATAGGTTTGAGGATAAAAGTTTTTAAAATAGAAAGATACTAATTTGGTTGTTGTTTAAAAATTTGGATGCAACTTTTGTTAATGTACGAAATAAGAGCTTGACATGCATTTTAAGTGAGTGACAAATCATTTTTTTGGTAATTATATGTATATCATATGATCTTGAGCAATGTGCAGCATCAATATAAATATTTTAAATAAAATAAGAGAAATAAACTAGAAATATAAGATGAAGTGTACATGTGTTTGGTTATCTTTGGATATCCATTCGGCTTTGGATGATGTATGTTCGGATTTGGATATCTAATCTCTCGTAATTCAATACTAGTTCAATTATTTGCCTACTTCAGTTCAAATTTTTCAGATCGGATGTGGATATGGATTCAGATATCAGATCAAATGCCTAGGCTTAGCTGCTGCCTAGATGGCTGCCTATAACGCTTTCTTGAACACTGTACATGAGATTTACAAACATATGTACAATAATCTATAGAAAAAACTATCAAAAGATAAATATATACATTTAACATAACTACACATTTGGTTTTAAAGGAATTAACCGGATTGATTGATTAAAGCGATGACGTAAACCGTACAAATTTAACCAAAAGAATTATTATAGTGTTTTTTTTTGGTAAAAGAATTATTATAGTGTTGATAATATAACCGATATCAATGTGTTGAAAACAAGTCTATAACATGTTGGTTTAAATAATTGTTAACGGTAAAAATAGCTTAAACTAAATTATTGTCTTTCGTGAGAAAATAAGAAATATATTCACGTGTATAAATAATATAAAAATGGCTGGCCTCGTGGATGAGCTTGAAATCAATATCTGTTTTGGGTGATTGTTTTTATCGGGATAGATTAGAGAATAAAAATATAACAATTTTGTTTTATTTATTTTTATGTGTTAATGTTTAATGATTTGGTCTAGTTATAACAATTTTATCCAGTAAATTTTTAAAATGATTCTATTTTTAATAGAGTAGATTCAAAAAAAATCACATATTAAATAATGTCTCTATGTTAAATATTAGAAAACTGATTGACATTATTGAATCTATTCAAGAAAAACTTTTATACTTCTATTAAAAAAAGATAAACTTTTATACTATTATTATTCTCAAATATATGTACCCCATGCAAACATTAATTTATGCACCTCTTCCGCATTGACGTTTGAATTAACGTTGATGGGACGATGACGACCCCAATAACATCTTCTCCCCATGCAAAGGTTCCTCGAGCTACTCAATTAACAATGCAAATTCCACAGCTTCGTCCACTTCTGTTTTCTACATTTTTTTTTTTTGAGAACGTTGTTTTCTACAATTCTTGGTTAAAGTTTGATTTCACATTACAGTTACTAGCTTCTTCTACCGTGTAGATTATAGATGTGTTAGAAAGAAAAAGAAAGTTCTTTAAATTTATGTTAAAGCCTTGGTATTTTTGAAGACCTGAAACGAAGTTTTATTCCCTCAAATTGCAGCCTCATTATATTTTTTCTTTAATGATTGATATTGAATGTTCAATCTTGACTTTTCCTGTAACACTGATTTCTATATAATCGCTACATATGCATATTTTATTAATCAAATATTTGGATATGCAAAGATTATTTTTTGTTGAATTTTGTTTAATAAATTAATTGAATTCCTTCGTGATGAATATTTTAAAATCAAGCTAAATAAGAGGTGAATTTATTCAAAGCCTATAGAAAATTCTATATTTCTTGGAAATGCTCGATCGACGATCAGTTTTTACACAAAAAGAAAAGAAAAACATTTTCTTATCGTTATAACTTTTTGCAATTAGATGTTATATTTTTGAAAAGAAGAAAAAATAATAAAAGGAAGCAGAAGTAGATTTCTCTTTTTTTCTGTTCAAATAAAGAGATTTCTCTTGAAGGTGAAAACAAGGAGCGTCAACTTTACTGGTCACTTTCTTTGTTCAGTATAACATCTTTGCAGCAGTTGGCAATATCTGATCTGACGGCTAGCAGAGCAGCAGAGACCCAACAAATCAAACGTTGAGATCAGGACACCTAATGAAAGAGTGCATGTGTACGTTGGTTCAAAGTTGAAATGATAATGTAATGATGAATTAATAATATATACTTTTGACATTCTGTGGACTTCGTGTGCTCGTCTGTTCGTACGACAGTAAATAGTAGTATCGAGCAGTGTTTCAGTCTTTGCCTCAAACGCAGAAGAGAGAGAGAGAGATAGAGTGACAAAGCAACGCAAAAAATACTATCTATTTATTTTCTTTACATAACTATTGGGACCCCATAACTATTTATTTTCTTTCTTTGTTATTCTTTATTTAATGGATGAAACATAAATAGCTCATGAAAAAATTACTTACATTATCGTAATGGATGAAACATAGATAACACATGCAAAAAAATACTTAAATTTTATCCAACATTTGATTTTTTTTTCTGACAAAAAGGTACAGTTTTTTTTTGAAACAACAAAAAGGTACTCACATTAACATAAGTTTGGTTACTAATAATTTAACCAGGCTTTAGATGTAGATGGTTTTATTTTTAGGCAATAACCTATCCATTGAGTTGCAAATATAATTTCAAACATTGGTAGTACAGTTTTTTTATCTAGTATTTATATATATATATATAAAGTAATATAAGAGGAAAGTCAGTAAACTTGTAGTAGCCTAAGGAAAAAAAGATTTTATCTAAGAGAGGGACCAATTGATCTCTTTTTCCCATAATTCTCCTTATGGTTTTGTGGATTTAGTAACTTGTGCCATTTTTTGACATTGAGAGAACATTTTATTTGTTAAAAAATATGGTTTCAGAATCCAAACCGAAATAAAACAACCAAAAAACATAAAATTCTATGAAACGTGCAGTTTTGGCCAATGAATATTAGATAATCTTGAAATCTTCTTTGTAGTAAAGCTAACTACTTCAGTTCCCTTGAAAAGCCAGGCTAGCCTGCCGGTCTTTGAACCATCAAAACTAGATCATTATAATTTTTTCCTAAAAATCTGACATGGTGAGTGTTGAATTGTATTTTCCGTAGCCTAAATAAGTGCTTCTAATTGCATGTGCAAATGTGCATTTCTCATGATGTTATTTATTATTATTATTATTATTATTATTATTATTATTATTATATATATATATATATATAATTTTTTAAATATAACACCTACTAACTTTGAATTATTAAAACCAACAAAACTTTGCAATAGCAGTTACACCACTTTCATCGAATTTTAGTCTGTTAATCCCATGTATATTAATTTTGGTGCATTACCACATGTTTTCGTAGTCACGTGTCATCACTATGATGATTCTTAGAATCATTAGAAAAAAGGTTGGTTCATACATAAATATATATTATAATTTTTATTTAACTAACTATCAAATTCATTAGTAGTATACAAAAAAATATTCTCAATTATTTCCTTAAATAAAAATTACAGAATTATCTAATAAGGTTAACATATATATGATAATTAATGATTATGAATAACACATATTTGATAACAAATTTTATATCCTCTTATTTTTTGTTTAATTTTATATTATTAAAAGAAATTAAATAATCACATTAAGAATATAATAAAAGAAATTAGATTTTTTCTTATATGTTATATTTTGAATTTCTTAAAACAATGATAAATTACTAAAAAGTCTCACAATGAAAATTTTGTGCTCAATGGTTTAACTTTTTTTGTTCAAGGAAAATACAAATGATCATAAAGCTTATGAATATGAAGTCTTATTAATAGATATTCATATTATATATATATATATATATATATATATATTAATATCATTTAAATTAAATTATATACTATATAAAAATATGTATACTAGAACAGGAGATTAGGTTTTCTGCTCTCGATTTCGAGTCTACACTTTATACATAGCATACATATAATATAATGGTAAAGTATTATATTTTTTTATCGGTATACTCTTAAGTAACTAAACTTTAAAGAGAAGGCTAATGAAAAAATAATTTATTTTGTTGTTCTAGAATTAGATGGTTTTTAGACCGGACTGGTGGATATATACTAGATATACATTTATATTTCAAGTTTGCACTTATATTCTATAACAGTTTGATATATAAGAGTTGAACACTAACCTATGAATAAAGTTTGCCAGTGATTTTTTTTAAGAAAATTGACTCTTAGATATATATATGCAGTGGAACTAATTTTTTACAGATGTCCATCTTTTTTTATTGACAGTTATGTAATTTACCGAATTTAATCCCCTTTCGTCATTTTATAATCAATGTTGCATATCTGGTTTTGTGATTTGTGTCAACCGCAAAACTTAATTTTCTTTTGTGCATATGAAATCTTAAAAATAATTAAAATGAGATATAATACGTTAACTCTTCAATAACGATGATACATTTAAAAGACCAACATTTATATTTATCATTTTATAATCAATAAAAATTGTAGTGTTGCAAAATGTTTAAAAACATTTAATGAACAAATATTATTATAAAAAACTCATTCCGCGTGGATTATCAACCAGTAGTAAATTATATTTCATGCAGTGGTATAATTTTGTTTGCAAAATATAGTAGTATGTGGTACCATTTAATAGTTTAGATGAGTGGGTGGGTATGTGTCACAATTATTAGTGAATGATTACTACCTTTTACATGCCTTCCATATTCTGTATTTCTTTCAAAACTCGAATTTTATTTATTCTAGTAATAATATCTAATATATTAAAAACGTTTTGGATGTTTCGCTCTGCACGTGATATGACAGTGACACAAGGCCGTGTTTCAGTTGTCAAATGCGACTATGATATCCCTTTAATATTAAAATAGGAGCATTCCTACAAACTAACCTTATCAATATGTGTTATTAACCAAAATAAAATTTTCTATATGGCATCACACACTCTTTAACTAAAAACCCTTTTTCACTAGCATAATTATATGTATTGACATTGTTATAGACCAATTTTAGTAGACATTTTTATTCATTACTTGCATCAACGATTCTTACATTAAAACAATGTAAACTAAACGTGTTTAATTTTCACATGAGCTTCACGGATATAGTTATATAAATATATACAAAATAATTAAATTGTAAATTATAAGCCGCACTAACAAACCAAACTTCTTATATAGTTATATAGTTATATAAATATATATACAAAATAATGATATCATATAGTTCATATGGTCGTACTGTCTACAAAAAATAGTTATAAAAATAATTATATTTTTTTAATACCTAACTAGATATTGACCCGCCCTCGAGAGGGCGGGTATATGTTTTGTTTTAAAAATATTTGTCTAATATAATTTATATGTTTGTGTGTTTGTATAATTATATTTTTGTATGATATGAATTTAACAGAATAGATTATTTTTGTAAATATATTAAATAAATCAAGTTTCATATGTACTTGTGTCTTTTCTTGTATCATATATGTATTTTTTTGTAATCATATTTATGTTTTATCTCTGATCATATTATAGAGTAAGAATTCGGGTTCGATTCCGACTATTCAGATATTGGTCTTTAGATGAGAGATTAAAACTTATTTGGATATTTATAAATTTTAGTTCGGATTCAGTTTGGATAATTACGGGTTCAGTTTAAATACGGATACTCATTAAAATAATGTAAAAATATTGAAATACAAATATACCCGCCCTTTAAATTATGTAAAAATATTTTTGGTCTATCTTTTTTGAAAAATTTAAATTTTATAATTGTATTTTTTTAAATCATATTATATTTAATATTAATTTAATTTAATATATTTTTTGGTAGTTAAATTAATGTTAAACATAATATGATTACAAAAAAAACACAAATTTAAAAATTAACTGCCATAAAAAACTAAAACAAAAAATATACCCGCTAGAATCTAGTGCTTTTTAAAATAACCTGCAAAAATTTGTTATCACAAATTTTTGCATGTTTGATGTAAACTTAATAAAATTCTAAGGATATTGTTTATTAGTATAATTTATGACAGTTAATTTTCTTTCTAATAAAATGCTAAAATAAAAATAAATATATTTTATTCTTCTTTAGATGACATCGTATTGGGTATCTTCATCGTTTGAAATATTTTTTGCTGGGTACTTTTTGTTTAATAAAATGATATGGCATTAGTTGTATTAAAAAATGGCGTGGGCTATAGAAAACTACTTTTATTAATGGGTCATACTACGGTTTTAATAGAATAAATATGGTATATTTGGATTTTAATATTTTTACATAGTTGAAATGAATACCCGTATTTGAAAACCCGTAATGATCCAAACCGAATCCGAACTAAAATTTATAAATGTCCAAATAGGTTTTAATCTCTCATCTAAAGACCAGTATCTGAATAGTTGGAACCGAACCCGAACTCTTGCCCCTACATGTAGTCTGTAATATGAATAGAGTAATATAGGCTATACCTTCCTCTTTAAACATACTTAATTAATTATTAATAGCATGATTAATTGACAGACTTAATAAATAATAATCAATAATTTGCAAACAAATTCGGTGGCCTAGTGGAACACAGCACGCACATGTTTACATAGCCTGGGTTCGATCTACTCACATCGTCTTTTCATCTTTTCTATCTTTTTCTTTGTTTTTTTTCATTAATGGCATAATGATATGGGTTAGAATATTAAATATATTTTAAATGGCCCCGATCAAATAGAAAACAACTTGTAAAAGCGGAAGTTGCATATAATAGAGGTTCTCTACTATTAAGGAGTGGTGGTTATTTTCAAAAAAGAAAATGATGTGGTGGTTAGTTTTGAAAATTAAAAAGGCAGAGTAGTTATCACATTAAAAAGGTATGTATCGTTAAAAATAGTTGTTGGATCCAACTTTTATCAATGGGTCAAACAGGTGTTTTAATAGAATAGATGATTGAAAATTATATTAAGTAGATTTTTCGTACCATCTACTAAAAAATAGTTATACAAATAATTATATTCTTTTTAAATGTTCGTATCTTCGCAATTGTAAGAATCGTTCTATTTATATATTAAGATAATATTAAGATCATCATACTATTTATATACTGTATCGAAATAGTTTTTCTGGTATATTGCTTCACACACACACATCTTTTATATAGAATAAGAACATATTCAAAGTGTTAGAGAATATAGATGTGTACCGGTTAAGCTGTAAATAAACTCTTATAAAAATTTGATGAGATTATACTATATCTGTTTTCTTTGCAACAAATAGAAAATCATTAATAAAGTGTCTTAAATAGAGACACGGATCACGCAAATTTGTTGTTAAAATAGTTGTGCTCGATTCAATTTTGACAATACAATAACTATAAGTAATTTAAATTATTGATCTATTCCATTGCTGAATTTGCGTGAGCTGTGGCTCTATATAAGGTAAGTTGAAGGACGCAATCTTTTTATTTACAGAAAATTGTGCGATCAATAGGGTATATGGTGTGTTAAGGAAATTTGGAGCACAAATTTTGGTAAATTGTTTCGTGATTATTTTATATAATTAATCAGATATGATTTGATGATTTGAACTCTAATCCCTCCTTATCGTGTATAGGTGGTATTTGAGCACATAATTACAATCTTCTTTCCAAACCTTCATTACATATTTCTTAATAGAATTGAAAAAAAGAATTCTAAAGACACTTTTCATAGGAGTTGTGGTTTTTTTAGTTTTTTATTTATTTATTTTCCTTACAATTTGTTTTTTTTCATATTTTATTAATTTATTGGCTATGGTTCGTTTTATCTTATATTCATAATTTATACTATGAAAGCAAATTCTTTTGCCAATGTTTCATTTTTACGTGAGAAGAATAACTAATTTTATATAAGTATTTACTTACTCATATAGATTCACTTCCAATATCAATAGATTAAAAGTTATAATTTTTTTTGTCCATTCATTCCGCGCATGGCGCGGATTATTACCTAGTTATTATTATTCAATGAAGACAACAATATATATTTAGATGTGTCCTAAATGTTATGGACGATTATGATATTATTATTATTTTTAAAAATAAAGTTACTTAATATTAATAAGTGGGTAGCCAGAAGAAACAATAGCATAAGTTACATTATACATGGATCTAATAAACATAAACATCAACATATAATTGCTAAGAAAAAAGGTCTAACATGGATGAGAAGACGGGAGATAGCGAAGCATCTACTCCGATGAACACCGACATGTTAACATCTGAACAATTGTGATTTTGCTGAAACCGAGTGTCTAAATTGGTAACTCAATAGCGGACCTGGGAGTAAGCGAGGGAAGCACTGGCTGAAAGTGTATTAGGTTTGATAACCTTTCCATTGATGACAATAATATTTTTATACAGGAGGATGAGATCTTAGGAGATCTATCGTATGAGGATATACACAGAATATACGTAACAACCGTATGGAATAACATCCTAACTAACACTCTCCCTCAGTCTGAGCGGTGGTGGACAGACGCTTAGGCTGGAGCGAAACGATGTGAACAATGGAGTAGGTAGGCCTTTAGTAAAATGTCAGCGTACTGAAGATGAGTAGGAACGTGCATGACGCGGACTAGACCAAGTGAGACTCGTTCGCGAACGAAATGGAGATTGATTTCGATGTGCTTCGTTCGTTGATGTTGAAGGGGATTAGAAGAGAGATAGACAGCCGAGATGTTGTCGCAGTAGACCACGGTAGCCTTCGGGAGGTGAATGCCGAGGTCATGGAGCAGGTTACGTATCCATGTAGTCTCTGCAACAGCATTTGCAACTCCGCGATACTCAGCCTCTGCGCTGTATCGAGATACCGTATTTTGCCGTTTAGATGACCAAGATATGAGGCTGTCCCCGAGGAACACACAATACCCAGAAGTAGAGCGTCGTGGGGAGGGGCAGCCGGCCCAATCTGCATCTGAATAAGCGACTAGATTAGTGATAGAGGACTTGTTAAGTTGTAGTCCATGATCAATGGTGCCTTTAATGTAGCGAAGTATCTGTTTTAAGGCTGTGAAGTGTGGTTCGCGCGGGTCGTGCATAAACAAACAGACTTGCTGGACTGCATATGAAATGTCTGGCCGCGTGAACGTTAGATATTGAAGGGTGCTCGCGAGACTTCAATAGAGAGTTGGATCAGCCACTCGAGGGCCCTCATCGACTGCAAGTTTGGACTTGGTATCTACCGGTGTAGTGGAGGACTTGTAGTTTGTCATTGAGGCGCGATGGAGAATATCTGCGACGTAGTTGTGTTGGCTGAGGAAGAGGCCAGTGTCGTTGTATGTGACTCCAATGCCGAGGAAGTGATGCAGGCGTCCAAGGTCTGAGATGTCAAGGCTGGCCGAGAGTGCGTCAACGATCTTCTGAACTAGCGCCGGTGTGGAAGCCGTCAGAATAATGTCATCGACATAAAGAAGTATGTATGCCATTGTAGAGCCACTGATAAGTACGAATAGAGAAGGATCAGAGCGACTTTGTTTGAATCCGATCTTCTTGACTACGTTGGCGAACCGTGTGTACCAAGTCCTCGGTGCTTGTTTGAGGCCATAGATGGAACGTTTGAGTAGACATACATGGTCTGGTTTGGATTTGTCGACGAAGCCAGGGGGCTGATGCATATATACTGTCTCCTCAAGGTCACCGTGGAGAAACACATTTTTGACATCAAGCTGGCGAAGTTGCCAACCGCGAGCCAGAGCAACGTGCAGGACTGATCGGATGGAGGCCGGTTTGATGACAGGGCTGAATGTCTCGTCGCAGTCGATGCATGGCCGTTGAGATTTGTCGTTTGCCACCAAGCGGGATTTGTGCCTCTTAAGAGTGCCATATGCATTAAACTTATGACGATACAACCACATAGAACGAATTATGTTAGTGTTCGAGGGTCGTGGGACTAGTACCGACGTTCCACGTTTAACATGAGCATTGTATTCCTCACCCATAGATTCATTCCAGTGAGGGTCTTTTGCTGCCTGCACATGAGACAGAGGAAGAGAAGAAATAATATATGTGTGAAGGCACAGAGGAACCCGAGTTTTGGTAATGCCGTTTTTGCTTCGAGTTACCATAGGATGATCATTTTGAGTCAAAGCTGGAGTTGGCGGTGAAGGGTTACCCGCCAACGGCTGTGTTTGAGATATGAAACGCTGAATGGGAGGTGGTGAAAGAGATGGTGGTAGTGGAGGAGGAGAAGAGGCGCTCGGTGAAGTAGGGAAGACCGAGAACGGGAAGACCTCCTCCACAAAGATAACATGGCGTGAGATGATCACTTTCCTTGTGGCAAGATCGAGACACCTATACCCGCGATGATTAGCTGGGTACCCTAAGAATACACACGCCATGGACCTGGGAGCAAGTTTATGAGAGGAAGTAGAGATGGTGTTTGGGTAACAAAGACAACCAAAGACTCGTTAGTGAGCGTAAGAGACAGGTTTATTAAAAAGACGAGTAAAAGGAACCAAGTTGTTAATCGAAGAAGAGGGTAAGAGATTTAGGGTGTGAGCTGCAGTGTGCAGAGCCTCAACCCAAAAGTGATACGGCATGTTTTCCTGAATGAGGAGCGTGCGGATGAGGTTGTTAATAGTTCGAAGCATTCGCTCTGCTCTCCCATTTTGTTGAGATGTATGAGGGCAAGAGAAACGCAGTTTTATGCCATCGGCAGCTAAGTGATCGAAGAAGGCCCGACTTGTGTACTCGCCGCCATTGTCACACTGGAAAGCCTTGATTGATTTATGAAATTGGTTCCTGACATAAGCTGAAAAATGAAGAAACTTTCCAAAACACTCACTACTCACTTTTACGATGAAGAGGATAAACCCAAATGTAATGAGAGAAATGATCCATGAATAGAAGATAATATTTGAAACCCGAGATACTTGAGACAGGGGAAGTCCAAATATCAGAATGTATTATTTCAAAAGGTTCAGTGACAACCGTAGACGAAGTATAAAATGGAAGACGAGCGTGTTTACCCATTTTGCATGCATGACACAAAGTTGTCAAGTCAGCATTTTTATTAGAAAAACCAAGAGAATGAAGAGAGCAATTTATTGAGCTTCCCGGACGACCCAAATGCCGATGCCATAGAGAGCTATCTGCGAGAAAAACAGAAGGGAGACTTGAGCTAGAAGACGATGTTACTGAATAGAACGGCCCTGGACTGTCACATCGGAGCAGATTGATCCTGGCTCGAAGATCCTTGACAGTAAAACCAAACGGGTCAAACTCTATAGAACAAAAATTTTCTGATACAAATTGACGAACAAAGATAAGATTTTTAATAATGGAAGGACAAACAAGCACATTTTTGAGAAAAAGCTTTTTAGGTGAAGATGACAGAACGGCATTACCCATTTGAGTAACAGGAGCACGAGACCCATCACCTACTAGAACAGAGGGAGTTATGCTCATGTTAAAAATGGAATTTAGGGTACCTGGCTGAGCCGTGATGTGATTTGTGGCGCCACTGTCCACGTACCAAGCAGAGTCCGTAGGTTCCTGAAGACTCATAGAGTTGAACGCCTGAACAAGAGCCTGCGGTATGACGGTCTGGTTGCTTGGTAATGTGGAAATGCCGTGAGCCACATGAGCCTGCGGGTGTTGGTGTGGAGTGTATGGGCCAAGAATCCCACTCTGCTTGTTGTTGTTGTTTGACGAGTTCGCCGTGGCAAGGTAGGATGGAGCAAACTGAACCACCGAGCCACCTGGATGACTCCACTGCGGCATCGGCATTGGCCACTGTGGCATAGGCTGATTGTAGTTCCATGAAGGATAGCCATAGAATGGTTGCATATAGTTGCTTGAGTTGTTGTTGCGACCACGTCCACCATTGTTGCCACGGTTGCCACAACCACCTCTGTTATTGTTGCGGTTTATGTTGTTGTTGTTGTTGCCTCTGTTGTTGTTGTTGTACTGACGGTTAGATGAATCGGAGACATTGTTGTTGTCAGTGTTACCTGCAAACAGAGCTGTTGGTGATGAGGTGTTGTCGGTGTGAGTGACTGCAGGGCGGTTGTGCTTGTTTAGCCGTTCTTCTTCAGAAAGAAGCATCGATCGTGTTGTGTGAAAGGTGGGGAAAGGAGAGCGGTGTCTAATGACATTGTGATTGCCATCGAATTTGTCATTAAGACCGTTGAGGCAGTGCATCACTAGCTGGCGATCAGTGACTGGTGACTCAACATTAGCAAGAAGATCTGAAAGAGACTTCAGCTTGCGGCAGAATTCTTGGACGGAGAGATCTCCGATTGTGATGGTGCGGAGCTCGTTCTCCAGTTGGATCGCTCGGTTCTCCTTGTTATCGCAGAACATGTTCTCCAACGCTATCCAGAGATCGCAAGCAGTGCTCTTAGGAGTTAAAATTGTTTCGACCAAAGAGTTGGTTATGGTTCCGTAGATCCACATTTTGACGAAACCGTCATGTTCTTTCCAGGTCTTCTCCGTTTCTGGAGTTGCGACCGATGTGCCGTCGAGATGATCAAGGACACCGAACGTGAGACAATGTGTCTCGAAGATTTCTCTCCATACGTCATAGTTCATCTTGTCATGGTCGAGCATGATGGGGATGTAGGCTCGGATTTGGCTAATGCCAAAGGGTTTTTCGGATGAACCTGAGTTTAGCTGGATAGCCATTGCGATATCAAAGAGAAAGAAGAGAAACGTAGAGGAGAGAAGAGAAAGATTAGAAGGGGATAAGGAAAAATATCGCAAGAAGAGATTGCAGGAAGCTAGAATCTCTGAGCTTCTGATACCATGAAAGTGTATTAGGTTTGATAACCTTTCCATTGATCATGATAGTATATTTATACAAGAGGATGAGATCTAAGGAGATCTATCGTATGAGGATATGCGCAGAATATACGTAACAACCATATGGAATAATATCCTAACTAACCCTGGCTTCCGGCCCTTCCAAACTAAAAAAATATCGGCTATTATTTTCTTAAAATCTTCATTAGTCTAGGTGGCAAAACATGTGTAGCATGTGTATGTCTGATCTTGGGTTCAAAACTTTCTAACTACCATTTTTCCTCAAAATTATTCCAGTAAGTAGGTCTGTCGACTCTCGCCGTCAGATACGCCATCGTCGGAGGAGTCCAAACCGGATGTTCAAGTCGGTTTGTAAACTATCCAAAATACATTATCTTTTCATTTAATATATGGAGGACTTAGAAAATGTTATGATATTAGCTCTGCATATAGTTCACAGACAAAATTAAATTAGAAAAGCTTTTCAATCTATTGTTTGGTTCATATATGAACAATTCTTACCTAATTTATTGGCACATTTAAGTGCATCAAATGAGAGAAGAAAGAATCTCTCTCTCTCTCTCTCTCTCTCTCTCTCTCTCTCTCTCTCTCTCTCTCTCTCTCTCTCTCTCTCTCTCTCTCTCTCTCTCTAAAGGGCGACTTCGGTAATTTTCATTTGCCTCTCTGGTGGTCGGTTCTGACCATCTCCACTTTGAGAGGCCCCCTTCTGTCTCTTTTTTCTCCACCTTGCGCCGTGATCTTTCGAAGGCTTAAATCCTCGGTGACGGATCGGAGGGTGTAGCTCTCAAGGCGGTAGTGGTTTTGCGCGGTGGTCTGGTGTTTTTGGTTGTGGCTCTAGCTTCGCGTGTATGATCTGAGGGTTCGGATCTAGTGCGTGGACCCCAAGCTCTCCTCGGTTCTCTTCTCTAGATCCACGGCGGAGGAGTGTTCTCCAGCGAAGAGGCGAGGTGGTTCGGATCTCCGTGGAGTGGTGGCTTGACGTAGAGGTGGTTGGTTTCTCCAGATCTGGGCCTTTGGTGGTCTAAATATCGCCTTGCATGTTCGCTTGAGGACGGCGGACTGAGTCGAGACGGGAGACTCTGGAGGCGAATAGACTGTAGTGGGCGTGGGCATATTATCCGAAACTCGAACCCGAATCGACCCAAAAAATCTGAACCGAACTATAAAAAATACCAAACGGGTTTAGGGTTTAGTTAGTTTGGATACCCGTACCTATCGGTTATATCTGATACGCGAACCAATTACCCGAAGTACCTGAATATATATATATAGCTAACCCTAAACCTACATCTTCCATTCCCATTCATCTTTATGTCTTCTCCTTCTTAAACGTGAAGAAGCATTTGCATGTGAGTTCTCTTCATCTCCATCTTCTTTGTATATGTTCAATACATACTCAAACTCATTTTCTGACCGATTACAAGTATGAATCACTATACTTTGCGATTTTGATTTATTTTTAATTACTAGGATTTGTGATTTTATTTTTTCTTTGCTCTTTACACATGCATGAGCTCAACCATTCATGATGATCCAACGTTTAATTTCTGTTTGATTTCGATGTCTCATTCATTTTGATATATGAACAGATAGATTCTTTACCATTTTTTATTCAAGATAATACAAATAGAAATTACACAAAGAAAAAGAATACATGCTCGTGTTCATCAAGGTAATAACAAATCAGAAATATCATAAATCGTAGATTAAGTTGTTCAATCTTTTAACTTCAACAGTGTTGTTTCTAGTCTCACATTGTCAAATCAATGATACATGAATTTCTTTTAATTATTATTTGTTACAGAGTTTGGTTATTTTGGTTATACCCGAACTAACCCGAACCTTAAAAACCCGAAACCGATCCGAAGTATGAAATAACTCGAATGGGTTTTGTACATCTCTACCTAAAAATCTAAAAATTTGAATCACCTGTCCCAAACCCAAACGGGTATTCGAACTGATTAATTTGATTAGTTGAATAATCTTATTTTTAGAACTTAACTATTTTGGTTTATATCTTAATATAATTTGATCTCAGTTTATTTAATATAGTTTAAAGAATGAATACAATATTTTATTTTTGATTTATCATATAGCTATTAGTTATGAGCATCGTAAAACTAATATATTGTATTTTAATATTAAAATATATATGCATTTGATCCACTTTCTATTATTTTAAAAAAAATTCGTTTGAATCGCACCCGATTCTGATTCCATATAACATAACTAATTAACTGGTTTTGGTCATAAAGTTATGGGAAAATTTAAATATTGAATAAAATTTTAATGTTTTTAGCAAAAAAAAAAGATAATAATATTTGGCGACTTAATTTCAAAACACGCAATCTCGAATAGAAAATGCCTTTTATTTTCATACCTATATGCAGGACCGGCTCTTACCCATGGCAACATGGACATTTGCCATGGGTCCATAGGTCTATAATTTTTTTGTGTTATTTTAAAGGTCTATTTCAATCTGTTACATTAGTTAAAAGGTCCATAATTAAGTAAATTTCATTTATTTATTAAAAAATAAATAATAAAAAATCTGTACTCTCACCATTAATTTTGATATACTTTTTTCTATTTATTTAAGGTCTTATGTCATCTCCAATCCTATTCTATTTTCTACTCCAAACATCCTATTAGAGTAAAATATAATCCAACTCTATTCCATTTTCAACTTCAAAAGGAGTAATCTTATCCATTATTCCATTTTGGAATTGAACCTTTTTATTTATAGAATGATCTTTTAAATCTTGAATGTTTTTATTTCATACTTAAATATTTTAAAGTAGTACAATATCATGAAAATATGATTTCCATAAGAGAATAATTAATAATTTTACCTAAAGATTCATAAACTAATAAATATTAAAAGTAAACCTAAAAATAAAAAATAAATAAATCAGAAAATAATTAATTTAATAATCCAGTAAATCATTTTTGGAACCGCTAAGATCAGTGAAGTATGGTCCAAACGATGAAAATGACCGATTTTAAAATTTTCTTCTTCGTTTTAAGTAAATCAAATATAAAGAGGCTCATTATTCATTATGAAATGCACCAATTGACTATTTGTGAAAAATATTCAAATGTTCATTATTGAACCAAAATATGATATCTTATATATATATTATTGCAGTTCTGTAAATATAGATAGTTGGAGTTAATTAATAATTTTTATAAGCAGAAGGTATTACTATCAATTATTAATTAAATAAAAGTGGGATCATTCTGGAATATTCTTTTGGTGTAGAAAATGGAGTAATACATTGGAATAAAATCTAACTTCATTTTCGTGTTGCACCATTATAGAGTCAAAATAAAGTACTGCATTGGAGATGTTTTTAGAGCTCAAATTATAAAAAATGCAATGGATAAAAAAAATATAGAGAATATTTATAAAAGGGTCTATATTCCGTGTTTTGCTCAGTGCTATTATATTGGTTAACAAGGTACTGCCTATATGCCTTATGTTTTACTTAATGTTGTAGCTACGGGCTATTTCGATATATTAATATAAGCATCATTCAGTGAAAAAATAAAAAAACCTAGCAACAAAGAATCTAGGTATTGAAATTACCATGATTTAACTTAAGCACGAGAGAAATCTTTGAACCTAGAAAATTTTGGGTATGATAGACTAAGCCAATTGGAACTTTAGTTGGGTCCAACCCATGAGTCATATATAATTTTGCAGTGGCATAATTGGCTCTCACAACAGCAGTAAATGAAGCTATGTTGCTAAAAGGGTATTTGTGAAGAGGTCACTGATAATCTGACAATCGTTGGAGGTCTACTTTGATTCACAAAATGCAATTCATATACATATCTAAGAACACCATGTATTAGAGTGGACGATGTGGATCATCAATGCAATGTTATGTTTTATCTGGATATAATTTGTAGAGGAGAAATTTTCTTAGATGTAGTGCATAAATCAGAAACCTGAACTACATGTTAACTAAACTCTTACATGGAGTCAGAGTCGAGGGTTGTTTGAGCTTACTCAAGCAGAGGCGTGCATTAAGCATACAAAATAAGGCAATTGCCTTAGGCCCCCTCTAAAATTATTAAATTTAGGGCCCCTCTTTTCCCTATTACTTGGTTTAATTAATTAGATAAATTACATTTACTTTTATAATTTAGTTTATCTGTTATATATCACATGGTAGTTTGTACAAAAACATTTCTTTAAGACAATCTGTTTATTTTTATTTGTCTTATTTATTACTATAAACTAGTTTATATGCTAAGTTTATATATTTACCCTTTTTAGTTATTTTTGTTTATACATGTTTAATAAAATATATTTACAACTAACTTTTTCTATTTAAATTTGTGAATTAAAGATATAAATTTATAAATTGATACGTAGTTTTACTTATCATGTTTGTAGATAAATATAAATATATATCTTTACTATTTTATATTTATCTTATCTTATTTATAATTTTTAAAAAATATATATTATTTTATAATTATAAAAGTATAATTTTTACAAATATATATTAATAAAAACTTTTATAGCTTTATTTTATATAATAAAGAATTAAAAAAATTTAACTAGATAAAACTATATTATTTACCTTAAGCCTCCAAAGTCCTTTGCACGGCACTGTAATCAAGTTTCGTCCAACCTGAAAAAGAGTAAAAAAAAAAAGTGGAAAACTGCGAGTTATTGATTTAGATCTGGTATGGTTTGGTATATATATGCCGTCAGTTATTTTAGCTAATCCTAGGAATATAGGAGTTTAAGCCCAAATGTAATATCCATGTAAAGTTAAAGAGTTTTTTTTTTGTTTTTTTTTAACGCTGGATAATTATGCCATTACAAACTATGAGAAATATTATAGACGATTTTACAGCCGACAATTCTACTTGCCTTATGAAAATTCACGTTTGACTGCATCACCTGAACCGCCCTACTGGATCCACGCTTAAAGGTACTTCTTGCGCCATGCTGCAGATCTCTTGTAAGCTTCTTCTCCATTAATTTGCGTAATTCCATCTTCTCCAAGAATTAAAACCCAGACCTCCTAGTGTAAAACCATTAATGAACCCTTAGTCAAACCACTGGACCAAGGGAGCTTCTGCAAAGTTAGAGTTTGTAACTACTATTTATGGACATAATTAATGGTTATACAGTAAATATGCAACTCTCACACTAACAATGGTGAACCTTTTTTTTGTCCGTAACCTTATACAAATTACAATTTTAGTGTTTACAATCGTAAACATTTAGTCAGATTATGATTTATGAACGTTATATTTTAAAATAAATTGATCGGTATTCGTGCGGATATTAGTTTTTACATTTTTATACACTGAAATTTATTTTTCATAATTCGTGTTATATATTTTAGATGCCCACATGCTGATGCTCACGATTTTGATAGTCATACTAGTGATTTGGAAGAAATCTCTCGAAAAGTATTTATTGCCTATTTTGGCCAACTCTCTATCATATTTCTTTGCTTAATATAACTAACTGTATTCAAAAGAATCGAACCAAATCATGTAATGTAGCTATTTTTGGTACAAATATCCGACCCGTTTCAGATACATTTTTTGTTTAGATATTTTTAGGTTCCTATACATCAGAACCGAACTCATCCAAACCCAGACGGACACAACTCAAAACCCGCACATAAACTTATAATATTCAAGCGGAGTCTAATTTCAAAAAAAAAAAAAACAATACCCGAAAAGAATACCTAATGGATAACCAATGTTCATGCCTAACTGATTTTATAAACTAATAAAAAAAACTATTTCTATGTGTTTAGCTAAATTAAGTGAAATAAAAAGAGTTTTTTATTTAGTAAAATAATTATATGGAGTGAAAAATTAAGTGACAATAAATGTAATATATTTTTATTATTTTGATTTAAGTTATTATTTTATTCACAAAAACGTATTTTGAATTACGTTTTTGGCTACGTAAATTTCCACCGAATGAAACTAAAATAAATAAATAAATTTTTAGTAAAACAAACGTTTAACCATATGCAAAACTCAATATTTTACATTTTTAATTTTTTAATTGGTAAAAATTGGAATCTACAGATTACTATAAATCTAGAACCTATAGAAATCGAAATCTACACATTACTATAAATATAAAAACCTGTAGAAAACAAATTCTACAATTTTACTGTAAATTTAAAACTTGTATAAATCGAAATCTACACATTAAGAACTTATAGAAACCGAGTTCTAAAGATTTAGGGTTTGACTGGTGACCATTCAGAAAACAAGGTGAGCGAATAGAAAATAAATGTATAGGAATAAAATAATAGGAATGAAAAGGAATAGTTATTCTTTCTCAAATTTAACAAGAAATAATTTTGTTCTTTAATTCTCTACAAAAAAAATGAGAAGGAATGAGAGAGAATTATTATTCCTTGTGAATGGTAAATTTTTTTAGAAACATTAAAGAATGCATTATTACTCATCGTTCCTTGGTCACCATTAGGGAATTATTATATTCTAGGATAAAAACAATCAGTTCCGAAAAATATGAGAAGAAAATATTTGGAAATATTCAGTTTCTATATATGAAAAATCAATTTTTCAGATTAGAAAAATAAAAAATCCTGGGACATAAAGTATAGGTTTAAGTTTTTTTATTTGAGAATTTTTAATGTTTTCTTTTATTTTAATTACTTTAATTATTTATTATATTTTAATATTTAACAATTTTTTTGATAATTGTAATTTCGAATTGATAATTGAAATTAAGGGCATCATTGCCCTTTTGAAAATAATTAGTCTAATGGGATATAAAATATATGAAATTAGTCTAATGAGACATAGTTACTATTTTTTGCCTAAAAAAATAATTTTCCCAAAAAAACTATTCTGTTTCTTTTCTTTCTTTTTTTGTCTTTTACTTTTTTTCCCAATGATAACTTTAGTGTACATCCCTGATATATCTACATAAGCATTTCAAGAAAAAGTCCCAAAATCAATACTTTGACACACGATATATTGTTTTTCTTTTTATGAGAGTAAAGAGATATTCTTTGCTTTATTGTATAAGTTATTTATCTTTTCGAAAAGCTTATGGTGACAGACAGTTCATATATATATGCTTTTATACCCACTTTGAAATCTCAAGGGCAATCATAAAGGTAATCATTAATCATATATTAACCATAATCACATCCAATTTTTCTAAATAGAATAAAATTTACATTGATTAGTAAAAAATATACAGGTTTTCTATTTTTATCAGCTTTATCCAGTCTATTTTTTCTGTTTGCTTTCTTTTCCTTCATGTCCTCTTTTGTCTTTCTTTAGAACCTTTTCCCTTTTTTTTCCTTTTTTCCTTTTTTCCTTTTTTTTCTCTTTTCTGTCTTTCTTTTTTTTTGTTATAACAATTTTATTACAATATATTTAAACTTCCATTCTGTTAACATCGAATTGTTAAATAAAAATAATACTATAAAAGTTGAAAAAGAAACTTAACATTTGTTTTGTGCATCTGGTGCTCGATTCTTTCACTAGCTCGTCTCAATACAAAAAGAACAAAGCAGTGTTTTTCGACCTTCGGAGCGACATTGAAATTTAAGCTTAAAACATAAACATTCAATTAGTCACTCGCAAAAATAGAAGCTAATTACTACCAGTTAACTACTAGCTAGCTATCACTTAGTGATATCGACCCAAAGTAAATTCAAGATTAGGCTTGAAGGGGCTTGTTCCGGAGATACTTGACAAGCTCCTCTCCTCTGATGAAATCCTCTCATAGCTTGAACACTTTCCATCTATTTCCTTCTGTTTGTTTAAACCCCCACAAAAACTATTAGCAAAATTTTCTATAAAATGTAAATAATTGTGTACATGTACACATGTAACTATGTATGATAAGTATGTGAATGTTGATGAACACGTACAGAAGCTTAATTAACTATTAACAAAGCGAGAAAGGTAAGTAAGTATATGTGAAGCTCAAGCAACGTATACCACCGTAGTAATAATTTATCCCAACGGTATTATTTATATTTAAATATCAAAAGTGCGGAACCGTAAGCAAATTAAGTGAAGGGGATTTCAATATGTACATAATGTATAAGGCTATTGTAGTATACATAATTACGACATTTGTGCAAAAAACTACGCTAAAGCCTACTTGTTGTCCGTGTTAGTGTTTGACACTGACACAAATATAAGTATATATATATATATATCTATTCCAATTGTTCAATATGCTTGGTTTTTCTTTTTTTTTCTCATGCTGGAGATAACCGCACATCAAGGCTTAAGCTTTCACAAGTCACAATATGTGCGTGTCAAAGTTCAAAACAAAAAGAAAACTCATCATGGTCAATGTCAATGGGGTTCGGTTTTCTTTATTTTTCCTATAAATGTCTAGATAATGAAACTATCCTTTTCTTTTGTAAATTCCTAAAGCAAGCTTTAGTGAAAGCCCTTTTTGTGGCACCCCTTTTGAGGGTTTCGGGTGCCTTGGCAATGAAAAGAAATTGACAATGCATAAATAAAACTGATATTAGTACAATATATACACACACCCACATATTCTGATATTCGTGTATACATAGTTATATTTGCAGAAAGAAAAGTATCGTACCTCAGAAGGTAGCATAATTTCTGCAACATTATCGATCAGCTTCCCATGCAAACGTGCCTCTCTGCAAAAGCCAACAAAAGCTTAGTAATATAAGAGATCGGTATTTTATTCGCTTTAAGGATATAAATAAAATAATCAAATAAATAAACAAAAAGAGGAAGAAAAGTGAAAAGGAAGATAAGAATTAAGAAATACAGGACGAAAGAAAACAAAGCGTTTTTCTTTTGGTAATAACAAAGTTGTTTTTAGCGCGCTGTCGACTGGCATGGCTGTATGTTTAACGTAAGCAAAATATAGAACTATGTTATTATGAGATATTTTTACTTTATCTTGGTATAATGTTGAGAAACAAATTTTCGCGTACAACCCATGTGTTTGCCCATTTACATGTGATATTTTATGGAAACTTTAGTTTACCTAGTTAAAAATGGTACATCTAAAGTATTTTTGGCAGTGACCAGTAACTGTTGAACAAAATAAATGGGGTAGAGTATGTAATATATTAGAATTATTCTATATGCATACAAATTTTAGTTTTTGGCTGTTTTTTTTCCTACCCATTGTCCATACTAATAATATAATAGTATCATTATTCTCTTTGTTTTGCTAACTATCTTTAATCTCGTGCTAATACTTCTTTGTTTTGCTAACTATCTTTAATTGTCTCTAAAATTAACAATTGAGAGGGAGAGGGAGAGGACAACACATGATGATTAACGTCCAATCATGTGTTTTGTATCAACTCGATCCATTTGTGGCTAGCTAAGGAAGAGGCAAACCAGAAATACAAAGCAGAACCATAACCCGAACTTCAACACTATACTATATTTTCTTATGCTCTTTACTATTTCGTGTTTATAGGATATATATTATGTAAGGGCATGCGCATGCTTAAGCGAGAATCTACATACTGTATGTGAACAATGGAATCAATATACATCGAGGTATGAATGTGTATATAGAATCTATAGATAATTAAACGGTATATGTACGTACGTACCCGGAAGAATTGGTCCAGAGACCGTTTGATTTCTCTAGAGGATTCATCAGTTCATCGCTATCTCTAGATTTTCTATTGATATCGAACATCCAATCGTCTGAGTTATTATCTCCTGAAGATCCATTTTCATAGACATCAGATTGTCCTGAATACATTAGAAAAATATAAATTAGGGCTTCCATCAGAACTACATTTAATTATTGAATTCTCAAATCCCATCATTGCCCTCTAAAAGAGTCTGAATTATTTCTCTAACACTAACCTGACGAAGCTGCTGCTTTGTCGGTTGTCTTCACTGTTCTGTACATCTGATATTAAAAAATGAATACATCAAAATAAAATTAGAAAACGCAAGCACGTAGTTCATTATAATTTTGATCAAGTAAAAAAAAAGCAAAGTATAAATAATATTTCGTCTGAATCTTCGTATATCTAAAATTCTAAATACATGTATCAAATTATATTCAGGGTGTGATTGGAGACAAGTGGCGTAATTGGTTGAAAAATAAAATAAAAATGAAAAGTGGAGAAAATGTGTTACGTCTCGTTTCCACTTTCGTTTTAGTAGAGTGATGATTTACCAAAACCAATGCACTTTTATCTTATTTGCATTTTCACTTGACTGGTGAAAAAAAGTTGGAATGAGAGTAAAAATAAAATCCAGAGTAAGGTTTTGCTCTATTAAGTACATACAGTCACACCCTCAATGCAAGAAGAGGCCAAAGAATGGAGACCAATGTACTGTTGTGCTCCGACACAGTTGAATAGTACCAACAAATTTTCAAAATATAAAAAACATTTACATATGGAAGGTAAAGAAAAGAGAAAAAATCTAGAACTGTTCAGACACAGAAGCATTAATTGACATTATTAATGAAGTTTGTGATTTTCATGTCCCTATACATGAATTTATGTGTCGAACCATGGTTAAACAAAGCGAAACCATGGTTAAGTTAGATAGACCCTCTCTCTCTGTGTCAGACCAAAACCATTGCATCATTGAGAAATGATGGTGTTTCTTGTACTCTCTCCCTTTCTAAGTTTTTTGTTCTTACCTAGGAAATTTTTAATTTGGTAATTATCCCTAATTAGATTGTCCTAAGATTTTGTGTTCCGACTCGTAGGCATACTTATATATAACCAAATACTAATACTTGTTTCGAGCAATAGCACAAGATATAAAACCATATGATTACGTAGAAAACAAAGTATGAGTTTTGGTGTCTAACCCAATAAAATAATGGATGAGAAGAAACCAAAGTACTAATGTTTTCTTTTTGAATTTCTTGATGAGGTTTATTTAGTTAATTTAATTGTCAGTAATCGTAATATTGAGTAATTTTGGTTTACTTGTAGCAGGACACGTTTATTCTTTCAAGATGATATAAAAAATTAAACTTGCAAAAAAAAAAAATGTATTGTCCTAGTCTATAAAGATTAAGGACCATCAGATCTAACAGAGAACAAAATACAGACTTTTTTACATGTATGGAATGTTTATTGACATTTTTCTTTTGTCTTAACTCATCCAACAGTTGCATTATTGGTGAGAAAAATAGGATTTAATTAAGATAAGAATAAAAAGGAAGGATCAGAAGCAAACAAGATTCGATCTGTTCTGACTCGAGTGAAAGAACTCCGATTTAAGGAAGTCATCGAGTCAAATACATTGATACCCGAGAAGTTCATTATTAACTAATTACTATATACCTTATAATTGATTTTTACTCACACTAATTAGCATGCTTATATGTATAGAAATATACATTTAAGATCATCAGAGAAACTATTTTCTTAATGGAAGAAATTTTACCTGTAAATGGGACTTAACATGAGCCAAGGTGAGATCTTTGACATCCATAAGCTCAAGAACTGATTTAGGCGTTGCTCCTGATAAACAATTGATTCATGTAAATAATTAAGAATCCATTAAACTATAAGTAAAAGGTTATTAAGCAATGAGAAAAGAGATGAAAAGAACATACTTTCATGGCCACCAAGCAACTCAACGGCGTGAACAAAACGGGCATGGAGAGTAGTTGTCCATCGCATCCGTGGAGCTCTCATGCTTCGTTTAGCTGGGAATCTCGGCATGAATCTCGCTCTGTTCAGAGTCTGATGATGATGATGTTGATGATTATGGTAATTAGGGTTTGTAATTAAACCGGAGTTACTAACGCTACTAGTACCAAAGCTATTGTTGGTTGCCGTGGGAGTCACTGAAGAAGAGGGAATTAGAGACGACGGATCAAAAGGGAAATACGGCGGCGGCGGCCGGTGATGATGATGTGGATGATGGTTTTGGTATAGAGGGATTCCTCTTATTGGCCGTAAGTGAGTATTAAGGTCATGAGCAAGAAACCCTTGTTGTTGTTGTGTCTGAAACTGGAAAGAGGTCAAGATGTTAGAGCCATTGCAATTAGGGAGAAGGAGTGGATGCTGATGTTGTTGTTGATGTTGATGAGAGTTGTTAGAGAGGGAGAGGTCTCCGAGTGGATGATGATGGTTATTGGTTGTTTTTGAGCTGGAATTACTAGAGACGAGAGAAGATGTTCTTGAATCAAGAGCTCTTCTCCAAAACCCTAAATCGAGTTCCCCATGTTCTTCTTGATCTGGTGTTGATCTTCTTCTCTGCCACGTCGATGATGGTTTGCTGTTTGGAGGACTAATTTGTAAGGATAAATCGGGTTGAGCAGGAAAAAGCTCCATGGAAGAGAGCTTTAACTTCTTCTTCTTCTTGAAGAGATTCTTCAGTCGGTTCCTAGAGATATGAACCCTAGTTCTTGTTTTCTTGAATCAGGACATAGAAGGAAGAAACTATATATCCTTCTATTGTTTATTTTATTGTTGGTAGAGAGGATAAAATAAAAGAGGAGGAGAGTTCTGGGTTTTATTGAGAATGTCGTTTCTATTGTTTTGAGGCTTAGTTGATTTTGCAAAGTTTTTGAGATATAGAGAGAGAAAATTAATGACAAGGTAGTATGTAGTGAACGGTTGTTTCTTTTGTGTGAAGTATATGTGAGAAAATGACACTAGAATGTGTGTGAGAGAGAGGAGAGAGAACGTGTTTGTGTGGACATGGGGGGATAGAGGAACTTTTAGGTTAAGAAAGGAGAAGAAAAGCAAATAATAAAGGAAATGGAAAGATGAAAAAAAAAAGAAGAAATAAAATTAAAAGTGGTAAATGGTAAATTAGGCTTTCTTTTTCTTTCTTTTTTGCACTCTTTTGTTTTCATTGTACAAGAAAAGTAATTCCTTTATTATTGTTTTTACTTAATTTACATTCCACCTTTTGTTTTTCAAAAAAAGTGTTTAAAAAAAAACATTCGACCTTTTATTTTACTGTTTATTGCTCTTTTTACCCTAAAATCAATAAACTTTTATACATGGAAAAATTTAAAATATAACGGTCTTATAATAATGGATTCTGATTAAATGGAACGAAATATGGTTCTTTGATATTGTCCCAACAAAAAAATGTAGCAAGTCAAAAAAGTTTATCAAATCAGTTGAGTTAAACTTTGTGGAATGGAAAATAAAACTTAATTTGAGTTGGAAAGAAAGACAAAATTTTCTAAGTGACAAAGATGACTTATACAATTCTAAGAAAGTATAAAATTTGCTAAATACATTTTGGACATCGTGATATTTCATATGAAAAAGCCAAATCCTTCGAATGTCTTTTTTATACATAACCCAAGTAAAATATTCATCACATGAGGAAGAATATAAAGGTGAAAACTTTGAAGTGGTTATCTTTTACGTCACACGCTTTCAATGCTTTGCTTTTTACTGAAACCCAAGGTCGATTAATTTCTCCATTTTAAAACCCATAAAGTCGTTCCAAAAAGAAGCCTACAAATTAAATAATAAAAGTTTAATTACAAAAGATAGGAAGAACAAAGAAAAATATGAAAAGAGAGTGAAAAAAAAAAAAGAGGAGCGAAACAAGGTTTGCGTATACTTCAGTCAAAAAAATAAAATAAAATTTGCGTATTTTAGCTCGTATGACTAGTGTTCTCCCTATGTTTTTTGTCCATTTCATTTGTAAATTATACCTTACTGATTAAATTCCCTTACTACATAGTTTTTGAATAATCAGTTTTATTAGACTAGTGTTCAAATCAATCACCCTTTAAACCATTTTTATCTAATCAAGATTAAGATTTTGTTTATTTTTTTCCAAAGACTACTTTCGTAGCCATTCAAGATTTTTAACAAATTGATTCCTTAAAATTTGAGGGAATCAAGTTTTTCAAAAAGCTTATCATTTTATATAAAAAATAGGTTTTGTATAAAAACGAAAATTATTTATTCTTATTTTTTTGAAATTTTTTCTATTTTAAAAATATTTAATTGATTGAATACTATTTCACAGAAATGAAAAATATGTATAATTTTTACACAGAAGCTATCATTTTTCACAATAATGTCAAATAGATTTTAATATTTTTATTATATAAAATAAATTTATGCAGTTTATCATTAGTTATAAATTGTTGAACTACTTTATTCAAAATAAAATTATAAAACTATATTTCTGGTATTTTTAAGCACATATCACAACATTAAAACTTAAAAGCAGTATATGGTTCAAAAATAAAATTTATATATTAAATATTTTAATAAAACAAATTATCATTTAAAAACTAAAATCTATATAAAAAAAACCAAAATTTAAAATCCAAAACTTAAGAAACTAAAAGCAAAAACCTAAAATCTAAAAACAAAAAACTATGTATACAATCGAGTCTTTAACCTTTTGTTTTAACTTTTAATTGATTACAAGATTTTAACCTGCGATTTTAATGCGCAGAAAGTTTCTTTTGATCATTTTGATAAAATATGCATGAATCTATAAATTTTTATTAGAAAACAAAAAATGTTAAAGTTTTTTATTATAATGTTTGAGTTTCAAGCAGTGTTTTCATATCTGACCCGGACCCGTGGTTGAACTGATAGATCCGAAAATCCGTATAATGCATATGTAACATATATAATTTGTCTAAAATTCTATATAAGTATACATATATGAGAATCAAAATAGTATAATTTGTATATTTAGACATGTCCTCCATTATTTTAAATTATTTTTAATGTTTTAAAACTTGATATAATTTTTAATAATAAAAATATATATTTGAAAATATTTTACTGAGGAATATAATTTTTTTATGACAAATTCCCCAAAAATGTTATTGATATGATAAGTTAAAGGATTTTATACACATTAACAGATTGTTTGTTAAAATATTCATTTACATATTCTGGTATTTTTGACATATTTATAATATCAATGCTACATACTGAATTTTCATTTTCAAACATTTTAAACTTAATAAAATTTTCATTATTATTTTAATAAAAATATGGATAATGTTTAGTTAATTGTTTAGCAAAAAACTCTAAACTGTAAATAATAATATTCTCAAAACATTATTATATAAAAGAGTTATAGTGGGTTGTTTTTAGGAAATTTTTGTATTAGGATAATAAATATAGTGGTACATTTTGAAAATGAAATGATAAAGAAGAGAGATTATACATGATTTAATTGTATTTTAGTTTTGCAATATTTCGTAAATTAATTATTTGGTTGATATCAAATAATTAAACGATGTAAAAATATATGAGTAATTTGACATTGTAATTATTTTACGAAACCAATGACAAAATCGTATGAGAGATTCTACTTTAATTGTATAGAATCAGTTTAAGGTATATCAAAACAAAGTTAATGATAGATTATGAAAAACAAAGAACTGCTTTAAAAATATTTTATACATGGTGAGTTGTAAAAGACGATCGGTCTACCTTTTGCATTAGTTAGAAAGTATTCAAATTCGGTGCAGACAGTATGATACGCTTTCGGACTAGTCGATTATGTAGCAAATGTGTTCCTACAGAAAGCCGATATGAATTATCTAAAAGAATATTCTTATATGAAGTAATAATGGGACATGTAAAATAATTATACAAGACCAAAAGATAGTCTGGTCGTTTTATCAATGTGCATCATTATTCACCAAGAAGTTAAATTGTAAGAAAACTGAATTCAGAAACGTTGAATTTGTTTCAACTAACAATTATTATCACCATACTTTTCATCGTCTTTGAATATGAATGGTGACGTATACTACATGTCATTATCATTATGTTATGTCGCAAATTAAAATCATATTTGAAACTAGAAGAAAAATTTCAGAGGAAAATTAAGTACCATATCACACAAGGACTGAAAATACATAATTATCTTCCAACGTTTGTTATTGGTTTATATATTTTGATTGATTTAGAAATACGTACAGTATTTATAAATCCAAGTAAAATATATAAAATTTTAAATTCTTTCGGATTAGTATTTACAAATCTGGAGGTTTTCATTCGGATTTGAGCCTTTATATTTTTAACAAATAAAATTCATGCAAATCTATTATAAAATCAAATCTATTAGCAAATCCGTATGATTGAATAACACTTGATTTGAATTATAATTTATGAATCATTAAACGAATAACATATAATTTCAATACATATTTTAAAATCATAGAACTAATAACACTATATTTAGTTTGGATTTTCAAATCCATCAAAATACATCAACCAATAATTCTACTTAGTCAAGCAATTTGGGAATAAAATTCCAATTTCCATCGTTGGATTTCAAAGTTGTGGGTTTTTTTTCGTAAAGACAATGAATTTTTTTTTTACATTTATTAAAAAGCTCAAACCCAATCAAAGGCCTCGTTTAAAAATATATTTCGCTTTATTAAACTTATAAAAAATTCAAAAACCAAACGATAATCACATCACTACTTCAAATCAAAGTGAAGGGAATAATATTAAATAGTACAGTTAACTTTATTAATCAACCAAAAATAATTATCTACAAACTATCAATCAAGATCCCTTTTTTATCTAACGCTTCAATATTTGATTCACAATAAAATCTTGCCGACAAATGATTTGAAGAATATCTGCAAATTAATTACGAGAGACTAAAATAATGAACGTATTCAATTTAAACCAATTTTTAAATAATCTTGACATAATGGTTAGTAGTGCTGATGACTTAGTCCTTGAGATCGGCGAGATACCTCTATAGGGAATAGAAATCTCCATAAGAAAACGACATTTGATCTTAGTTTTCTTGAAATTCACACAGATGTTTTTGTATTTGCTTTTGATTTTGTTATTAACATGTGAGTAGTTACATTACTATAAGCACTCTTCATTAATGCTAAATTATTAAACTATTAATATTAGATTCTTGATTTCTGTAGGGTTCCAACAAACCCCCAAAACCGGTGTACTTATTATGGTGTACTTATTATCTAATTGTGTTTAGTGTTATTCTATTTGAAAATATTGGTTTAACCAAGGGTTCATTAGTGCTTCAAAAAAAAGTATTTCAAAAAAAAAAAAAAACCAAAGGTTCATTAATGTTTATACACCAAGAGGTCTGGGTTTCAATTCCCGAAAATTGCGGAATTATGCGAATTAAGGGAAAAAGGCTTACAAGAGATCTACAGCATGGCATAATGAGTACTATCAAGTATGGATTCCATAGAGTGACTCAGGTGATGCAGTTAAACGTGAATTTTCACACGGCAGGTAAAATTACCGGCTGTAGAATCATCTGTAATATTTTTTATAGTTGTAATAACATAACTAAAAGCGTTAAAAAAAACCATGTTTTATACTAACTATTAATATAATCTGAATATGGGGATGACGTTGTGTTAAAAAAAAAGAATATGGAGATGACGTTAATCTTTTTCCTGAAACGGGGTTTACATTAGACATAAAAAGAAAAAAAACTACGGTGACTAGTTTTATACATTTTATTATTAAATTTCATAATTTCAAAGATTATATCTGCACTAATGATTTACTCTGTTATTATGTTAAATACAGTTAAAATAACACATCATGCTTATGTGAAAAAAAAAACAGTAGAGATTAAAGAAAGAGTTAAGTAGAGAAAATGTCCAAATCTTACAACATTTAATGTGGCGGAAGCTCCCGCACTTTTAATATTATGAAACATTAATGGTTGCAGGCTTGCAGCAACCATTGCGGAGCATCATGTTCTTTTAACAAAACAATCTTTATTGCATTACTTTTAAGAAATCGCCTATATATATGTAGGTAGTTAGGTACGGTTTTGGCTATTGAATGGTCAATGAAAACTTTCAGGGCAATTAGAACTAAAATTTAATCTAAAAACACACACACATGCTTGGGAATATTTGTACGTAACTAGATATCTGTTCTTCGCTACGTGTAGTTTTGTGTAGAAATAAAAATAAAATTAATATGTATATATACATGGACGGATGTAGGAAACTAATCAGTCGGGGGCACAATGGTTTTTTCCATTATGATTAATTTTGGAGTTTGGAAACATTATAATAATTAGTGAATAAAAACTTAAATTTAGCTGGGGGACGTGCCCCCGTAACCGTGGCTCTGTGTTTGCCCCTTTATATATATGTAAAATTTGTTGATCAATTTTTCTCATTAGGATCAAAACAAACATTATTGTAGTTGAAAACCAAAAATTAAAGTTTAATAGTTTTGTAGTTTGATGATACAAATTAAACGCAGAAAATAGACTTATTTGTATGACTATGAATAGATAATACAATATGTAGACCAAATCCAAAAAATAATTACAAAATAAAACCATCAGATAAACTGTTGAGTTTTATCATTTCAAACATCACTCTAAAATGTAATATAAATAGAATGGTTCCATTAATTCTCTCAAAAAAGAAAGCAAAAACCATTTTATCTCTATTGAAAGCTAGAGGGAAATATTTTAAAACATAACTAGATTTTGACCCGCGCTTTCAAAGCGCGGGTTTATTTATTTATTTTTTTCAATTGACAAATATTTAGTAAATGTCATATATTCATATATTTGTGTTTTATTTTATAAAAGACTTAAACTTTTTTTCTTTATTTATAGTATTTCATTTTAAATGACTATTTATGTTTAAAAAATTAATTCTTTAATGAATTAAGTTGGTATAACTCTGATAAATTAATTTTATTATGTGGTTAATATTTTAATAAAAAAATTATATACTTTTAATAAATATTTATACTTTTCAATGAAAAAAATAATTTTTTTATGAATGCTTAAATTATATTAAGAAAAGAAAAAAAATAATAATTAAGAATAGTTGAAAAAAATTATTTGAACTTGGACTCAATGCCCCAAAGGAAAAAAAATGTGAGAATTAGATCTGATTTTTTAATCGGCCCAAATAGTCCAAGAGAGATCTGATGTGGGCTAGATCCGAAAAAAATGATTCAATATTGATGTGTTATTAATATTACTTGATTGCCCTTAATGAAACATGCAATGTTAGTAAATAAAATGGCATGTTAAGGTAAAAAGGACAATAAAATTCTGCTTTAATAGTATAGATAGTTATTGCCCATTATTTAATATTTTGTTATTTATTAAATTTCTGTTATCTGCTATTTCGTTTATAATATTAAAATTTTGGTGGACTGTAATAGATGCAAATATTTTCACATGAAGTTCGATGATATATTTATATATGTACACTACCATAACCAACCATTTTTTTCATCTGATTTTGATTAATGAATCTGGTAAACATACAAGATTGAAATCCTAGAGCCGGTGGACACACCTTACAATCTCCGGAAACATAGCCCACAAGAGAGAAACCCAAACCTAAACAACGGGTGACACATACAAACAACTACACAATCACTAAAGGTGTCTACACTTCTCCAACCAAATCCGTATAAAAACCCTGACAAGAGATATCAATATTCATCTAGTCGGAACTCTCGCCGAAACTACACAAGAGAAACCACACAAGACACAGGAAGCGATGCACTGGCCGTAACAACAAAAAAAGACTAGACTTACCTAAATCTCCAGTTCACGGTAACAAGCCAAAACCGATAAAAATAACATCAGACATTGAACAGAGAAGAACAACACCCAGGACCACACCCCTTTCTCAAATGAACCTTCATCGGAACGCCGAAAACTTTCAACCTCTATATTTCAACAAGCAGAGGCGACCGAGGAACATGAGAGCAGAAGACAAACCAGAAACCACACTTATTCAAAGGCAGCGAGAAAGACTCCTTCCAAGAGCGTGACAAGCAACCTGAAACTTCTCAAAGATGTTAGACATGTTCTGCTCACCACACAACATCACGACACACCATCACAGATCCCTTACACCGTTGCTAGACAAAGATAATAGAGGACAAACACTAAAACCCAACCAAAGACGCCTCAGATTCAGCTTCTCTGAAGCCATCAACACATTTGACTAAAGCGAGTGAAGGATAAAGAGCGAAGAGATCCCAAAACACGGAGTGATTTGATGGATTAGGTCACGGGAATACGAGATCTGAACATAAACTAAGTAAAAAAAAATCAGAGAAGAAGACGAGTTCAGGTGAACTACTCCGTAGATCCACCAGACCCGACATCTTCTTCATCTCAATAAAACAGATCTATTAGATATGACCGGGGAACTCACTGGAAAACCTCTTCCACCGCAACTACTCAACTACCCAAACGAAACCTCAGCCAAACACCAAGAAAAAAACGATAAAATCAAGCTAACAGAAGGACAATGACCGACGTCGTGGTTGTGGGAACCGAAATTCGCACTGTCGATTTCCGTTTAAATAAGGAAACTAAGAAAACCCTAGTTTCCCAGAGGACCCGGATATCTGTTAATTACCACACGTCAAGCAATCAGAACACGAGAATAACAACGATAAAAATAAGAAATCGAAAAGAGAGCAAAGTAGATCTTATTCCGAATCTGCGTATGAGCGTTACAACAAGGTATAAGCCTGGGCTCGAGAGCTGTCGGCGAGATTCCTAGTTCTAGCAACCCTAAGACGGCTAAAACTAATTGAGTCGCAGCTCGAAATAACAAAAACGGAAAGTTGCCTAAATCGCTCTAAGTGCTAAGTTTGCTCTGAAAAAAGTTCTCTTCTGTGCTCCTCGCCTAGGACTCCTTATATACTAGCTCCAAGGTCGGTTTACGCTTTTACTCTTCTGCCCTTAAGCCGTCATAGCATAAAAATGGAGATATTCCATTTTTCCCGATCTTCACAATTATCTTCAAAACTTCCGTATTTATCCGCGGAAACTTGACATTTATCCTTCCTCGCGGGCCAAGCGCGAACCATGCTGTGGTTCACGGGCTTTTGGTTAGGAAAAATCGTAGGATGGGCCTCGAGTCGTGTTTTAGGTCCCTTTGGGCCGTCTTCCGACTCGACACGTTTACTACGGGTTTTCCTCGGTTTCTAATCCGTGAAGTTTGATCGATGAATTAGAATAGCGGGAAACATAGACTGAGCTTGCTACGGTCTTCGGGAGATAGCATTCGAAGGTTTGACGAGAATGCAAGGACTGGTGTCGTATCGATGTTCGGAAAGGTTCAATCGCTACACAGCGACCGAATTTGGCTCGAGCCCGGTCGCTATGTAGCGACCGAGCGAAACGAGTGCTCGGTCGCTACGTAGCGACCGAGCTTCGGCTTGAGCTCGGTCGCTACGTAGCGACCGAGCGGGACGATCGCTCGGTCGCTACGTAGCGACCGAGCTTTGCTCGAGCTCGGTCGCTACGTAGCGACCACGCGGACGTTCGCTCGGTCGCTACGTAGCGACGAGCGGACGATCGCTCGGTCGCTACGTAGCGACCGAGCTTTGGCTCGAGCTCGGTCGCTACGTAGCGACCGAGCGGACGATCGCTCGGTCGCTACGTAGCGACCGAGCTTGGCTGAGCTCGGTCGCTACGTAGCGACCGAGCGGGACGATCGCTCGGTCGCTACGTAGCGACCGAGCTTTGGCTCGAGCTCGGTCGCTACGTAGCGACCGAGCGGACGATCGCTCGTCGCTACGTAGCGACCGAGCTTTGGCTCGAGCTCGGTCGCTACGTAGCGACGAGCGGGACGATCGCTCGGTCGCTACGTAGCGACCGAGCTTGGCTGAGCTCGGTCGCTACGTAGCGACCGAGCGGGACGATCGCTCGGTCGCTACGTAGCGACCGAGCTTTGGCTCGAGCTCGGTCGCTACGTAGCGACCGAGCGGGACGATCGCTCGGTCGCTACGTAGCGACCGAGCTTTGGCTCGAGCTCGGTCGCTACGTAGCGACCGAGCGGGACGATCGCTCGGTCGCTACGTAGCGACCGAGCTTGGCTGAGCTGGTCGCTACGTAGCGACCGAGCGGGACGATCGTTCGGTTTGAATCCCAAAGAATACTTCTTCGTAGAAATAACCTCGTATAGGTTTATTTTACGAAAATTACATCCCTCTTTTACTAACTCTTTCGGAAATACGATCTCTGAGGATTTTCGGGTGGTAATTCCGTCGTAACCGTTTTTGACCCCAACAGTTAGCCCCCCAGCCCGTTAGGATCATGCATGGGGGATCCTAGCGTGCGGTTAGGCATGTTTGGCAAGTTAGGCGTGATGGATGGAATTAATATGCGAAAGTCCGAGCTTGAATAGTAAATCCTCATGTCTTATAAGAAGAGAGGTAACTTGTTCCATAATTTTTTCACTTTCTTGTTTTTCTCTAAGATCTTTCAAAAACTTTCTATCTTTCTCTCCACCCTTTTCCTCTATTCTCTTAAGAGAAGTGTAAAGATGTCGAGCAAGAAAAAGATTGCGAAAAAGGGTCTTCGTCCGCGAGTCCTTACGAAGAGCTCGTCGTTCCGAAGACGGAGTTCGTGCCTCACTCGGTGCATCCTGCCGAGAACGAGGCACGGTGGGTTGCTCATTACGGCTCGTTGATCCCTCCCAAGGAGAAGCCATTCCCGGTCCTGGTCCATCGTGGAGTCGAGGGAAAGGACGCAAGTAGGACCACTGACGAGTTTCTCGCGACGATGCGGTCGTTCTACCGCATCCCGGATGTTGTGGAGTTCCGGGTTCCCTGCCGCGGGGAATGTGCTAACAACCCCCGGAGGGTTACTTTACTTGTTATGAGGTGTTCATAGTGCGTTGTCGCCTCTGGTTCCCCATACCCGAAATTCTCGTCCGAGTGTTGGACCGTTTCGAAGTCGCGATAAGTCAGTTGACACCCCTTGCCATTCAGCACCTTATTGGGATCTTGATCCTAAGCTATGAGCATGGCCTTTCCCTTTCCGTCGATCATTATGAAGCGCTTTTGAGGCTTCAACTTGTCAAGGATACGGATAAGCATAGGTTTGTCCCTCGGAAATTTATGTCGGTGGTTAAGAAGTTCATTTCGAACTTCAACTCGTGGAAGAAGTTCTTTTTCTTTGTTCGTTTGGACGCTGCGTCCGTCGAAGAGAGTTGCATTCCACTGTTCCGGAGGTTGCCGAACAATCGTCCCTTCATCAATCCTCTTGCTCCGTTCCCTGAGGATATATATCGCGGTGAGGGATCTTCTCAGGAATGGTCCCTTCTTCTGGACTTCTTTCACGCCGAGAAGGGTTCGGAAGGCACTGAAATTTGTGCAACCTGGTCCAGCTTTGGACGCGGATACGGGAAGCGACTCCGAACCCGACGGCCAGAGTCCCGTTGAAGCTCCGACAGCCGCGCCGGAGTCGAGCTCTTGGAAGGGAAAAGATGTCGATCTCGGCGACATAGAGTTTTCGATGGATGACTCTATGCTTCCAGGATGGGATCCGAACCTTGCTTACGGCGACGGAAGCGGTTCGAGCGAGGCCCATTCCGGACTTCGATGATTTCTTTGCTGGGCTGCCATCGGGTTTCGATGCTCCTCCTCCTACGAAAGAATCGGCGAGGCCGAGAGTCGTTGCGGAAGGATCTCGCATCATCAATGGGGTTAGTTTTTTCTTGGGAATTTTTTAGTGATTATCCTATGTATGGATTTGTAACACGCCTATTGATTTTGCAGGGCCTGAGCTTGCTGGGCTCGGCCATCGAGGCGGGTCATAGAGAAGCCATGGTCTACCGCTTCAAGGCGGAGAAAGCGGAGCGGGATCTCGCCCGCGTGCAAGGCGAGATGCTGGAGCGAGAGGCACAGCTTACTCGTGATCATGCGCGGGCTGTTCGCAGATCGGAGAGGAAAGGCAAAAGAGAGATCGTCGAGGTGATGAAGACTCGCGCATCTCAGTTCCAGGTTGAGTACGGGAATCTTAAGAATGCCTTTACCTCGGTGGGCGACTTTCGCGAGTGCCGTGGTTCGGTCGGAAGTCTTTGGAGGACGCAAGCCGACGACTATGTGTTTGAAGAGGAAATGAGCTTGATGAAGAGTGGGATGAGTGACCGTGCCCACGCTGAGGCGCTTATCCCTCCGATCGACGAGAGGATTCAAGGGTTCTGGGATTCCATCCCGGTTTCTCCTGATACCGAGGAGGTCCCGATCGATTTTCACGGCGGTGGTGGCGAGGAAGTGGATCGTCCTGCGGATGCGTTTGGTGCTTCGTTGTCCGGGGACTTCGACTTTGGATTATGAGGGATGGATCAGTTATCCTTGTTTTCGGCCGAATGTGGCCCTTTGAATTTGGATTTCGTTTAGGCCAAGATGGCCGTATTTGTATTTCGGGGACTGGCCGTTGGTGGCTTTGAATCCCTTGCCGCTTTACGCGGTTTATTTATATGATAAATGTTTCGTTTCGAGTTTTTCCTGAGTAGGGTTGAAGTAAATACGAGTTGTCGTCTCGTATGTAGTTCTAATTAGACGTTCAATCTGTTGGTTCGTTCGTGATTTTCGTAAAAATTTATCTGTCTTTACGATTTTGAGAACATTGAGATACGAACGGAGAGGCATGGTTTATGATCTCGTATCTTTTAGATATCATGCCTTGAGATGTTTGAGACCAGAGCGTTGGGTTTAGGGCAAGACCTAGGTTTACTTTCGGTTAAGGTTTGTGCGGTGACTAGCCGGCTATCGTTTTTCCTGTTGCGATTTCTTCCTGACTCGCACCGGTTTAAAGTCCGCGATATGTTCTCGGCTTATATGACTTGTATGGTACGAATCGAGCATCTTCTCAGAATCAACTGGAAGTGCTAAACCAAAATTTCGGATTTTTGTTGTAGCGCGCTTTTGTCCTTGTGCTGGACGTTTTTAAAGATCAAAAGAGTGATCGGATTGCGTTTGTTTAAGACGGCTGGCGTGTTCGTCGGGGCCAATCGACGAACGGGGTGTAAGGTTTTTGGTGGTCGCGTTCGGACAATTTGTTTAGCATTGTCCTCGAATTTTAACTTTTTGCGACGTCTCGCAGTTATTTTCGAGGATTATGCGTGTTTGAAAGGTGATAATCTTTACGATTTTTGGGCCGGATGAGGCCGCAGACGAGCGTAAACTGAAGCGTAAGCGTTTTCGATAAAAAGACAGTGTATATTGTAAAAATTTTTGTTTCTAAAAACTCGATTACAATAATGGCGATTGTGGGAGTATACGAGTATACGCACCCACTCCCCCCCTTTTTAGAGAGGGGGATAGCTGAACTCGTCTTTTGACAAGCTGCCTACGTACCCCTTTCGAGGATCAAGCCATCTCGTAGTTCTGTTTCATGCCGCGAGTGTTCTTACTCGGCGGTTGGTGTCGCGATGTCCGCCTTGACCGTGTCGATCGTGGCTGGGTCGACGCTATTTTCCGGATGTTCCGGTTGAGTTGTCGCGTGGGCTTCGGATTTATGTCGAGCTTCGACGTCCGATGCGTTTGCGTTGACAGACGATTTTACTTCGTCCTTGTGCGGGGCGCTTTTGGCCGAAGATCGATCTATCTTCGCGCGTTTGCCGTTTGCAGAAGCCGTGATTTGCCTTAACTTATGCTCCGCGAGGAAGCATAGTCGCGACTGTTTTTGGCATCCCCAGATGGCCGCGACTCCGCTCGGCGTTGGGAACTTGAGACCCAGGGTAAGTTGACGGAACTGCCTGCATGGCGTTGAGCCATGGGGTTCCCATGATCACGTTGTAGATAGCGGGATGGTCGACTACCGCGAATTCGACGATTTTCGTGATCTCCTTGGCCATGACTGGCAATTGGATTGACCCGAGAGTCATCGACACTTCGCCTGAAAAACCCGTGAGTGGTTTTGGCGTCGGAATTACCTCTCCGAGTTCGATACTCATCCGATTGAGAGTGTCGCGGAAGATTACGTTGACCGTGCTTCCCGTATCGACGAGTACCCTTCCGACTTCTAAATCTCGTATGACGAAGCGGGTCGCAGTGAGGTTGGTCGATACCGCCGGCTTCTTCCTCCGTGAAGGTGATCGAGCAATTTTGGCCGTCTCGAGGAGGAGACCATGTAGGCCAATTTGCGCTTGATTCTGCCTTCCGTTGGTAAGCCTTGATGGCTGACACGGTATCGCCGCAGTATTGAGATCCTCCGATGATCATATTGACTCTGCGACGATTGTTATCGTTCCCTTTGTCATCCGGCCTCCTACCGCGTTTATCCCCAGGTTGGTTTCGTTGAGGAGATTTTTCGGCGGGCGGATTTCTGTCCGTCTTTGGAGGCCGATCAGAATCGAGGATGAGATCCTTGACGCTAGTTACTTCCGAAAGCTCTCCAGCGAGCAGCTTCGCGGCCAGTCTTGCTCCCAAGACTTTGCAATTGGTCGTGGAGTGTCCTCGGGATTGGTGGAACTCGCAGAAGGTGTTTTCGTCATACCCTTGATTGCGAGTCCATGTGTTGCCCGTGGTCCGGCCTTGATCCGAACTGATCGCATAGTTATGCGCCCCTTGGAGATCTTCCCCCTCGTGATGGACGTACTTGTCGTTACGAGAGTTCTTCTTTTTCCCCTTCGGATCTGCGTCTTTCGAGGATGGTCTTGCCGGCTTATGTTTTTGCGATAAGACTTTAGTTTCTTCCTCCACTATGATATAGTCCGTTGCTTTGTGGAGGGCGTCCTGGATCGTTCGCGGTTTGTCGAGAGTTATCCATTTTCTGAATTTCGACTTGTACCAGAGCGTCTTTCTCAGCGCGTCGATGGCCACTTTGTCGCTTATCCCGCTGACCCTGGACATTATCAGCTTGAACCGACTGATAAACTCGCGGAGGGGTTCGTCTTCCCTCTGGGAGAGACTCCAGAGATCAACATCGGAGGTTTCCCTGTCTATGAATACAGAGTACTGTTTGAGGAATTCCGATGCGAGCTGTCGAAAACTCCCGATGGTGTTGCGACGAAGGCGTGCGAACCATTCGAGCGCTGCTCCTTCAAGATTTTCGACGAACAGGCGGCAATAGCCGGCATCCTTTTCGCCGTCCTTCAGTCTTGCTCTTCCCATCGCGATGTGGAAAGCCTGAAGGTGCGCTTTCGGATCGGCCGTACCATCGTACTTCGGTACTTTGATCTTTCCCGGATCGGACACCCTCATGTCCGAAATGCGACTGGTAAAGGGGGTCTTTCGAGCTCCTTCCAGCAGTCGATCGATCTCGGGGGCAGCACTAGTAGCATGATGGATTTGAGACTTTACGGCTCTCACTTCTGCCGCAGTCTTGGTGATGTAGTCGCGAAGATCGCGGATATCCGATGTCTCGTCAGTGGATTTCCGAGCCTGTCGGCGCTTACTGCGAGTGAGCTCGGTTTGCCTTTCGGCCAGCTCCTCTTGTTCGTTCCAATAGGCGACTTCTTCTTCTTCCGTCATTGGTTTTTCGAACGGGGAGCCTTCCCGAGCGGATCGGCTTCTGGTCCTTCTTGGATGTCTGTCGACATCCTCGTCGGTGTCGTTGGAGACATCGCTAGGATCCAGGTCAATGTGTTCGGCTTCGTTATCCTCCGAGTCCTTTGCAGGGAGCGGAAGACTTTCAGAGTTCCCCTTCTCGATGGGAGACTTCTCGCTGGGGTTTTGACCGGAAGGTCGTTCCCGCGCGACTCCTGCTCTATCGAGTGGGGTGGCGAAATCGAGCCTCTTCCCGCGGATTTTGGTGGTTCCGCGGGGACGGATAGCTTGGGTCCTTGCCGTTAAGGTTTCAACCTGTTTGGTCAAGGTATTCACGAGCTTATCCTGTTCTTCCGACCTTTTTCATAGGTGGCGAACATCTTTTTAAACTCCTCGAGAGTCGCGGCGTTGGCTTGCGCGTTGGCCGCAGATACGTCCGCTACCGGAGTGTGGAGATCGGTGCCGCTGCCTCCGTTAAGGGGAGTTTGCACGTTATCCGCGTCGTTGGTTGACATGTCTGACTGTGTGTGGCTTTTGCGGGTTAGATTGATCCGTAATCCCCCTCCTTCTAGCGCCAAACTGTGGGAACCGAAATTCGCACTGTCGATTTCCGTTTAAATAAGGAAACTAAGAAAACCCTAGTTTCCCAGAGGACCCGGATATCTGTTAATTACCACACGTCAAGCAATCAGAACACGAGAATAACAACGATAAAAATAAGAAATCGAAAAGAGAGCAAAGTAGATCTTATTCCGAATCTGCGTATGAGCGTTACAACAAGGTATAAGCCTGGGCTCGAGAGCTGTCGGCGAGATTCCTAGTTCTAGCAACCCTAAGACGGCTAAACCTAATTGAGTCGCAGCTCGAAATAACAAAAACGGAAAGTTGCCTAAATCGCTCTAAGTGCTAAGTTTGCTCTGAAAAAGTTCTCTCTGTGCTCCTCGCCTAGGACTCCTTATATACTAGCTCCAAGGTCGGTTTACGCTTTTACTCTTCTGCCCTTAAGCCGTCATAGCATAAAAATGGAGATATTCCATTTTTCCCGATCTTCACAATTATCTTCAAAACTTCCGTATTTATCCGCGGAAACTTGACATTTATCCTTCCTCGTGGGCCAAGCGCGAACCATGCTGTGGTTCACGGGCTTTTGGTTAGGAAAAATCGTAGGATGGGCCTCGAGTCGTGTTTTAGGTCCCTTTGGGCCGTCTTCCGACTCGACACGTTTACTACGAGTTTTCCGCGGTTTCTAATCCGCGAAGTTTGATCGATGAATTAGAATAGCGGGAAACATAGACTGAGCTTGCTACGGTCTTCGGGAGATAGCATTCGAAGGTTTGACGAGAATGCAAGGACTGGTGTCGTATCGATGTTCGGAAAGGTTCAATCGCTACACAGCGACCGAACTTTGGCTCGAGCCCGGTCGCTATGTAGCGACCGAGCGAAACGAGTGCTCGGTCGCTACGTAGCGACCGAGCTTCGGCTTGAGCTCGGTCGCTACGTAGCGACCGAGCGGGACGATCGCTCGGTCGCTACGTAGCGACCGAGCTTTGCTCGAGCTCGGTCGCTACGTAGCGACCGAGCTTTGGCTCGAGCTCGGTCGCTACGTAGCGACCGAGCGGGACGATCGCTACGTAGCGACCGAGCTTTGGCTCGAGCTCGGTCGCTACGTAGCGACCGAGCGGGACGATCGCTCGGTCGCTACGTAGCGACCGAGCTTGGCTGAGCTCGGTCGCTACGTAGCGACCGAGCGGGACGATCGCTCGGTCGCTACGTAGCGACCGAGCTTGGCTCGAGCTCGGTCGCTACGTAGCGACCGAGCGGACGATCGTTCGG